>NC_141689.1:534855883-535430465 GCF_964263255.1 Lissotriton vulgaris
CACTCATATATTTCAGATTTATGTTTCTATCTCATATGTGAACTCGAAACATTAGTGATGTCACGACTGTAATTTAGAAGAATTAGCGATGTGACGCTTGCACGTTAGAACGTTAATAAGGAGATACCGAGCCTATCACATGAAAGTTTGAGGACACACTTGTGAGTTAGAAGCTCTGGTTAAGTCACGGCATGTTTTGGAAGCCTCGTTGTGAGTTGCGTTTGAATTAGGAGCCTAAGTGGTGTAAAACGCTGTGAATTAGAAGTCCTGATGACGTGCTAGTTGTGAAAATGAACCTCTGCGGATAGAATGCATGTGTAGTTAGAAGCTTTAGTGATGCCGGAGTAGGCGCTCCCTCGACCGTTAAGTAGCGCTGTATTTCCATGCATAGGGACAGAAAGCACGATGTAAATGATACAACCCGATACGCAGTTGTGAATTGTGAGCTTTGGTCACTCCACCCTTGTGATTTGGAAGTTGTGTTTATTTTGTCACAACTCAGACTTGCGAGCTCAGTTGCTGTGAATGAGAAGCCGTGGTCAAGTCCCACATTAGAACTGTGAGCCCTGTTGATGTCACCAGTGGTGCTAGAACAACTGTCAGAGTGAGGGGGCTGTCCCCATTGTTTATATCTCTGGTCATAGGGATTGTGAGAAATTCAAGGTCACACAAAGAACATGTGTAGCAAATTAGCCACGCCCTTTCAGTTGGTGAGTGGTAAGGATGTAGGGGCAGATTTATGTTAACTGGCGCATCCCCAGGGATGCGCCAGTTAACGTGCGCCACAGCTCCGCCACCCATGGTGCGCCACATTTATAATGCGGTGCACCATGGTGCAAAAACGGCACAGATGCGTGACGCATCTGTGCCGGAAATGTGGCGCATTGCTGGAGTTGCGTCGCAAGCGCGATGCAGCTCCAGCAAGGCTCGGGGGTACACCGTGTGCACAATGCTGCGTCAAGACCTACGCCTGCTTCAAGCAGGCACAGGGTTTTGACGCAGCATTGCCCTGAAAGTGACTGAGTGAAATCTCATAGATTTCACTCAGCCACTTTCAGGAGGCGTTCCTGCGCAGGAACGCCCACCCCTGCGCAGGAACGCCTCCTTATGGCGCAGTACTTTACAACGTGACGCATCTCCTAGATGCGTCACGTTGTAAACAGGGCGCATTGTTTGCGCCGCAGTTGCGTCAAATAAAGTGACGCAATTGCGGCGCAAAGAGGCGCAGCGGCCTCATAAATCTGCCCCGTAGTATGTAGCTGGTGATGTATTTTAGAGCACTCAGCACACAGTCGCAAATATATTACTAAAGCATCGTGTGGTAACGGTGCCAATTATAGACAGCTCAATTTCCATTGAAATGACCACTAAATGTGCACAGACATGCAGTTAGAAATGGGATCCTGACTGGCCAAGACTCGCGTCGAGGTCAGTCAGGGATCCCATTTCTAACATTGGTGGCAGCGGTGGGATTGGCCCGGCCTCGAGGGCTTCCCCGCGTGCACCCGGAAGTACAGAGTGCCCGGCAGGGAGCGGACGGGAGGCCACCCCGCGCTCCTGCCCGGCCAAGGAAGCTGTGACTGTCCCCAGGCAGCCCCGCCTGCCGAGAAGGAGACGGAGCGAGGAAGCAGAGCGCCGCCGAGCACCAGAGACCCGGTGAGTGTGTGCGGAAGGGAGGGGAGCGTCGGGGCATATTGCCGGTGCCCGCCCCTCCCCTCCAAAGCGAGACCCTGGTGTTGTGAGGCCCGTGAGGCCTCAAGTGATGCCGAGTCCCCCGAGAGGGACTCCGCCTAACCCCCCCCCCACCTTGAGCCACGAGCCCGAGAGGCTCTGAGGTGCCATTCTGCTTTTTGAGCCCAGGAGAGGCTCATGGGGGCATTCCTTGGTTCTCGAGTCCCCAGGAGGGGGACTCCAACGATGCCCGCAGTGGTACCTACAGCCTAGAGAGGCTTGAGGCACTCCCAGTGTTCCGGGTCCCCCCGTGAGGGACCCCCACAGCCCAGTGAGGCTGCATCTGTGTATTCAGAGCCCAGAGGGGCTGCCTTGATTCATTTTGAGTCCAGAGAGGCTCAGGGGGACATTTTATTTGTTCAGGGCCTGGAAGGCTCCAACGTTGTCCTCACCAGTTGCCCAGCACTTTGTGGGCAACTGCCACGTTTAGGACCCTGACTTTGGACACATGGCGTCCTAGCCCTAGAGAGGCCAGTTGGCCTAGGGACTGCCACAGGTGGTGGCTAATGTGATTTTTGCTCTATTGTGTTGTTCTGCACCTCTGAATGTGTTGTAGATGCATCATGTGCCTTGTTCCTTACACCGCTGAACGTGTGTTGATGCGTCATGTGTTCCTTACACCGCTGAATGTGTTGTTGATACATCATGTGTTTTGTCCCCAGGTCTATACCCCTAAATGTATGTTGATATTTAGTTGGTTGTTCTTGCTAGTGCAGGTGGTGCTAGTAAGGTCCTGGTTCCCTGCGTGACCTGTTCCTAAGGTGGTTAGGATTGCGTAGGGAGTACTTACCTGATTACCAGTAGTTACTTGTATTGAGCTACAGTGATTTTCTGTTATGTGCTAAGTGATATTCCAAGGGCTTGATACTGAGCTTGCCCCCTGACCAGAGTCCCAGGACCAGTGGACTCTATTGTACATACCCCTTGTAAATTCTGCCCGTGCCTCTGGCACAATGTAAAGTGTGTGTTTTATCTAATGTATGTTTATTGGAATACAAAGGCTATTTTTATATATACCCTTGTGTGGAGTTTTCTTTGTGGTGGGCCTTGGGTGTTGTTGCTGGGGTGCGTGCGCAAATACTTAACTTACATCGCCTCCAAGTTTAGCCTTGCTGCTCGCGCCACGTTACCTAGAGGGCGAGTAGGGGTTATCTTGGCGTGTAACTCCCTTGCTCTGACCTTAGGAATGGTGATCCCTGACTGACCTCGACGCGAGTCTTGGCCAGCCAGGATCCCGTTTCTAACATTGGACGCAGCGGTGAGGATAAGGATTTGTGTTTGCGATGTACCACAGTGGCAACGGGCCACACTACAAAACTCTGCATTTTAGATAATCACATTTTGGGGATTATTGTATGGTGCTTTTGCTAAAAATTTCATTTCTGTGGAAATGTGTTTCTTGTGCACTTTGAGTTAGGTGTCCCTAGCTCGGGAGGGTAGATCATCCCCCTAAGTGCAGTGTGTTTTCTGGATTCACCAGGAGGGTGGGATCCAGTGGTGGCAGCATAAATATGTTCAGTGCATGTGTCCCCCGTCCCTGCCCTGGAGTAATGGTACCTGTGTCACGTGTGGTCAGGTTGAGAAATCAGGGGTGGTAGAAACTGCCTTACCAGTCTGGGGAGGGGTGTGTGTGGATGAATGGTGTGTGGCACTGGACGTGTGTGTGAGTTCTCTGGATGGGGAGCTTGCTGAATGCTTGTGTACTCTTGTTTTGCTCAGATACCTAAGTTCCGTGTGTTAAACTTTTCCCAAGAACGTCTGCAGACAGTGGAGCCTGCTTTTGATTTCTGTGGTCTATTTAGAGACAGATGTTTGGAGTTGGTAATGTTCTGGGAGGAGAGAGGCATAGGGGATGGAGTGATTCCAAAAGGAGTGGCTGAGGTGTCTTCCAGCCCAGTGTGGTGGAAGAGGTTGTGTAGCCCAGCTAGGTCTCGGTGTAGGGGCTCACGTCCTGTCTCAAGAGGAGAAGGAGTGGGTGGGACTGCATGTCTCCAGGTGCCCGAAACCCAGTGTCAGGGCCTGGAATGTTTCTGCAGGGAACATCAGGTCGGGGGCCTAGGCTGTACCAATAGGTCATTTGAGGAAGATCTCCCAGAGTGTTTGAAGAATGTAGAACATCAGTGAACATGATTTCATGGGTGGGCCTGAAGCTCATGGGAGTTTCCCCTGCCCCTGTGCTATTGTGTTAATTGTTGGGGAGTGACTCTAAGGAAAGGTTCTGGTCTTCCAGCCCAGTGTGGTGGAAGTGGCTCGGAGGAGCACAAGCCTGGTCTTCGTAGTCTGGGTGTTTTTTTACTTAGGAACACCAGGTGAGGGAGCCTAGCATGTCCGTATGGAGCGTCCTTGTAGGGAGATCTCCCAGCATGGAGAGAACGTGGAGCGCCTGTAAGCAGGGCTCTAGTAGTTCTGTTATCTGGCAGTACCGCTCCAGTTGGGAGGGTGCAGAAGTCCAGATGGAGGGGTGCGAGGGGGATAGATTCCCCAGTGGAGTAACCAGTGGGTCAGGGGCCAACCAGAAGGGTTGTGTCGCCAGGGAGTGACCAGGGTGATGCCACTTCTGTCCTGAGTGTCAGGAAGACTTGTACACGACACATTAGTTATGTGTCACCCTCAAGGAAGTCCTGGTGCGCCAGGCATCTGACCAAAGGGGTACGTCCCTCGGTTGGGGAGCCAGTAGCCGGTGTTTCCGGATCTGGACGTAAGGGCAACTATATGTAGTGTCCTGAAGGAACTCCTGCCTGAAGAGAAGGAACCGGGTAAGCTGTATGGGGGATTGACCTGCAGTGGTTGCCTTGCTGCTGAAGGAGGAGTGAATTCGAATCCCAGGTGGTAGACCAGTTAGGGGAGCTGTGAATCTGTCATGACCAGCCTGGTGTCCTGTAGGCACCGCACTGAGCCGCGTCTGCCTTCGGCCGCGCAGCCTATGCCGCTCACCGTCCCCGTCTCGACACGGTCCGTGAGCCGCCGCCTGCGCCGCATCTGGCAACCCGCAAAGTGCAACGCCTCACTACACCGATCTTGTGCTGGTCTGACCGTGGTCACTGCTGCTGAGGGAGTAAAGGTCCCGAACTGGTGGGAGAGTTGTTCTGGAGGGTGCTTCAGAAGTAGAGGTAGGGTGGGGCATTCATGCCCGTGACCTCTGGTCAGCCTGAGGGTGCGGACCCTAGGTTGGAGGATCAGTGGTAGTTTGGAACTACACTGAGAAAGGGAGTGGAGAATGGCTATTGTAGGCCAGGGGTTACTACCCCCCACTCTATGTATTGGCAGGGACCAGTGGTATCTGGATGGCCTAGGGCCTGGTCCTAGCCGTGGACAACTAAGGAGTACCAGTGGGGTAGCCTAGTTGGGCCTGTTTTTTTTTTAAGTATGTGCTTGTCTTATGGATCAACGTGGCGTAGAACCGGAGGGTGTTCCTGCAGTGCGGGCCCGCGTCCGTGTTCTATCGCCCCAAGCAGGGAAGTCCATCACGGTGGTGATTGTTCTCCCCTGCGTTTTGGCTGGAAGGGGGTTGTGTTGGACTTGGCCCTTCTGGCAGGTTCACCCCTTAACTTTTTGCCTAGTGATTTCCGGTCTTGGCGCACTTTGACACTGTGGCGCAGTGTAAAGTGCGTCCTCTCCCTGAGTGCATGTGTGAGATTGGCCTGCTCTCCCATAGGAATGTATGGGGAATGTCTGTGTCCCTGGTAGTTCCTGATGCGTGAGGCGTGCATGGTCAAGTCTGGTATGTGCGAACTCGTGAGAGTGAATGCTGCGCAATGGTATGTGCGGTGTGTATGTGTCTTGTGCGGAAGCGCCACTTCTAGACATGGCTGTGTATGTGCTGTGAAGGTGCTGGCGTGTGATTGGCTGGAGCTGGCTGGGATGCCAGGCTCCAGGAGTCTGTGTGGGTCTGCCCCGGTGGTGAATGGAGAGATTAGCATGCTGATGTGAGGGAGGGGCTGCGCCTGTGTCCTGAATGGGGCTGGGTTTTCCCCACACAATGCTGGCTCCGCCCCCTGTGGTGCGACTGATGACCCTAGCCTGCCTGATGAATGAAAGGGGTGGTTGAGCCATCAACAGTGCTCACAGACCAGCTGCGACTGGTTCTGCCCCCACCCTGCACCTACAGACAAAAGGGAAAAGGTGTATAAAAGAGGGGCTGTGACCCCATGAAGATGTTCTTGTTCTGACACTTGAATCCTGCCAGGGGCATGCTGCTGCTTGGGCCCAGGGGAAGGCTTGCCCCCCCTGGGCCCTGCCCAGCCCCTGGACTACTGCAGCCCTTGGACCCCTGAAGGACTTTTTGTTGCTCTCTGTGCCTTCCTAGCGCCTGGGAGCGCTGTATTTCTTTCCTAGCGCCTGGGGGCCCTGGATTCCTTCACAAAGTGCCTGGAAGCGCTTTTTCTTTACTCTAGCGCTTGGGAGCGCTCTATCTAGCCCTTAGCGCTGAAGGCGCTTTATTTTGCTTTGCAGGTGCCACCCTGCTTATGGCTGCCCACGGCTCATTTTGCCGATTTTCGGAGCGGGTGCCACCCCGCTTATTTGCCCTTTAATGGACCTCTAGCGAGTGCCCACCTCGCTGCACGATTTACTTTCTGAGGGAGCTCACCCCTCGAAAGTCACCGCCGCCGGCCCGTGGATCTGCTCTGAGGCGCTGTCCCGCCTCCATCCCCCCAGGGCCGCGCTGCCATTGGCGGCCCCGGAGAGGGATTGCCGCTTGGTGATTGGTCCCGTCTGCAGGGACTCCCGACGCGTCATCGTGGGGCCGCGCAGGGATTGGCCCGGCCTCGAGGGCTTCCCCGCGTGCACCCGGAAGTACAGAGTGCCCGGCAGGGAGCGGACGGGAGGCCACCCCGCGCTCCTGCCCGGCCAAGGAAGCTGTGACTGTCCCCAGGCAGCCCCGCCTGCCGAGAAGGAGACGGAGCGAGGAAGCAGAGCGCCGCCGAGCACCAGAGACCCGGTGAGTGTGTGCGGAAGGGAGGGGAGCGTCGGGGCATATTGCCGGTGCCCGCCCCTCCCCTCCAAAGCGAGACCCTGGTGTTGTGAGGCCCGTGAGGCCTCAAGTGATGCCGAGTCCCCCGAGAGGGACTCCGCCTAACCCCCCCCCCACCTTGAGCCACGAGCCCGAGAGGCTCTGAGGTGCCATTCTGCTTTTTGAGCCCAGGAGAGGCTCATGGGGGCATTCCTTGGTTCTCGAGTCCCCAGGAGGGGGACTCCAACGATGCCCGCAGTGGTACCTACAGCCTAGAGAGGCTTGAGGCACTCCCAGTGTTCCGGGTCCCCCCGTGAGGGACCCCCACAGCCCAGTGAGGCTGCATCTGTGTATTCAGAGCCCAGAGGGGCTGCCTTGATTCATTTTGAGTCCAGAGAGGCTCAGGGGGACATTTTATTTGTTCAGGGCCTGGAAGGCTCCAACGTTGTCCTCACCAGTTGCCCAGCACTTTGTGGGCAACTGCCACGTTTAGGACCCTGACTTTGGACACATGGCGTCCTAGCCCTAGAGAGGCCAGTTGGCCTAGGGACTGCCACAGGTGGTGGCTAATGTGATTTTTGCTCTATTGTGTTGTTCTGCACCTCTGAATGTGTTGTAGATGCATCATGTGCCTTGTTCCTTACACCGCTGAACGTGTGTTGATGCGTCATGTGTTCCTTACACCGCTGAATGTGTTGTTGATACATCATGTGTTTTGTCCCCAGGTCTATACCCCTAAATGTATGTTGATATTTAGTTGGTTGTTCTTGCTAGTGCAGGTGGTGCTAGTAAGGTCCTGGTTCCCTGCGTGACCTGTTCCTAAGGTGGTTAGGATTGCGTAGGGAGTACTTACCTGATTACCAGTAGTTACTTGTATTGAGCTACAGTGATTTTCTGTTATGTGCTAAGTGATATTCCAAGGGCTTGATACTGAGCTTGCCCCCTGACCAGAGTCCCAGGACCAGTGGACTCTATTGTACATACCCCTTGTAAATTCTGCCCGTGCCTCTGGCACAATGTAAAGTGTGTGTTTTATCTAATGTATGTTTATTGGAATACAAAGGCTATTTTTATATATACCCTTGTGTGGAGTTTTCTTTGTGGTGGGCCTTGGGTGTTGTTGCTGGGGTGCGTGCGCAAATACTTAACTTACATCGCCTCCAAGTTTAGCCTTGCTGCTCGCGCCACGTTACCTAGAGGGCGAGTAGGGGTTATCTTGGCGTGTAACTCCCTTGCTCTGACCTTAGGAATGGTGATCCCTGACTGACCTCGACGCGAGTCTTGGCCAGCCAGGATCCCGTTTCTAACACA
Organism: Lissotriton vulgaris; assembly: GCF_964263255.1. Classification (NCBI taxonomy): domain Eukaryota; kingdom Metazoa; phylum Chordata; class Amphibia; order Caudata; family Salamandridae; genus Lissotriton; species Lissotriton vulgaris. Next base: position 534,863,877 of record NC_141689.1, read on the forward strand.
TGCAGTTTTACTTTCAAAATTATGCAGCACATAAAGGATAATGTGTAGAAATCGGGTTTCAAGAAATATTTATCATTTGGAAATCACCAGGTAAAGTATCTTGTTTAGTTTTGATCCAATTAATATATTTGATTCTATCATGTTTCACGATTACAAAAAAATGAGTAGTAACCCTGGCCATATTTTATTACATAAAATCTTAAAAACATTACTTATCATTTTATTTACATTATGTACAGTACGCAGAAAGTCCAATACATTGATAGGTGCATGATGTCTATTGGCTAACCTTAACATGTTTCTAATACAGAGCCAATCCTATCATAATCTAGTGATGAACATATTAACTTTCTGTGTATCCCTGTTAGAGCCTACGGCATGGTCACCGACAGGGGTTCCCAGATCCTTATCCAGCTAGGTCTACACCTCCTTACCGGCGTGACCATGCATAGGGGGCCCAGCTTACCGGATGAATACCTCCCCCAGGCCCCCCCTACACCCTCATTGTTAAACTCCATAAAAGGGGCGCATCAATTATGCCTCCTTGTGCCCTTGAGCGAAAGCGCGTGCGGGGATTGGTCAACCAGCCTAGTGGAAGCTAGACTTCCCTCCCCCCCGCACTCCTCCAACCTACCGGCTGTAACTGCCACTGGAGTTCCATGAGAGACCCTCTGTCTCCCACTCGGGCGTCGCTATTTTACAATGATGATGCCTGCTAAGGACTGAAAACTATGCTCATCAATCATGACCATACCGCCACTGGCCAGTATAGTTGCCCGACTATCTGGCCTCCCCTTCACCCTACCAGTAGGTCATGTCCTGTGCCTTGCTCCCTCTAACCATGCCATTATGTTCTCCATGAATATCTGATTGCCTTGACTTGAGAGATGGACCCCATCCCGTAGGAACAACTGTTCTCCTCAGATGTACCCATGACCTATAGTTCTTAGTTTCGGGGTTTTGAATAACTTCTCCATCTGTTTGTTAATCCATTTAACCAAATTATTCAAAGCCCATACTGACTCACCCCTCTCCACTCCAATCTAGGAATCATAGCTGACCACACTTTCATTGACTCGGGGCATATCTTTGCCAACCACAACAGTCAGCAGTGCCTCAATTACTCCCCTCCGCCACAGGTGCACCAGGTCATTACACCCTAGATGTAAGATCAAAACCGTAGGAGGCCCCACAATTCTTAAGGGCGCGTGCCACCAGGACCCTAAACTGGCTCAGTCACAGTCCCCTATGCCAGTGAAATGAGATTTTAGCGCCTGCCTTGCGTACCCTGGCCTCATAGGAACAGGCGACAAAAACTGTTTTAACCTGCTTACATATGAGTGGCCGATTATTCACACCTCCTGTTTCCTGAGGTCCCAGGCGTGCACCTGGTCTGTAACGTAAGCTGCTTGATGATGACCCACTGATCGTTGTCATCCTGCCTGACAGGATGTTGCCGCCATGGCTTCACGATGGACCAATGCAGGCTTCACCCCTGCATCACAGGATGTAGAAACAGCAAGAACCATAAAAGAAAACCAACCCTCAGTGCATTATATTGACACTCCTACAGCATGTGTAGGTGCACATAGCATTTATAACAATTGGAGGACCATCTCCCGATCCTTTGCACCTCACTCACGGAGAAACCCCTGGCTACTGCCTCTGTGGCGGCCCCTATCCTGAAAGAGTGGGTCCCAAAACTGCCTGGTCTATACCGGCATGCTGCATTACTAGGCCCATGACCCTTTTGAATTGGAAAATAGTGAGGGGAGTCCCATCTGCATGCACCAGTAGTGGTCCCCCATACCCTTTGTGTGTTGTGCAAGAAACTTCTCCAGGATGGCAATGGGGCAGCAAGTACTCCCTTCGGCCTGACGCAATACCACTCCTTTACCCCTGCCTTCCTGATTAGTTTTGGACCTAGTTATAGATATCAATAAGGAGTCCCCCTGAAGCAGCACGTGGGCCAACTGAAGTCCCCCTTGCCAATTCGTTTTGTTTCTAGCTACCAATTCCCCTATTCTAAAAGTGCAATGGAACGCTAGACAGAAAGCTGTCTGGAACAAAAGTTTTTCCCCAGCTGAAGTGCACACCTGGTGTAAAGCATCAATCAGTGTGGCCAATGTCTGAATACCTATTGACCTTCATACGTCAGGCTGTCCCCCCTGTAGGCATTGTCACCCTCGTAAGGCTTTCCGCACTATGAAAGTGCCAGTGGGATCCCTCTTTTCCCTAGTTTTTGCAATGAAGGAAATGGCTGCCATATGCCGCCTTGCGGGAGACATCGTTTACAACGCTATGAGTACCATGCCCGACGGTAACAATGTGGACGATACATCGTCCGAATGTTGTTACCACGCATGGCTTTACATCGCAAGTCATTTCTACGACTTGCGCTAGATGGTGTGCAACACCAGTGAATGTGTTGGATTTTAAGTCCAACACATTCCCTGCTGTTGCGCTAACTGGAGTAGGAATAGTAATTTATATTATTCCTAAATCCAGCGCGCCATCTAGTGCAAGTCGTAGAAACGACTTGCTTTGTAATGCCATGCATTGTAACAATGCGGACGATGTAACGTCCACGTTGTTACCTACCGTGATGAAATATGTGGCATTGTAACGTCACATATTCCAGCATTGCTGATGCTACTGAGCGGCCCTCATCTCTCATGGCTCTCAAGTAAGATATGACAGACTCAGTGTCGTGCCATTTTTCCAGCCAACTATTCCCCCCCCAAAATTGCTGTAAGCCCCAAATGCCCCCTCGTATGCTCTCCAGGTCCTAGGTGCTAGGCTAGCTGCCACGAGCTCCGGTAACTGGGGGCACCAAGTTGCCAAAGCTGTTCTGGGAAAGGCGTTGGGTTCTCTGCCACCTCTGGGTGATGAGACCTGAATACCTGCATTCTAAAGCGAGAGAGAGCATCAGCGGCGTGGTTTAAGACTCCTGGCACATGTTTGGCTCGAAACAGCAAATTCAGTCTCATGCACAATAGTATTATTTCCTTAAGTAAACGCAGGATATTTTACACTTTGCAGTTTGATTATTTATGCATTCCACCACAGCCATGTAATCTGCCCAGAAGACTACTGATTGATTCCTCAGTTGTTCTGGCCAAACTGTCAATGCGACTAGGATGAGGAAAAGCTCAAGGAAGCTTATATTCGTTGTAAGCTCAGTGTCAACCCACCATGCTGGCCAGCATTGTGCAACCCATGCTGTACCTAGAATGTAAAAGTAAGATCCTGCAGTAGTGTTAGCATGTGTGTCCAAGGTAAGTTTGAGATCAATACTGACACCTAGGTTCTTGACCACTTCTTTAGGGGTGGGGGCAGTACCCAGCTTTTTCAGCCACCAGGTATGTGACCAATAAGTGGCAGCTCCTCCAAACAACATAATATCGGATTTGCCCGCGTTAAGTTGTAAATAATTGGCATGCATCCAGGCAGCAATGGATTTCATGCCTTCAGAGAACATCAGTTCGATGTTAGGTGTGTTCTTATCAAATGTAAGAAGGAGCTGGGTGTCGTCAGCGTAAGAAATGGGAGTAAATCCCAAGGATCTCATAAGTCTGGCCAGTGGGGTGACATAAATGTTAAAGAGGGTCGGGCTCAAGCAAGAGCCCTGCGGAACCCCCTTGCTGACCTTAATAGTAGTAGACTTGAAAGTTCCCATAGTGACTGTCTGTGTTCTGATTGTTAAAAAGTTGGTAAGCCACTTCAGTGCCATCCCTTGAACGCCTATGTCTTCTAATCTGTCCAAGAGAATCTGATGGGAAACAGTATCAAACACTGCTGACAGGTCAAGCAGCACCAATAGTGCTGCTTGACCATTTTCAGCGGCCATGCGAATGTTATCAGTGACCTAAATAAGGGTGGATTCTCTGCTATGTTTAGCCCAAAATCCAGATTGAGAAACATCAAGAAGGTGGTAGGTCTCCAGATAATCGGACAAGTGTCTAATAACATGTTTTTCAATAAGCTTGGTCTGAAGGGGTAGAAGAGATATAGGATGATAATTGCTGATTTCGGTAGTGGGGATCTTGGTGTCCTTGCGTATAGGTTTAATTTGGGCATCCTTTCAAGCAGTGGGAAGGTGACCATCGCTTAGAGAGCTGTTAAGGATCGAGCAAATGGAGGGGGCCAATTGTTCAGCGAATTTGGCAGAAATCCTAGCAGGGATGATATCCATAGGTGATCCAGATTTAATAGTCTCAAGGAGAGATGTGACTTCCACCCGACTCAATTGGGGGAAGATGTGAAGTTGAGCGAAAGTTGCATGCTTATCAGGGGGATTAATCGTGGGGGGCAGAAAATGGAATTGGCAATAATGATTTTCTGATAGATGGAATCAATTTTATGTGTGAGATAGGACGCAACATTATTACATAATAACTGAGAGGGAGATTCTGCTGTATCACACGCCGAGGGGTTAGAATAGGCCGTAACTATTTTAAGTAGTATCTTTGAGTTGGACCCTGCCTGCTCCAATTGATGAGCAATGTAGATCTTATGTGCATTTTTCGGTCGAGGACCGGAAATGCTGGCTTGCCAGCTTCCGGTAGGAGTCGTATGTTGTGTAGTAAGGCTTCAGAACCCGCCTCCCTGCACTGTCTCTCCCCATTGGCTGGCTTCCTAAAAGGAGGCCAGCCATTGGAGGAGAGATCAGTCACTCCAATGTAGCCCCGTCCTTTTCGGATTTGGGGGCGTGATTTTTTGCGTTCTTTAGACAGTGACGTTGTCCGTCACTCAGAACAGCAAAACACACGCCCCCAAATGCGAAAATGACCATGCTTTCTCCGAGGCATTTCTGCTTTGCCTCGGAGAAAGACGGTGGTGGTTTCCAGAGCTGCTCTGAGCTGCTCTGCTCGTCCCCCCTTCCCTCCGCTTTCCTTCGTCCAGCTCTGTCCTTCCCTCCGCACGCAGCTCCGTCCCCCTCCCCCTCCCCCTCCCCATCCCTCCGCCCGCAGCCCTTCTTCGTCCCGGTCCCCCCCTCCCTCCGCCCGCAGCTCCTTCGTCCTGCTCTGCCCCCCCCCTCACTCTGCCCGCAGCTCCGTCGTCCTGCTCTGCCCCCCCCTTCCCTCCGCCCGCAGCTCCGTCGTCCTGCTCTGCCCCCCTTCCCTCCGCCCGCAGCTCCGTCGTCCTGCTCTGCCCCCCCCTTCCCTCCGCCCGCAGCTCCGTCGTCCTGCTCTGCCCCCCCTTCCCTCCGCCCGCAGCTCCGTCGTCCTGCTCTGCCCCCCTTCCCTCCGCCCGCAGCTCCGTCGTCCTGCTCTGCCCCCCTTCCCTCCGCCCGCAGCTCTGTCGTCCTGCTCTGCCCCCCCCTTCCCTCCGCCCACAGCTCCGTCGTCCTGCTCTGCCCCCCTTCCCTCCGCCCGCAGCTCCGTCGTCCTGCTCCGAGGCCCTTTTACAAATCTCATGATAAGCTCCAAATACAACACTCGATTTAAGTTCAGCCATGAAACGCTTGCCATGATCCATCCGGTTCTCCAAAAGCTGGGCTAGGAAGGTCTGTTGGTCGATATATCTCCACTTGCGACACCCCCTCCCCAATTTCTTGTATACTCAATTGGGCAAGTAGTCTTGTTATTACGTGCTGGAGGCAACCCCATGGCAAGGCTTAACACAAGTTGATTGTGATCACTCCGATGACACTCCAGTATGAGGGACTTGTAAACCTTCCACGCCTAAGCTTTGAGAAGTGCAATAAAATCTATCACAGACGCCTTTCCTCTACTTGTAAATGTTACCTGATTCAAGATCTCCTTAGTTTGCATATCAGTCCTAATTATAAGACCATAACCTGTCTATCACCTGATTCACTGCATTGCCACACAAAGTATGCTCGAAGTTCAAAAAGTTGCAGAAATCAGACCCCACTGCTCCACCGGCTATCATCGGAGATGGGGCATAGTCTAAGGTTGGAATCCCTTCCACCATAAGACCACATAAGCCACATTTATGTCCGTTAGAATAACTTCTAGAGCAGAGGCAAGAGAATCAATAGTTCGTGTATTACTATTAACACAATTATTGTGGTAAAAATATTTAAATATCATTGAAGTTTCGTCACTCGGGAATTGTCAATCTATTTGAAAGAAAGGAGAGTCCAAATAAGTCTGTTATCTTGACTGGCAGCGTGAGTTTTCCAAGAGTTAATAGTCCCCCACTCTGATGGCCAGACGATGCCACAGTTGCAGGTGAGAATACATAGTGAAAACCATTTACGTGTACAGTAGACAATAGCCAGTTCTCTTGTAAACATACAGCATGCTTCTCAGATATTAAAGACACCCAGTTGCTATCATTCAGTTTATTGCTGTGTCCCATAATATTCAGAAGAGGCAGGACATATCGCGTGCCTGTTGCTCCCTCGCAATATTCCAGAAGAGGCAGGACATATCGCATACCAGTTCCCTCCGCCCGCAGCTCCGTCGTCCTGCTCTGCCCCCTTCCCTCCGCCCGCAGCTCCGTTGTCCTGCTCTGCCCCCCCCTTCCCTCCGCCCGCAGCTCCGTCGTCCTGCTCTGCCCCCCCCCATTCCCTCCGCCCGCAGCTCCGTCGTCCTGCTCTGCCCCCCCTTCCCTCCCCCCGCAGCTCCGTCGTCCTGCTCTGCCCCCCTTCCCTCCGCCCGCAGCTCCATCGTCCTGCTCTGCCCCCCCTTCCCTCCGCCCGCAGCTCCGTCGTCCTGCTCTGCCCCCCCCTTGGAGTAATGTCATGCTAGCTGCTCTCAACTAAACACGTTCAAGAAAGTAGTTGCCAACACTGAGAAGTGTCCACTAAAAATGTTGAGTGAGTCGTCCTAGGGCATATTTTAAAACTGCTCCTCTTGCACTCTAGCTAGCACCCACCCCAGCATATGATGGTGATGCAGTCCTTTTGGGACGCGTCCCAACCACTGGGCATGGACGTGTGGAGTGTCTCCTCGAATGTGATGCTGGCACAAATAGCAGGCTCACCTCTACTATGAGCGTTGCATCATAATTCAGGGGTTGAGAATCTTTTTTTCAATCTAGCAATAATCTGAATGCTATGTAATAACACATTTATTGCGCTATCAAGTACAACTTTCGGGATGGACTGGTTGCCATGCTACTCTTTTCTACAGTATGGTACAATGTGCCATTGTTATTTTTTTATTTTAAAATGCTACCCTTTGCGTATCGATACATCGTTATAGTTTTTACTTGTGTTGGCTTGGATGCTCTTTATATTTTTTTACTTCGTCCCACCTCAACAAGTATATGTCCTTTTTTTTTTTTTTTTTAAACACTGGCTTTATTAAATTGATTCAAATACACCTTCTAGTACAAGTTGTACCGACTGAGTTAAGTAATGTGTATGTAAGCTTAGAAGTAGTGTTCTGCTGTTTGACATATTTAGTTTGCTTGACGTCATAGGTGACGTGCCGCTGTCTGCAGTGAGCGTTTCACCCACTGAGCTACTTCACCACACCTGGCACGTGTCACCTGCAGGTCACAAGACGACCCCTGCAGCAGGCACATCAACACTCTGAGCTGCTTCACGTTGTTTCAAACGTGGTACCAGAGCAAGTCCATTAACGCTGGACATACCTCCCCAGTACAGTGCCCGGAAGCTTACTGCAGCTAGACTAGATCTGTGCAACAGGCGCCTTAACCCTGTCATCTATCTACAAAGCAGTCTGTTGGTGACGAACACAAATGCGTTATTATAAGTTCCCCTTTCTTTTCAGATTCTTTCTGCAGAGTTTATATAAATCCTGCATTTGTACCGCCAGCCTGCATTCATGACCGTCCTTCCTGGCTCCGCCCTGCAGCCCCCCCCCCACCCCTCTTCTCCCTCAGTTTTCAGATTCTCACAGTAAATTCTAAGCACTTATAGTACTACTGATTTATTCATTCATATTTTCACTCTCTCTCTCGCATGCCTGCCTATCTTCCTTCACTCACCCCCGCCCAATGCCTGCTCCGCGCTCTCCACCTGCCTGCCACCCTCCCTGTGCCCAGCAGCCTCCTCCGAGGGTCTCCCTAACTCCCCCCCACCCTCCCAGTGATAATCCACTCCCCTGCTCTTTTCAAAAACTCGTCACTTGTGCCACTCAGCTCACAGACAGGACACCCAGGCTCCCTCCTTTCCCCTCTGCTGGGGGCCAAATAATTTTATTTTTCTGTTTCAGGTTGCTCCGTGGACTATGTCCAGCCATGGCATCAACAATTTGAGCAGCGACGAAGGTTCCCGCAGGCACAGATCCGGGGCCACCGGCGGCCCGTAATTAGTTTCCTTTTATTTCCTGCAGGTCTGTTGCGGAGTTGTGCAGGAAGACAACTGGCAGCGGAATTGGCAACACCGCGGGTGCACTTAAACCCAGCAGCAATTCGGATGATGTCATACAGGTGACGTGCCGCTGTCTGCAGTGAGCGCTTCACCCACTGAGCTTCTTCACCACACCTGGCACGTGTCACCTGCAGGTCACAAGACGACCCCCGCAACAGGCACATCAACACTCTGAGCTGCTTCACGTTGTTTCAAATGTGGTACCAGAGCAAGTCCATTAACGCTGGACATACCTCCCCAGTACAGTGCCCTGAAGCTTACTGCAGCTAGACTAGATCTGTGCAACAGGTCCCTTAACCCTGTCATCTATCTACAAAGCAGTCTGTTGGTGACGAACAAACTGAGCCACGAATGCGTTACTATAAGTTCCCCTTTGTTTTCAGATTATTTCTGCAGAGTTTATATAAAGTCAGACAATCAGGCGGCAATACTGTGGCTCATATAGGAATGCATTACAACCACTGCATTACAACCAGGGCTGCTTTATCCCTCCCTCTTTTTGGCTCACAACTACCTCACAACTTTACTCTCTATCTCACTCTCTCTCTATCTCACTAGCTCACTCTATTTCTATCTCAATCTCACTCTCACTACCTCAGTATATCACGACTCACTCCCTCAAAAATTCACTACATCACTCCCTCACTAACTCACTCTATCTCACTACCTCACAACTTCACTCTCTCTCTATCTCACTACCTCACTCTCTCTTTCTATCTCACTAAGTCACTTTCACTCTCTTTCACTACCTCACTCTCTCTCTATCTCACTACCTCACAAACTCACTCCCTGTTTCTATCTCACTACCTCAGAACATCCCTCTACCTCACTCTTTCACTACCTCAGTCTCTGTCTCTCACTACCTCACTCTATCTACCTCTCTCTCATTACATAACTCTCTCTACCTCACTACACCACTCTATCTCACTACCTCACTATCTCACAACTTCTCTCTCTCAAAACATCACTACCTCACTCTCTTACTACCTCACTCTCTTACTACCTCACCCTCTAGCTCACAACTTCACTCTCTCTCTCTAACTCACTACCTCAATCACTCTCTATCTCACTACCTCACTCTTTCTATCTCACTAACTCACCATGAAACCCCTGGGTGTCTGTGCGCTTAAAAAGTTTAGAATAACATAACTCACTTTCACTCTCTTTCACTACCTCTCTCTCTCTCACTACATCACTCTATGCTTATATCACTACCTCACAACATCCCTCTCCCTCCCTCACTCTTTCACTACCTCACTCTCTATCTACCTCACTCTCTCTCACTACCTCACTCTCTCTCTATTTCAATACCTCACTCTCTCTCTCTCACTACCTCACTCTCTCTCTGCTAATGCAATAGGTATCACATATGCAAAAAAAGCTAATGCCGATAGAAATGACAATGCCATTTATTTAGGGATACAAAAAAGATAAAAAAAATAATGAGCAATACCAATAGCTCTACCTATAATATTGCCGAGACCATTGCATTGTAAATGCTTGTTGATGTTGTTATGATAGGCTGCTAGAGCGCATTTATACCTGACTTTATCTTGTTCTTGATGGAAAAGTCGCCAGGTGCGTTCCAGCTTCTTGCACCCCCTCTTTTCAGTACGTAAACCAGGGGAGTACCATTCAGAGGCAGAGGATTTGTGGGCGCGAATGGCTGGCCTTAACGGTGCTGCTTCATCCAGGATACTGGAGATGATGTTATTAAAGTGCAGAAGCTGTTGTTCAACACTGAAGTTGCGAGTATCAATGTCCCAGGTCAGAAAAGGGGAAGTGAAATGGTGGACCTTAGGGGCAGGTTAGCCGGTTCCAACCAGTTTGCCCGATGTTGTGACCATGCACGAACTGGAAGCACCTGAAGTGCTTTCGGTTCATGCTCAGCTGGCCAATCGTAGGGGATGCTGACCAGGGGAGGCAGGGCGCAGGGTCACTACTGTGCCCTGCGCTCCCTGCCCTCCCCTGTGTGCGGGGGCCCGCCGCGACCACTATAATGGCGGCGTGCCCAATTGGGCCCGCCTTCCATTTCTTTTTCCAAGAGGTGCTCTTAGCTGAACCCCTCTAGGTATATCAGCAGCCAGGAACACAACCACAAAGCTGCAGGTGGCGCACCTCCATGTTCGGCTATGAAATATAGTGTTTAAGTAGTGTGAGGCAGATACCAACACAGGCTGCTCTTTGTACCTCAGTACTGATGCCAAAACAACCATAACTTGATAGTTGTTTGCTGCGGTTAGAATAATTATGAGTGACAATGGTTATTTCATGATGAGGTACTTATCCCTGTGGTCCAGCACCAAGCGCCTTGTTTGGCGAGTAGCATGTTCAGAGAGCTGTTCAGTGGTTCCACTGATATCAAACATCAAACTCTTAGTGCAGCGCAGAAGTCTGAAAAGTGCATCCAAGTATGTTTTTGAGGACGAGGCACTTGCAAGCACCTCCCCAACCTCCCTGCGATGACCATAGCTTCCGAGAACACCAAATTACAGACAGCATACTCTCACAAACAACAAGCAGGGGCAGCTCCTCTAAATGATGAAGAAGCGCCACCCTGCCTGCTACGAGCACAACAGGCAAACACTAATAAATAAAATAGTTTAATAATGCCATTTTATTTTGCCACCCGCTTGTGCTGTGTACAGCTCAACCATGAGTCAAGGTGGTGGTGCTGAATCCTGCTATTGCAGGATTACTGCTAGCCCTTGTAGAGTGCACATGTTGGGTTGGCTGGCTGGCTACCTACTGGCAGTCCGACATGTGCACTGTACACCCATCAATCCCATGGCTCTGAAACAGCCAGAGGATTGCTGGCACAGGGCCCCAGTCTCAAAATGAGTCTTCCCGCCAATTCTGAAGCTGCTCTGCTGATGAGAGCATCCCCAGGAGTGGTCAGGAGTCACATTCCACTGGGCAGGAAGGGAAGTTCTTCCCTTTCCTGAATGTGGACATCACACCACCATTGCCAGGAGTGTTGCACCGGGCAGGTTAGTTGGGCGCATGGCGCCATTTCATATTTTTATATTGCCAGCCGCCACTGACAACAAGACATGTATAGTTTCAGTGCATGCTTCTCAAAATCAGAGAATGGATGACCCTGCTTAAACAGTGTGCACACTCTGTGTGCTCGTGCCTAGAGTGTGAGGGCGTGGAACACAAAATGAGAAAACTCAAAAGCATCACTGCACAGAATCAATTGATGCTGCATGCCTGGTGACGGGAACTGGAAATAATGCTCCGTGCCACCTGGGCTCGCTCACATTCTTGGACACTAACACACTAAGAACACCATGTTCTTATCTTACTCAGACAGAGGCTCATTGCCATACTCCATAAAAACGCCAGAGACTGCCGTAATGATGATTATTATTATAATAACATTATCATTACATGCCGTTAAACGTTCGGAGCACTGCCTGGCTGGTGCTGCGCACGTTCAACGGCCGACGCAGCCCCGACTGTTCTTTAAAACGGCTGCACTGCCGTGAAAAAACGTAACAGTTATTTATTATTGTTACCCCTCCTTCCTTGTTATTCTTATACTTTTATTCTTATTTGTACTCTAATTCGTTCTATTATTATTATTATTATTATTATTTTTTTTTTTATTATTATTATTATTATTATTATTATTATTATTATTATTATTATTATTATTATTATTATTATTATTATTATTAATATTATTATTATAACCATCACTGCTCCTGCTACTGTTATCCAGGCACCTTTTTTGATCTATTATCTTCAAATTAGAAACAAGATTTTGTATTATTCACAGAAGTTATCCAAACAAGGATTACAAAGTGTGCCGGCTACTGGCACCTACCATATCTCGCAAAAAATAGTAGCACTATCCAAATGTATTTGTTGATCAGAATCATAAGTTGGGTTCTTAGAATCAAATGTTATTCTATGTCTATAAATTCATGAAAACAGAAACCAATGTATCAGGGAGAGAGAAACCCAAAAATTGAGACAATGTCTTGATTTGTATATCCGTAGAGTTTTTATGTCTCAGACCGTCAAAAATTCCCCAAAAATCTTTCGATCTGTTTTCATGGATTTATGGATATAGAATGAAATTTGATTCAAGAGCACAACTTCTTTTTCTGATCAACAAATACATTTATATAGACCTTCTTCTACTATTTTTAGGTCTCGCCTGTCGATGCGCATGCGCATCGAGCAAGCGAGAGTATTGGCACTTATCCACTCTTTATCCGCACTGCAAGGAATCGTGGCGATTCCTTGCAGTGCCCGTGACTTTTAAGCTCAATGCGCATGCGCATTGAGCTTAAAAGCGCGTGCACGTCCGTCTTTGTTTACCCGCTCCTCCCCCTCCCCGCCGTCTCGCATTTCCCCTGCCGCATCAAAGGCTTTCACGGCCGGCCGGCCATGCCTGAGGCCCACTCAGCAATAAGAACCGATAAAATACAGACGTCCCGACCCCCTCCCTTCTTGCGATGCGACACCTTTTTATTCTTTTACAGTATACCCCTTTTAATAGTTTGTTTTCTTCACCCCTCCCGCTTTTCAACCCCGCTTCCTCCGTGGCCTAGCCGAACCTGCATTTATTTTCATTACCAAAAATTAAATGACGCGCCACGGGTGGGCTTTACGTATTAATTATGCTCGCAAAATATTTTGCATTGCGTCTCAAGTAAACCACCTACAGTAATCAGAGTTTATTATTCGTTGTGACCTCAAACAATAAACAAGCCCTCGATCCGCGATCTAAAAAAATCGCCGTTATTCATTTGGTCTGTTTTTGTTTTCTTTCTCTAGATTGTTTGAATTAAACAAAAAATCTGTTTCGTGCTTATCCCAAACCTGATACTACCTCTTTTCTCCGACCCCCCCCCCCTTTCCAACAGACTCCATTTTCGAGGTTATAGGCGGCGTCGAGAGGGGGAGGGGCACATTGGACGGACCCATGTTACCTCTATACAAACAAGAATTTAAAGTAAAAATACATTTGGCAAAAAACAAGATGCTGTGCGTTCCACGCCAACGGCGGGTATATAATACTTTGCCTACATCAATTTTCTAGTTCTCGTTTAGTTACAAGCAGTATTTGTCAAATCAAGTATGTATTTTCATCGTACTGTGATAGTTCAAGCCAGCTCAGCTGGAATACTTGGCCCTCATCTCGGCCTCAGGGGTCATTGCAGTAGCTGTCGTTCACCCATTGTGTCATGGCAGACTTCTTCCGGATTGCAGCGAGACTGGTGGTGTGATTGTGCGCTGGAGTTACACTTCCCGTTTCTGCTTATTGTATTATTAAACACTAGGTTGTGCGTTTTAACCGCGTCATTGTCTCAGAGTTGAAATGTCCATTTAGTCACATTTAAAACGGTGCTTTTCAAACCACCTTAACAACTATGTTAATTATTTTAAACAAGATTATTTTGGGGAGTTAAATAATTCACAATGATTTATCGTGTTATAGGATTTTTTTTTTCTTCTAACATGATGCTTCATTTTAAGAGCATAATTTCGCCAAATCGGACAGCTATCGCTGCCAGTCGCAAATTAGCACTTTTCGCAATTAACGGCGATTTACTCACTATTATGTTATTTGCTAGTAGTTCTCGAGCACCTCGGACTTGTTTGTGAGGGTGTCTATATTGTAGTGTATATTATGGTTGACCTTTGGAGAGAGCACATCACTATTAGGTCACAGCACTGTGCAGCACCATATACCACAACCATTTACCTTTTGTATTTATACAGGTTCCTATTATATGCCTGCACTGTAGAAGATTTATGGCTTGTACACTGACCACTCTCTAAGAAGGCCTCAGGGATACCATTCACTAGGCTCCATGGAAGTCTCATGGTACATACACACACCAGGCTCCATGGAAGTCTCATCACACACACACAATCAGCAGACTCTGTATGGGTCTCATTGCACACTCACCAGGCTCCAGGACGTCTCATAGTACACACAACCCCATTATGCTCCATGGAGGTCTTATGGCACATACATACACTTGTCAGGTTCCATGGATAACCCACAGCACACATACTCACCATGGGTGGTAGATGGCTCGCATGGTCAAAGGACTCCTTATAAGGCATGGGATAGGTTGTGGCTTTTACAGCTCAGCAGTCCCACCAATTGTTCCAGACACCACCACAAAAAATGTACTGCTCCTTTTAGGGCAGAGGTGAATCTAGGAGCTGCTATTATCAGCAGCAGGCACAGATCCCACCATCCTCTGCTGCTTTGGATGCCTCCAACCCCCTCTGATTCCAACTCCTCAAAACATTATCATCTGGTGTGGTGGTTGGTCTCCTTTTTTTCTGCGAATTGGTAAGGGATCACAGTGGACTGCTGGGTCATCCATTTAGGCCACAGGGGCTATGCCCAACACTTTGTCTGGCCTCCTTCCACCAACATATGTGCAGCAGAACACTCTTCAATTCAGGAAGACGAGGCCCTTACCCTGCTGAAAAAGGAACCGTAGAAGTGGTACCTTTGGAAGAAAGGAGCACAGGATTCTTCTCCCCAAGAAGGAGGAATGTTCTGTCCATCCTGTATCAATATTTTCTAAACTTGCTCTATTAGCAGGATGAGTTCAAGATGCTGTCCCTGATCCTGGACTTGCTCACCTTAAATACAAAGGGAGGGACTGTCTGGCATCTCTAGATCTCCAAGCGCCTGTCTTTATCTTACAAATCTCTCCCCTCTTAGATATTACCTCAGGTTCATTATGGGTGTCTCAGCACTTTTAGTTCACTGTCTTGCTGTTCTGGCTGACAACTGTACATTGTGTTTTCCCAAATGTTTTGGAATATGTGCGGTTTCAACAAGACAGTCAGGCGTTCCTATTTCCAGTACTGGTCAAGGAGCATCTCCAGCATGCAATGACTGTACTCCACAAATTGGGCTTTACAATCAATGCACAAAAATCCCAACTCACTCCAAAACAGCGATTATCCTTTATAGGTGTGGTGCTAGGCACGACTTGAATGAAGAGTTTTTCTCCTCAAAGGTACATGCATATTTGGGAGGTGAGTCCAAGGTTTCTGACCTAAATATCCTACATCTCCTTGGTTCAAGGCTACATGTATACTGTTGGTTGTGCATGCCAGATTGTAGAAGAGGGCCCTGCAATGGTGCCTGCAACAGCAGTGGCTCATACATCAAGGAAGCAGCTTGGCTGAGGTAGCGATTTTCTTTTTGGTCCAACAGAACCTGCACTGGTGGATACACCCATCTAGTTATGGCATGGTCACCCATCAGACTTTCACAAGCACAAGCTACCTTGGTCATGGGTGCCTCCTTTCTTGGTTCGAGTGCCCATCTGGGTCTTGGTCATGGGTGCCTCCTTTCTTGGTTCGAGTGCCCATCTGGGTGCTATGACAATGTGGAGTCTTGGTCCATGTCAGTATAGCATCTGAATATAATTGTGTTAGAACTGTGCGTGGTCCGCCTTGCCAAGAAGGCATTTCTTCCTTCCAGCACAAGGAGTACAATTTAGATTATGTTAGACAACACTATCCCCCATTGATTATATCAACACGCAGGGTATTGTGGTGTCACAGACTGCACTTGGAGGGGGAGGTGAATTGCCTGTGGCTTAGGGCATATCGTGGGTAATATCCTGGAAGCAGCTCATCTGACTGGTTCCCTCAATGGTTCCCTGGGAGATGCCATCGCGCTCAGCCGTTCTCGGGCCTGCTGTACACATTTCCATTGATTTTCCTTCTGTTGAAAGTCCTGCAGAAGGTACAGAAGGGTCGTGCTCAGCTGATACGGATCGCCTTAGATCAGCAGGGAGGATCTGGTATGCAGATCTTTTGGCACTCAACATTCCACCAGCTCTTCCACTCATTCACACTGTGGACCTGCTTCCACACTAGGAACGTTGGTTCTTCCTCACCAATACCAAATGCTGCAGCTGCACAAGTGAAGAATGAGCAGTGTCATTTAGAGTCTTTTTGCCTCTCAGATGAAGTTGCAGAAGCCATCTTGCTGCCACAAAACCCGCTATGAAATCCACTTATGCAGACCACTGGAACAATCTTGTGCAATGGTGTGAGTCAGAAGACATGGTCCCCTTTCAATCAGGCCTTTCTCACATACTGCATTTTGTTCTGTTTCTATCACTGCTAGAGCTGGGAAACATCACTTACAACGCATTCATTACAACGCACTACCATTACAACGCAACCATTACAACGCAAACCATTACAACGCATTGCGCTGGGGGGCGCTCTAGGATAGAAATATATTTAATTTACTATCCAACACCTTCCCTACTATCCACGGGGACTGGAGTTGGAATAGTAAATGAAATAATTCACTATCCAGCGCTTAAAAGCACTATGCGTTGTAATGGTATGCGATGTAAAAACCGCGTTGTAACAGCAGGCGTTGTAATAGCCTGCGTTGTAACGTCACCAATCCCTAGAGCTGGCAGTGGCTACAGTTAAGGGATACGTCACTGCCTTGAAAGCTTTCATATTTTCCCTTGACCGCCATAATTGTTTAGATCACCAATGGTGATGTACTTCTAAACATTTTGCTTTACTTGTTACTCCCACTCTCCTTGTTGGTCCTCAGTGGTATTTGAATTTTCTATTTTTCTTGATTGTATCCCAATCCCAGCCGATGTATATTTGCCTAGTTCGAATTCTTATCCTGAAGACAGTTTTGTTGGTGGTGATAACTTCATTGTACAGGGTCAGAGAACTTCAGGTCTCTTAGGTTCTCCACCTTTCACAGTTTTATTCATGTATATAGAATAAATCGGTCCTCTGCACCTGCTCAGCTTTCTTGCCCAGGGGTTTTTGACCTTTCAGATGGCTCAGTCAATCACCCTTCCATCCTTCCTCTCTCCTCCTCATTCCCCCGGGGATTAGAAGCAGCTTCATGGAGTGGATCCCAGGTGTGTGGCTTCCTACTGTACTCAACAGGATGACCAGCTGTTTGTGGGCTTTGCCTGGGCCAAGAAAGCCTCCAGGGCTTTCCTGCCCACTCCTCTAGCCCCAAGGCTGAATCCACAGTTCTCTTTGGGAATGTCCCAGCCGTTGATATTCTGTCAAACGGAGACATGTTCATCTTTACATACATATGCCAAGAATTACTACCTCATACCTCAGGAAGCCAGGGATGAGTTATTTGCTCAAGAATGATTTCCTTGGTTAGCAGCACCTTTCAATACTATTATCCAGCGTGGTTCGCATTGTGACTTATTTATAAGAGGAGTCCCAGGGAACATGTGTCCAACAGAAGGAAAAGTCTCTTACCTCTAGTAAGAATGTTTCTGGTGGAGATATAATCTTCCTTTAGATTCTTAACCCGACTGCACTCTCCACTATAAGTTAGTGCTGTGAATAATAGGATTTCAAGGTATGCAAGCACGTTAAATGTTGTAATTGTCACCATCATTAATGCTCTTTTTGTGTCTTGCCTCACAAATGGCTGAGGTGCAGAAAAAATATCAGGAACTGACACCAGTGTCCAGATTGCCATCTGTTGTACACTGGTATTCTCATGTCTGGCAGGAAGTTGCCACTGAAACCGCGTAGTACCACCTGATGGTGCTGCAGAGCTTCTTGTGGGGACAAGTACTTCTGACCAGTCTGATGGCTGGAGGGATGTTCAGAGAGAAGATTGTGTATCCACACGGAATATATTTACTGAAGATGAGTGACTCTTCCAGCACCAACACTCACCAGACTCCATGAAGGCTTCATTGCACACACACTCAGATGCCATAGAATTTATGATACACAACAATTACTGGAATCTATGGAATCATCATGGCACGTGCACCCACCAGGCTCCCTTGAGTCCTCACAGCACAAACTCACCAGGCTCTCTTGAGTCCTCCTACCACACACTCATCATGCTCCCTTGAGTCTTCATAGCACACACTCACCAGGCTCTTTTGAGTCCTCATAGCACACAATCACCAGGCTCCGTTGAGTCTTCATAGCACGCACTCACCAGGCTCTCTTGAGTCCTCATAGCACACACTCACCAGGCTCCCTTGAGTCTTCATAGCACACACTCACCAGGCTCCCTTGAGCCCTCATAGCACACACTCACCAGGCTCCCTTTGTCATGTAGTTCTATAAACCTACATAGGATCTGCACGTTAAGACAACATACACGGTAGGATTAGTGTCCGGACGGATTTTAGACACTCCTACCAGGTATGTTAGCCTGTATACCAGCTAGCTCACAGTGCCACTAGACCCCTCTCTTACCGAGGAGATAATAGTTCTTGGCAAGTATAAAACATAACAACCCTGTTCCCTCAGGATTGTGGAAACAGTGCAATACTTTTTGCCTAGTCACTCGTGCTCACTTTGTCTGATACACAGAATAAAGGGTGGGAACATTTTTCAATAAGCATTTATTGAACCAGCGCCATTCTAATGTAAAATAGGTGTGCTGAAACAACCATAACGATTAACAAAAAGGGGGTGGTGATGAACAGAGTGTCTGAGTTAAACAGACCACTCTTACCCAGTCCAAAGATCAGGGCTTGATCCATCACCATTATTTATCTCACTGCCCCATCCCAGCTCAGAACCTGGCTATATGCAAATCAGTCTGTCCCTGGCCCAGTGCATCATGGGAACAGGGCAGACTAAACTACCAAGCCAATTCTTCACCAGAAAGGAAACAAGCTACCGGGGACCGGTTTCTGGCATTTCAGCCTTCTTCGGCCCGGCTTGCTTGAATCCTGATGGAGCAGTGAGAAAGGGACTCATGTCTGAGTATACCCTGCCACACCTATAGTGGCCAAAAACGATTCAGAAAAGGGGGTGGTGATGAACAGAGTGTCTGAATTGAGCAGACCACTCTTACCCAGTCCAAAGATCAGGGCTTGATCCATCACCGTTATTAAACAACCATAAGACAGAAACAGATAGAAATGATCATAAGCATCAACAGAGTAAAAGGATGGTAGATTTCTACTATAGTGCTTAACGCCTTAACCGCAGCGGTTTATCCGCCGCGATGCGGGCGTTCTAAAGGGTGGGCGGGGTTCCGTTGGCCGTTGGCCGACGGCAGCACTAAGGAGGTAGTTGGCCGACGGGAGCACGCAAGGGGTTAAACCATGAATACAAGCAAGTATAAAAATACATGACAATAAAATGCGTACTCCTACTATGCGACCCTAATTAGATGTACCTAAGTGTACCTAGCATGTATGTAGGTGTAGAAGCCAAGAATCCCTTTAGGATAAAGTCAACCCCATTACCTGAAGTGAGAGACTGTGGGACCCTCTCTTGGTCTCGAAGTGGACACCCTACAAGGGATGTCAGGCCACTGCGAGCTGGAGTGTCTACGTGCAGGAACCTCAGCGTCTCGCGTCAGTGTGTCATCATGGAAATCCTTTTTTCCTCCCTCGCCTCAGCAGTGATATGGTGTTTCTATACCCAATGTGGTACCCTCAGGGGATATACCTTACTGTCTCTGTTACCAGATACCTGAGAGCCTTGCCGGTCACTATAAATCCATTCACAACACTCAATGGGGTTGGTCTGGATGGTATAGTAGATAGAAAAGGAGAAATTGCTCTTTTTCTAGGTGTCCCCTCACTCACCAGGGTTGCCCCGTGGTGACATGCTTCATCATTGGGGCCATCCCAGTCCTCTACGGGCTGGGGCGTGCTGCGACTTGCGAATTACGTAGGAGCACTTACAATTGACTATGTGTGGTGCGGGTGTGAAAGTGGAGTGGACTAAGTGATGTGTTAAAAATACCTGCCCAGTAGGTTTTCAATAGACTTTATTCTTGCCTCCGGACCGGAAGGACACTAGTAGGTGTCTGCAAGAGGGAGGTATTCTTTAAGCAAATTTGCTGGGATACTGAACCCCTCCGAGTCCATGGGGCACAGTTAGGTCCCACTACATGAACCACGTGTTTGGAATAAATACGTAGGTATTACTGCTTGCACTAATTACAGATTGCAGCATTTATTTAATTAAAAATAACTCATTGCAGAGCTAAGGAGTGGCGAACACAGGGCTGGTCCCTGTGTAGTCCCGAAGAAGTGCTTGGGGTATGCACAAAAAATGTTGACAGGAGTTGATAGGTACACCTTAACACATTACGTTTAGGGGCCCCTATTTTTCCACCCCATTTTTAATATTACCACCTAGAGGCAAGAATAAAGTCTATTGAAAACCTACTGGGCAGGTATTTTTAACACATCACTTAGTCCACTCCACTATCACACCCGCACCACACATAGTCAATTGTAAGTGCTCCTACGTAATTCGCAAGTCGCAGCACGCCCCAGCCCGTAGAGGACTGGGATGGCCCCAATGATGAAGCATGTCACCACAGGGCAACCCTGGTGAGTGAGGGGACACCTAGAAAAAGAGCAATTTATCCTTTTCTATCTACTATACCATCCAGACCAACCCCATTGAGTGTTGTGAATGGATTTATAGTGACCGGCAAGGCTCTCAGGCATCTGGTAACAGAGACCTTATGTTGAAAATAGTATTTGGAGGGTGAGCCTTAGCCTTTTTCCTCCCTCTAACTCCCTTCCTTTAGTATATATACCTTACTGTGTCATGTCGGACTAGGATGATGGAAGGAATGACCCATATACATAGTTATTATGCAGGAGTTGGTGTCCTGCTGTGATTCCAAGAATCCCAATACTGCCAAATGATTCAAAACACTTATTTCATTCCATACATAAGAACAGAACTATATGCAAGAGAGAGCCTTATCATTGAGTTAATCCATTTGAATTTGCATTTTATTTACAATTTTTTTCTTTTCTGTATTTTTTCAAAATATTTTATGTTTCAACAAGACTTTTTTGTGAAGCACATTACAAAAGAACGGTACATAAACAAAAATCGTGCGAATACTTGTTTTTATACATCATTCATACTAAGAGACATTTCAATCATACTCCTAACACAATCATACAACTACCAGTCTAAAAAGAACATACACTTTTTTTTACAATTTATATACAATTCATGGATAAGAAACCATAGATTCTTATTTGTAAATACAACTCTATGAAATCAACAAGATTTGTTCAGTTTTCTTATGGTTTCCACGTAAAAAACGTGATCTGGGAAGGTCCTTCCCAGATCACGTTTTTTACGTGGTTGATTTCATAGAGTTGTATTTACATGTTATGTATGGAATGAAATAAGTGTTTTGAATCATTTGGCAGTATTGGCATTTTGTTTAGTATCACTAGTTAAGGCAGGGTTTGGCCTTACTGCTTGGGAACCCATACCCAGTGGTGATCAGTGATTCCAAGAATCAGCATGCATAATGAATGATGCTAGTTTTCAGAGCAAACCCCATGTCATTTAGGCATTACCGTAACTAGGTAAAAGGTCAGTACCAAGAACTGCTATGTAGTGTAATGGCAGGGTAAATATAGGTGAAAGGTCGGGTTGCTACCTGAGCCTATATTGGGCACCTCTGTGAGACATAACACTTTAGTCCTCATAGCACACACTCACCAGCCTCTCTTGAGTCCTCATAGCACACACTCACCAGGTTCCGTGGTGGCTTAATTGCACACAGTTACCAGATGCTACAGAATTCATGATACACAACAATTAAGGGGCTCTATGGAATCATCATGCAACATGCACTCACCAGGCTCTCTTGAGTCCTCATAGCACACACTCACCAGGCTCCCTTGAGTCCTCATAGTACACACTCATCAGGCTCTCTTGAGTCCTCATAGCACACACTCACCAGCCTCTCTTGAGTCCTCATCGCACAGGCTCCATGGTGGCGTCATGGCCCACAGACACACACATGGCTCCATGGTATACAGACACACACAAGGCTCAATGGCCCACAGACACACACACAGCTCTCTTGAGTCCTCATAGCACACACTCACCAGGTTATCTTGAGTCCTCATAACACACACTCACCAGGTTATCTTAAGTCTTCATAACTTACACTTACCAGGTTCTCTTGAGACCTCATGGCACATACTCGCCAGGCACCCTTGAGTCCTCATAGCACACTCGCCAGGCTCCATGGTGGCTCAGACCTACTCCTACCTGCACTGACCACACTAGGAACCTAGCCATCATTCTGGACAACAAGCTAAACGTGACGACTCAAGTTAACTCAGTCTCATCCTGCTTCTTCATCCTCTGCTTGCTTCATAAGATATTTAAATGCTACACCAAAGCTCAAGACGCACCACTACCCAGGCCCTCATCTCCAGCCAACTATGGACTATGGCAACGATCTCTACACAGGGATCTTAGCTCACCTCCTTAGACGACCGCAGAACATACAGAACACCCCAGCCGGACTTGACCTAGATCTTCCTAGATGAATCCACATCACTCCCTACCTCAGTGAACCTCCGCTGGGTCCCTGTACAGAAAAGATGCCAGTTCAAGCTCCTGACCCACACACACAAGGCCCTACACAACTGAGGACCAGTCTACTTGAAACATGGTCTGAACTTCCACCTCCCCTCTGCTTCCCTTCCTCTACTCGCAGGCCTGGACTGGTCGTTGCGGGCACCGGGCAATCCCCCGGTGCGCCGCAAGGGTGGGGGACGGTTTTGGGCCCAGGGGGCCGTTTTTGTAACCGGGCCGTTTTTGCAGCATAGCTGCAAAAGAGGCCCTGTAACAAAATCGTCCAAAAACCGGCCTGACAAAGAGCTCGGTCGCACCCCCAGGGGGCCGGCCGAGCACTTTGCCAGGGCCGGTTTTGGTTCTCAGTCCGGCCCTGCTTACTCGGCCTCCGCAGCCAATTTAGCAGATGTCGCTCCTTCGCTTACCTAGCAGTGATGACATAGATTGAGCTACCCTTTGATCGCCAGAGCTCCCCATCTCTTCCAGAGTTCCGAAAGGCCCTGAAGTCCAGGCTATTTGGCTAAATCAACTGGACCCTGCCAGAGCCTGGATACCCGGCCTCACTGGTGACAAGAAGCGCTCTACAAATCTACTGATTGATTGAGTGACTTAATATGAATGACACTCACACATTTGTAGGTCAGCTTGAGCTCTCACTCACAACATGCTAAATGACACTCCTGGTAAAAAGAGGTGGAGCTTGCACTCAAAATCCAATTATTTTCAAAATTGTGCTGTTTGCAGAGCACCCCCTGGGAGCTGTAAAGGATTTTGAAGACAATTCCATGACAATAGAAAGTGGCTTCAGCTTTTTTTATGAAGCTCCTTTGATCACTGTAAAGTCTCCTACAGTGAAGTTTTGCAATCGTTTTATTCATTTTACATTTTTTTTTATTATTTTGTATTATTTCACGTCACGTCTGGTCTTATACATTGATGTCAGTTTGTGTGTCGTCACTTTCCGTGTTGTTATTAAATATAGTAATTAGTCATCATTCCTACGATGTCTTAAAACTCGTTAGCTATGAAACTGTCAGGGTTTGGTCAAGGCAGTCCGTTCCACCACTACCACCGCGGAGCCCAAGCAGAAAGTGCCCGAGTGGCAGAGTGGCCTGTCGGCCCTGCAGCATGCAGCCCCCTGGCACGAGCAGGTGCTGGAACAAAGCCCAGGCTCTGACAGCGCAGCAGCTCTGCACTTTGAGCGCCTTTAGCATGCTAATGGAGCACGCTGTCCTTTCTCCCGGCAAACACATAGGCATGTTTGTAAAGACGCTCACCGGAGCCGAGCGCGCAGGGCTCAGCAAATAAAGCTTGGCTGTAAAAACAAGCCGATGGCGAACTTCCTCGCCCCTCCTCCAGCGGCGCAGTGTGGATTTACTACAGCTCATTAACCCCTGGCTCAGAGAAAGCCGGCGCAGAAAGGAGGCAGCGGAGGGCGCATTCTGACGCGCACTGGGCGGGACATCTGGTAATAGCAGGGCGGGCACCGGGCTAATGTGGTAATCAGTTCCCGGAGAAAGGACCACACAAAAGGAGTCCCTATGCTCGGAACATCTTCCAGGGTTTGTTGTATGAGCAGATTAGGTCTGTGCGCGCATGCTGTGGAGTGGGAGTCTGTGTGCTACCGCACACACAGCTGCAGCCCGGAGGGGAGGCTCTCCAAAGGTGCCCGGCTGCTGCCGCGAGAGCCGGGGCTGAGAGGAACCGGGGACCGCGCGCCTGCTACTTACTGCCTGCTTGCTGCATTAACTCACTGTTCACGCTGCCATTGTTAACCAGCACACCATCGAGCTTCCGGGATTCAGAATATTATAATGCTTTGAAGAATTGCACACACTCTCGTTTGCCTGTTTTCTTTCTTTTGCATCACTAGTATTGGTTTAATAATGTATATAATATTACAACTATTAATGTGTATAATAGTACATCATTATTATCGTTACATTTCTCTTTATTAATATCATTATTATTATTATTATTTCTATTCGTTTTTTAATTTGTTCTTAAATTTGATTCACTAAAAAAACTCGAAATACAAAATATCCAGTTAGCGTATTAATAAAATACAATTAATTACATTTTCGGTTTTCAACTAGTAACATTGGCCATGAATTACAAATAAAAAATATTACTACATATTATAGATAATGACTATAAACAAGTAATACCTTTATGAAGGTGTATGTGCAAGGCAATTAATTATAACTATGTAATTCTTACTGGTGGTGTTTCAGGAACTAACTCGATTTCTTCATGACTGAATGGTTGTGAAGCTGGTCAGGACGTCATATCTCCAGTACCAACGAATCAGAGAAGACACAAAGCAGTCGATGGTGCACCCAATGTTGGTCCTAAAATGAATCTTACTGTTAAGGGTCGGACTCGAATGCCCAGCTGTAATATAGGGTGCTGTGGCTAGATTTGTAAACAATGTATTTTATGGGGCTGTCATTGGTTTCCAAATAAGAGCAGAGATGTCCTTGATTTACACGACAGAAAGTTTCTCCATGTTATGGTCTTATTCTAGGCATGTGTTGATGTTCTCGTGCTGTATTGGTTGCTTGTCACCGGAAGTGGATGGAACATTTGTCTGTTACGTTGCACTTCCATCTGTGGACGTGGCTTCATCCTGCCCTTGTGTTTACTGTAACTGTTAAAGTGGCTTCTGGTACTCTGACAGAGACTTCGCCTTTTGCTTTGTGCGTTCACCGAATATGCGTGCTTTCCAGTTTCCGTCTTTACTTCCAGCATCTCTGTTACTCATTGAACCCCTCTGTGCCCCCCATTCCCACACTCGTATCCTCTCCTGCCGCAGGATTTACAGCTTCCTCTCCACTACCTCAAATACTTATACGGACCCATCGCCACACCCATCCCGTCTCCACCCTCGCCCCCTTTGCATTTTCTCTGGTATCCGTGTCTTTCTGCTCCTCCATTCATACATATGAGAAAACATTGAATGCAGACGTAAGAAAATCACTTCGAAGAATACGTTTGCACGAATAAATTAGAGAACTAGTGCGTTTATTATATAATAAAAAGTGATGAATAATACAGTCTAGGTACCCAAAATTCAAAAGTGAAACGAGTACATTTTATTGATTTATATTTTTTACACATTTTCAGTGAGCAAAGGTCTAATGAATAATAAATATTCTTTTGAATTTGAGAGAAGTTTTCGTTCTAAACAACATTGAAAAACTCTTTATACTGACCTCTATCCCTCTCACATATGACTTGCACTAGCCAATGGTCCTCCCTGCTCCGGTCTGAAAAAAGCGTTAGTTTTGCCATCCTCCTGTTTCCAAAATAAAACGAATACATTTTAGAATAATATCCTGCATAATAAAGCTACCTTCATATTTGTATACATCCAGGGGCATTAAGTCAGCCTTCTTCATCCATTGGTTTGCAGAATAGTCATTGACATTTTCCTTTTGGTCACCAAAGCATACAGCATGTTGGTTGCTATAGGTCAGCCCACTTCAGCCATTGGCTCTTTTCACTCTTACAGCATTTTTTTGGTGCACAGATGCCTACAAAGTCGATTCATTAATTTCCCAGGCTGGCAGGCTAATGGCTACTTTACTTCTCCTTTCAATTTTTAAAACACACAACCCATTTTTGATGTTTTTCTGACATTGACTTAATTCTATCCCCTAGGAATATTCTGAAATATTAGTCGAATTATTGCTGGCTATAATACAAACGGTAGATTAGGAATGTTGGTCAAAACTAGAAATAATTTCAGATTGTGCTTAGTAAGATTGTCACCCTTTTTTATGACTTATAGGATGTTTTCAACCATTCTGGAACAGTAAGTTTGGTCATGATGGGTGCTAGACCTATTAGCCTTCGGGTGGTCGTCAACCAATCTTTTGCCCTCTTCCCTTCTGCTTTGCATATCATTTCCCACAAACTGTTGGAAATGTGGGAGGAGGATGGCCCATTGTGGAGAAATGGGCTGCTTACGCTGGCCACAGACTTCCTCACAGTGCAAAGCATCCTCCTCTACTCCCTTTGCGTACCACTCCCTGCCACACAGCTATGGTGTGGCAGTGGTGGAAAACCAGTGGAGTGTGAGTGTGTGCTTGGCGAGGAGCTGTGCAAATGCTGTGAATTGAGTGCATACTTATTGTTACTTTTTGAGTCGAAACAGTCCCAGCGTGCATACCTCCCATGAGTAAATGTCTGGCAATAGCGTGAGTTTGCGCAGGATGGTATGAACTGAATGCCAATAGCCTTGTAGCACTGGTCAGGACCATAATATGTATGTGAGGCCTGCGTCGGGGTATGCCTTCATGGGCAGCCTTTGTGCGCCTCGGGAAAATAGCGATTCAATTGCGCTGGGGTTAGGTAAGCCCCGTGTATGATAAAGAATAGTATGTTCTTGAATCGAGAATTTTGGGAAACATTCTGGCGGAACTCCAGTGCTCATCTCCACTCTTTATTGTGTGGTGCCCTCCCAAATTCTTCTTACCATTTTCCCAAGGGGTCAACAGCTATCTTGCAGATGGCTTTATAGAGCCAAGTTGTAAGGTGATGACCATCGCCCATGTTGAGATGTGGATGAAATACATGGTGCATGGTAGGTTCCTCCGCCCCTGCACCCAAGAGTGCTGGCAAGTAATGCAAAGCTGCTTGTGCAG
Organism: Lissotriton vulgaris; assembly: GCF_964263255.1. NCBI lineage: Eukaryota > Metazoa > Chordata > Amphibia > Caudata > Salamandridae > Lissotriton > Lissotriton vulgaris. The sequence continues at coordinate 534,891,192 of NC_141689.1, forward strand.
AAGGAATTGGCCCAGTGGGAGGTTGTAGTCCTCCATCAACTGCTCCAGTGAGAGAACGTAACCTTCGGTGTAGAGGTCTCCAAGGGTGAGTATCGTGCACTCCGTCCAGACCTTCAATTCGTCGTCTGTATAGAACCCAGTGGATGGTGTAACCCGACTAGAGGGAGGGTCAGGGTATATATTCCAAAGCCGTTACAGAGGCGCTAACTTTGGGTCATTAATCTCCATGCTACTGAACCTTGTATAGGCCAGGGGGAAGGAAAGAGCACTTCTGAAGGAGCAGGCAGCGCATCGTCGCTGCTGGCATAGGCCCCCATTCTGTTCAGGTCTCTCCTATGTAGCCTGCAGTGCTCCCACACGAAAGCCACTAGTGCAGGACAGCCAGGTATTAGGCTTCGAATGACGGGGTTCCTAGCCCTCCCTTATCCATGGATAGTTGCAGCTGGGCAAGGCCGACTCAGCATCGCCTGCTGCCCCATATAAGGGTGCTGAGAAGGGTATCCAATTCCTGGAAGAAAGAGCACAGCAGGACTACTGGTAAGTTCGTGAAATAGTATAGGAAGCAAGCAGTATGATAATTTTTAGTAAAGCTGAGCCGTGGGATTTTACAAACTTCAGGCGTCGGTGAGTGCCCACTGGTCCACCCACTTCCAAAAGCGTGTCACCAGCCCATGTGAAGGGGTGTGGGGTAATGGGGGATGGGATCTGTTCAAGCTTAGGTCGTGGATGCAATTGTAATCACCTACTAAAACCCAGGGTAGGTTTATTCTGTGGGTAAGTGTGACGGAAAGAGTATCCCAGAAGGGCCCCTATTCCGTGTTGGGAGCATAAATACTCCCTAGCAGAATAGACTCGCCATCCAGACGGCCATCAAGGAGCACTTAAAGGCCCTCCTTGTCCAGTACCATATTGGTTTCCTGAAACGGGACCCTTCAGTCAAGGGGACCATAGCTCTGCGGTGAGGCTGTTGGCTGCACAGGAGGTGAGGGCTCTGAGCATGTGGGCCAAATTGGGGCATCACCTGACCTACTGTAATGGAGCTTTGGGGGGCCGGTCCGGTAAGCGTGGGGTGCGAATGAGGGAAATGGAGTACTAGGGCACTGTGTCATCTTGAGGTATTTAAAATCCCAGCATTATGAGCCTACCACAATGGGTGATACAGCCAAACTAAACATACTCTGTAAGCTCTAGCATTACATGGAGGTGTGGCTAGGTGCTCGGGTGCAATAGAGCAGCCAAGTTTTCCTGTGTGGATGCATAACTGACGGTGTCGGCATCAGGTGGGGGCATAGATGGTGGGTGCACCATTCACCTGGTGCGGGGGAGGACCCAAGTCTAGTGAGGGATACATGGTGGGTTGTAAGGTGTGGGAGAGGAAAGGACTGTTCAATTGTGTACTCAGTGCAGACACTGTGTGTGGACAGTAGTGTTAACTATGCAGACTACTGTGTATGTCTCTCTACCACATTTGGTCATACAAACCACTGCCAGAAAGTTGACCACATCGGAGGTTGTAGGGCTTCATTGCTCAAAGTAGGTTGCCCGGTGTCTGTGGAATAACCAGAGGGAGAGTCTGTGAATGCCTCGAGAGTCATCAGACTGGGAAGAGTCTTCCTCGGACATGAAGAGGTGTGGACCTTTCACATCATCTGTGAAAGTGGTGGTGGTTTTCAGGTCAGCAGCTGCCTGCAGGCCTCTCCTGGGATCCATAATGCTCTGCTCAAGGTTAGGAGAGCTAGTCGGCGATCCTCGCGATAGGTTCTCGTCTGTGGTTTGACCCGACTACAACCTCATAAATAGGGGAAGGCCTGAGGTAGGTCTGTCACGCGGGTGAGCAGAATCTCCTTGGTATTTGTCAGGTCTGTCCCAGGCCTCTTTTGGGTCTGTAAAGAAGACAGTGGCATCTCCAGAGATTACCTGGAGTCTGGCTGGAAACAAGAGGCAGCTGGTGGAGGCAATACTTGCCTTCTTGGAAGGAGGATTGCTGGCGTTGGACTGCTGTTGCATAGTCCGGGAAGAGCACTATTGTTTTGTTCTCCATTCTTTTTTTTTTTTTTTAAATATTTTTATTTACAGTTTTACATCTATTTAAACCCCCCCCAACCCCAAACATACATGGCGGACAGGTAAACATATAAACATATGCACATTAACATCATGAACATTGTGTTTCCTTTTTGTTTAACACAACAATACATAAGCCAAACTAATAACAAAATCCTATATACATTGCAGCCTTGCTAGTATATTTTAAATTAACTTTGTGAGTCCCGCCATTGTGTAAAAAGGTTCCAGATTTTCATACCCCTGTTGCGACACTGTCTGTCTTTCCGTTTGTAAATGGCTATCTCGATATTATGCACCTCTAATAGCCTAGCCAGCCACTGTTGGAAAGAGGGTGCTAACGGATCGAGCCAAGCAGAGGCTAGGCATAGCCGAAAGACAGCTATCGCTACAAATATGAACTTGTGGCCAATTCCATGGTTGTCAGGATCGTCTGCCCCAAGTACCATTGCCTCATTTGACAGAGTAACCTCTCTATGGAGAACAGTTGATAAGAACCTCTCTATGTCTTGTATTAAGGGAATTAACCCAGGGCATGAGGCAAAGATATGTATGGAATTGGCTTCAAATAGGTTACATCTCGGGCTGCAGGTCCCTTTGCCGGTTCCCCATTTTGCAATCTTGTCAGGTGTGTAGTAGAGAAAGAAACAGGTTTTATAAAATTGTGCTTGAAGTTTAGTGGAAATAAGGATAGTCTAAGCTAACTGGCATGTATATAAAAAGCCTTTGAAATCCCAAGTTTGCGTTGCCATTTTAATGATGTTTTATCTAGGTCATCCGTGAATATGGCTAGCAATAGCACGTAAACTTCTCCTATTGTGTGATTTTTAGAGTGTATGATCATCTCTACTAGGGTAGATTCTTTCCCCAATGTCCTCGCCCCCGGCGTATGAGTTAAAAAATCCCTGATTTGGAGATATTTAAAGAAATCCCACCAGTCTAAACTGTATTCATCCCTCAGAGCTTCAAAAGATTTAACCCCCTGTATTGTAAACACATCCCCTAATTGTGTTATTCCTAAGCTGTGCCATTTATTTACACAACTATCTTTGAAGACCATTGGTGAAAGAATTGGATTATTCAATATTGGAGTGTACTGTGTAATTTGTCCTATTCCAAATGTTTTCCTTACGGCCTTCCATACTTTAAAACAGCTATAGAGAGTCTTACATTTGACCTTCTTATGATAGCTGTCATGCATATTCCTCCATAGATAGCCATAGCTAGAATTTTCCACAAGCAACTGGACAATCAATACTGTATGTACCTCTGTGTTATCCCCCTCTTGTAGTAATTTCTTACTATACAGTAATACACATGACCAGTAGTATCTTTTTAGATTAGGAAGAGCTAGCCCGCCTCTATTTTTAGGAAGGGTGAGATATTTATATGCCCGTCGAGGTTGTGCATATGCCCATATAAAGCTTGAAAATGTACGTTCCATTGCGGTAAGCCACTGATTAGAAAATTCCAGGCAAACTGCCCTAAATAGATATAATATTTTTGGAAAAAACACCATTTTAATTGCGTTTGCCCTCCCAGTGATGGATAGATTAAGATTATCTAGGCGTCGTAAATCCTTATGCATTGCGTTCAACATTGGCTTAACATTATCCACAACTTCCTCCAAGTTTGAGGAAATGGTGACCCCCAGGTACATTGCTCCCTTCACCACTCTAGGATCATTCATCACAATTTTTTGATTTAAAACAATTTGTGTCTTCCCCTGATTAAGTGCATAACCAGAAACTAGTCCAAATTTCGTTGTCTCGGCCTCAATGGTTAATATTGCACCTGCCGGATCTGGGGTAACTATAGCAATATCGTCAGCATATGCTAATGTTTTTGTAGCGTGCCCCTGTAGTATAATAGGTGATATGTTGTCGGTTTTTCCCAGGTAACGAATAAACAAATCTATATATATTGCAAAGAGCAATGGTGAGCAAGGGCAGCCCTGGCGAGTTCCTCTGGATATGGGGATTTCCTTAGTTAAACTTCCATTAACGGACACTACGGCCCTAGGATTAACATACACCTTTGTGTAGCCTGTATAAACCCAGTTCCGAATCCAATCTTTGCCATCGCTTTCCAGAGAAACTGCCAGGAGACCCTATCAAAAGCCTTCTCTGCATTCAGAAGATTTAGGGCCATAGGGTCTCCTGCAGTTCCTGTTCCATCAAAAAGCGCGATAACCCTCTGGATATGATCTACTGTTGACCTCCCGGGGACAAAACCCTGTTGACTACTGGCAACTACTTTATGTATTATTGGTGCTACTCGGTTTGCCAACATTTTTGAGTCGGCGTTTATAAGAGTTATTGGGCGGTATGACCCCAAGAGTTCAGGAGGCTTCCCTTTTTTGGCAAAGATCACGATTTTGGCCCTGGACCTGGAGCTAGGTGGTTCACCCCCAGAGAAAATATGGGTAATCAAGTCATTTAATATATGCTTGATTTGATCTAAAAATGTGCTATAAGACTCTGAGGGGATACTATCAAGTCCTGTTGCCTTCCCTTTCGGGAGGCTCTTAACCGCCGTTAGCATCTCCTCCATACTCAGAGTTTCCTCCAACGCCGGCTGCTCGTTATCCTCAAAGCTACCGCCTTCACAGTTCTTTAGATACCTTTCCATTTCTGCTATATCCCCACTGCCATCTTCCGAGTATAGTTCTGTATAAAACCTCCAAAAGGCTTCCTTGATTGATTCTGTATCTTTTAATTGTCCTGCCACTGGATCTATAATCTCCCTAATTAGGTTAACATTAGTCTGTTGCCGCATTCGCACCGCCAGTTGGTGACCCACTAATTCACTAACTTCATAAACTAATTCCTTTTGTGCAGTGGCTTTCCGTATTGCTTTATCTGTGAAAATATTAGTAATTTCTGCTTTAGCAACTGCAACTTGGGCTAAGATGTCCGAGATATCCCCATTTAAGTCCCCCTTACTGGTGACGCTAACAAGACCTACTTCTGCTATCATGAGCGCATCCTGTACCCTCCGTATCTTCTCCTTCTCTTGCTTATTCGATCTAAGTGAAAATAGCATGGTCTCACCCTGAATCCCGGCTTTTAAAGCGTCCCACACAATTTCTATTGAGGTGCTGTTAATGTGGAGAAGTGTGGAGAAGTGTGGCTCACTGGTTAGAAGCGGCAGACTCTGAAGCAGAGATCAGGCCCGGGACCAGGGTTCAATTCCCGAGGCGGCAGGGTCTTGGGCTAAATGTACGCAGACTTGATAATTCTCGCCTCAGCGCCTACTCCAATCATGGGTCCCACGCTGCAACTCTGGGCAATAGCTTGCTTAATCTCCACAACGGCCCCAACAACACTGGGATGCCTGGCTTCACCTTTGGGGTGCCCAGGAGGGGCATCTCACAGGGAGAGCCAGGAAGGGTTCCACAGTGCTATACAGCGCCGGAACGCCTCATTGCGGGGGCAGCTGTGCGCTTTACAAGTGTACTACATTTACATTTACACATGTTCTCTGCTAAAAATTTGGGAATCCAATCTTTCATATGAAGACAATATTGGGAGTCGTTCAGTAGTGCTTTTTCAAATGTCCAAAGTTTTGGTTCTTTTTTTTTTAATTTCTGTAATTTTTTATTGTATAAAAAAATATATATTTACATGGAGCATGGGATATACATGAGTGGAAGACCAGAGAAAGAAGAAAGAAGAAAGAAAGGAACCAAACTAGTAGTAAGCGTACAGAAAAGGGGATTATGATCAGATAATACACGGGGCATTTTCACGATTTGACAGTCCTTAATAAGTGTGTTTGACGGAAAGATATATTCTATTCTGGCGTGTGTACGGTGTGGATTTGAGTAATAAGTGTAGCCTAAATCACTGCTATTAGTGTTGGAAGTCTGCCAGCTGTCCACAAGCCCATGTGCAAAACACAGATTCTTGAGAGCGCGAAATACCTTTGGTTTTCGTCCTTTGTAAACCCAATCATCCTTCAAAGACCAATCGGTCGGGAGATTTATGTTAAAATCTCCACAGACCAGGAGCGGAAGAGACCAGTGTGAAAGTTCATTAGAAACCTCATTAATGACCCCAGGATCATCTGAATTACTCCCGTACATAGCACAAATTGTCAATTTTTGGCCTGTTTGATAGTTGCATTCGGTGATAGCCCAGCGGCCAAATTTGTCAGTTTTGGATTTACTAAAAACATACCCACTCCCTTTAGCCAAGATAGCAACCCCCTGTTTCTTAAGCCCTTGGGAGGTAGCACACACCAATTTGCATCCCAGTGTATTTAATATCTGGCTCTGTGAACGTTCGATGTGCGTCTTTTGCATGCATACAATATTTGCTCCCCAATTTCGTAAGCCAATTGCAACTGTTTGTCTCTTTTTAAGATCGCTCAGGCCACATATGTTTAAAGATAATATTTTTATCCCGGCCATACTAATAATGAGAGAGTATCAAGGCTGTTGACCCATTCCTTCAAAATTCCTATGAACCCTGCGCTTGTTTCCCTATTCTTTTTTGGCATACATTTTGACGACCTGTCCGTCACCCCCATTCTAACCCCCCACCCCAGAGCCCACCCCCAACCAATATCCCACCCCCTTACCAAACAATGAGGCTTCCTGGGTACCTTAGTACCTAGGTGTGGGCGTCTGTGTGAACTGAGCGCCTCAGCAAACCCAGTGGCCTGACCCTGTATGCAAGAGTTGTGCGAGTAGTGTTAGTTATATGATAAAATATATTTCAACATACTTTTATACATACTCTAATATTATATCAAGATGCAGATTGTTTCTTTTGATATTCTCCCCCCTTTTTTCCCTACTTATTATTCCCCATATGTTCAAGACTGCTAGGTTTGCTACTAATTAGCATTATTTAATGCAATCTATTTTTTCCCCCTCATTTTCTTATTATATTTTTGACAAATTTTCCAGAGTTTCTTGTCCCAGACTCTGATATTTCTCTTAGATAATCCTCGGCCTGGACTTCAGAAGTGAAGCTTCTTGTTGTGCCCTTATAAACAATTTTCAGTCTTGCCGGGTTTTGGAGGAAAACTGTTGCTCCAATTTTTTCGAACGGCGTGAACCATTGTCGCATCTTCCAACTGTTGAATGGGCCTGGCTTGGAAGGATGAACCTGGTAATGGTCACTGGGCTGGGACACTGTGTGCCCTTTCAGGGGAGAAATAGGGGGTGAGATATGTCGGTTGGGTGAAAGACTTGAACCAAGACTCTAGGTGAGTTAGAGGATCTCGACCCTCAGTCTCCTCTGGGAGTCCCGGAATGCGATGTTGCTCCTACAGGAATGGTCCTTCAAGTCCTCTGCCCTTTCCCCAAGCTGATGCACCTGGTCGTTTAGCTTTAGAATCACAGATTGGTTGCCTGTCACCAGGGGTTGGAGGGCAGCCAGCATTTTTTTGCAGTCTGAGACCCTATCTGTGAGCTTGTGCTGATTGTCGCATAAGAAGTGAATTGGCACCTCACAGCACGGGCATGAGGAGGTCTGGGTGCCTAAGAGCAGGGGCCTCGCCTGTCACTGTGTTGTCTCAGACAACCCGAGAGGTATTATCCTGCGTAACGTGGCAGTAGCGGCACATCATGGGGAGCCTGGTGTGTACACAGCAATGTCCAACTAGTGAGGGTCAGCACACACCTCAATAGTGGCACTGAGGTGTTGTTTGCAATCTCGATCAAGGCTGGTGAAGGGGGGGGGCAGCGTTACAGGGGGGCCCCCTGCTCCACCCGCAATTGACAGTCTCTGTGGCTGATGCGGCCCTCTGCTGGTACGGTGAGCCCCCCCCCCCTGTACCAGGCTGGATGCAGAGCAAATGGGGGGACTCCAGGGCTGCATATGCAGCTATGTTCAACTGGTAAAGGTCAGCATGTACCTCGATAGTGGCGCTGAGGTGCAGTGGCTAGTCCCTGGTGAGATGGGCTATAGGTTACTGGGCATTGTTCTCAGACAGCCCCCTGAGTCTGTATCTGCAGTTGATATTCCCAGTAGCAGACACTGCCCTCCAATGATCTGGTGAGTCCCCCAGTGCACTGAGCTGGTTGCAGGGCAACTTGGGGTGTCCCCCCTCTTTGGTGGCTGGCACTTAGGAATCTCCAGTGGGAAGCCCAGGGCTGAGTCTTTGTGGGCCTAGATGAGGGGCTCTGGAGGACTCACTGATTGACGTGCTGTCTGTAGGCCATAAGGGTGCACAGAGATGCCCCTGCTTCTCTTGCAAGCTCAATGTATGTAGAGCACAGCTCACCACCCCCTCGGCTAGGCTTAAAGTCATCAGGTTAGACTGGGGGTCCAGTTTCACCTTCCAAGTGAAACTCCTGTGGCAGGTTCTGCCAACTGGAGATCTGCAGCTGGTTTGGGCCACAACGATTGCCCATGGCTTTCCATCTAGGCCTCTCCCCTGACAACCGTCCCTGGAGCCGTCGGTTCTCAGCACGACTCCTGGTGTCCAGCCACTGCAAGACAGTTGTTGGAGTTCCTCCAGAGTGGAGTGAATTAGGCCCTCTCCCGCACTCCTCAATTATGGCACTGCTGTGGGAAGGGCAACCCTGGGGCCTGTTGTTTGCAACTATGGGTCGGGACCAGTGCCTGTTGTGGCCCCCGGCATATCGGAGCAAGTTCATGCGGGTGCACGGGTCCTCCAATGTCACTCCAAGCCTTGGGTGGAATCAGAGTTAGTGGACTGGAGGGGGCAAGTTCATCGTTGCTGCTGGGTCTGTCACAGAGGGTTGGGCCTCACGAGGGTGCCCGCCAATGTCCGCTAGGATCCCTCTTGAGTGGTCCCCCAAACACCAACCACCTCACTGCACAGTAAGGCTATCATTGCAGCTAGTTTGTCTCCCTGATCGGTTTCCCAGCTCGTGGATTGTGATTGATTAGGGGGCTGATGGACCGAGCTCTAGGTGATCACTTCCATCATCTTGATTGGCTCAGCCACACCCTGTCCTCTTTCCTCCCATTTTGCTGAATTCGTTTTTCTTGTCCTCAGGAGTCTATGCACTTTGCCACTACTAGCCAATGCTAAAGTGCTTGTGCTCATTTCCTAACGCATGGTAAAATTGGCTCACACCTGATTGGCATATTTAGTTTACTTATACATCTCTAACAAAGTGGTATCCCATATACACAGGACTGGTTAATTAAATGCTGTTAGTGGGCCTACAGTGCACATTGTGCCACACACTTAGGTAGCCCCGTAAAACATGTCTCAGGTCTGTCATAGTAGCCTGTGAGCAGTTTTAAACCAACAATTTGAATATAGCCTTATAGCCCGCCGTAGAGGGCTATACCGGCTATTAAAGGCCCTCTCTAGCGTTAAAGGCCCCGAGCCGAAGGCAAGGGCCTTTAACAAGGGAGAGGGACTTTAATAGCAGTATAGCCCATCTACGAAGGGCTATAAGGCTATTAGAACATTCTGTCACTAGAGGACAGAATGTTCTAACAAAAAACCCAAAGCCTTTTGGGAGTGTGAGGGGATTGGAATCCCCTCAGGCTCCCTGAACCCTTTATTCACAGCCAGAGCAGTGAACAAAGAAACATTGGCATGTTGGAGCTCCAGGCTTATACCAGCCATTATAAGCCCAGAGCACTCCATTGTTTTCAATGGAGCTCCCAACATTCCAATGTTCTAATTGGTAATATAACATTTCTGCCAGGTCTAATACTCCTTTTTTTATCACTAAGGTAGAACCTAAAAGCCCATAGGCATGGCCACTGGATTTATGCGATTCTGCTACTCTGTTGTTTTTATGCATAATTATTGTTTTGTCGCATTTGCCACATAAATCCATCATCTGCTGTATGATTTCCAGATTTTAATTTAAAAAAATCATTTCTACCGCAGATAGATAAAAAGTTACAAAAATGCAGTAACGCTTGTTTCTGTGCAGCAGAAGTCACTTCACAGAGTTGACTTCATCTTTCAGGTGCATTTTGCTGTATTTCAGTGTTAAACGAGTACTAATAAAGTGAAACGTGTAAAAATTACAAAATAACAAACTGATAAGATCACAAAATGTGCTGCATTAGACTCCATATTTTGCATTTCCTTGTAGCATAGTTTAATAAACCCTATTACATAATTTGGTCCTCCCTTGCCGCATAATCCCAGTGGCAGGAAAGGGTGCATTGTATTTAAAGGGTTGGACATAATAATAATAATAATAATTGCATGTGTAGAGCGTCTGGTTACACTGGGACCAGTGTGTCCCAATGCTGAGGTAACAGCTAAAAACAGCATCCACAAGGGCCAAGTACCAGATCAAGTTATACCGCAGGGAACAAATGGGTCTTCAAACCTTTCCGAAAGATGGATTCAGAGCACTCCAGCCGGAGACTCTGAGGAAGATTATTCCACAGCTGGGTCACCAAATGTCGAAAAGAGCGGCCACCCATCCTGGCTCTCTTAATTTTTGGAACGTGCACCTTTCCCTTCCCACTAGATCTTAGCAGTCTGGTCGGTACATAGGGAGTTAGAAAGTCATGCAAATACGAGGGCCCCTTCCTCTGTAAAATCTGATGACTCACACACACGGCCTTAAACTTTACTCTCTCCCTAATGGGAAGCCAGTGTAGGGAGGCCAACGCTCTTGTGGCTGAGGCTCTCTTTGGTAGCATAAGAACCAGTCTCGCTGCTGCGTTCAGGATGCACTGCAATCTCTGTATGCATTTAGCAGTTGCACCCAGATACAGGAGATTGCCATAATCCAGGCGAGAGGTCACCAGAGCGTGCACCATGATTTTCCTGGATGCAGTGGGGAGGGCGTCTAGGGTTTTTCGTAATCCCCGTAGGATACCAAAACAGGCGCCTGCCACCCGCCTGGTATGTTAATCAAAAGACAGCTTGTTTTCCACCCATACCCCAAGGTTCTTCACTTGTTCGCAAGGTGTGGGAGTAGGGCCCAAGGTCTGGGGCCACCATGCCGATGACCAAACTGACAGAGCCTTCCCTATCACCAACACCTTGGTCTTGCTACCGTTCAGCTTCAGGCAATTATTTGCCATCCACCCAGCCAGTTCTTGAAGGCAGAACACAAAGTTGGAGGCAGCACCAGCCCGAGCTTGAGTCAAAGAGACTACTAGCTGGGTGTCATCAGCGTAGGACAGGGCATTGATCTAAAATGTATCCAAAATTTTAGCCAGTGGGGCGACATAAAGATTGAACAATGTCGGGCTCAGGGTGGAGCCCTGAGGCACCCCCTGAGTTGACTTGATGTTCCTGGAGTAATGGGTACCCTGCATGACTTGGAAACTGCCCTCCGATAGAAAGGCTTCCATCCACTTTAAGGCCCCGCCGACTACACCACCTCTCTCTAGGTCCTGCATCAGGGTATGATGGGCAACAGTGTCGAAAGTGGCACTTAGGTCTAAAAGAATTAAGGCCCATGTTTGCCCTTCATCCACATACTTCCAAATGATCTTGGTGGAGTACAGCAGAGCAGATTCGGTGGAATGAAGGGCTCGAAAGCCAGACTGAGAGGGGTGGAGAAGGTTGTTTTCACAGATATGTGCTGTAAGCTGTATGTTCGCAATCTTCTCCGCTACCGTAGCAAAATAAGGGAGCAGGGAGATGGGGCACAAGTTGTCAAGTTGATCAGCAATGATATGAGGTTTCTTTTGTAAAGGGAGCACCACTGCCTCCTTCCATATATTAGGGACCACTCCTGAACTAAAGCTCTATAAGATGTCGTATAAAAGGCTCTAGTGTGTCCATACTCCCTCTAAGCACCCTAGGGGTAGCTGGGTCCCTTGGCGAACCTGATTTAATACTGGTGGCTATCTGTTTAAGAGTATGCGGGGGCGCATGGTAAATTTGTGGAGACACTGTATTTTCAGAGCATCCACAAGTTCCCCCTCCACTCCTTTGCCTCCACAAGCAGAGTCAGGAAAGGAGGAGTAAATCTCTCCACCTTTGTTACAAAGTATTCAGCAGCCCGATTGCAGGATTCCTCAGATCCAGCAATAGGCGCTGCAATAGATGTTAGAGAGGAAATTTCTTTAAAAATCTTGAACAGCTCTTTGGTAGAATTCTCCGCTGTTTTGATCCTTTCCTTAAAATAGGCTGTCTTCGCCTTTCTAATAAGTGAATGGTAGGTCTTAAGGCAGATTTTATATTCCTCTTCCACGTGGACTGAGAAATCTTTTCCTCACCGCCTTTCTAGGGGCCTTATTTATGAAGGCCTTGCGTCAGTTTTGCGCCGCCGGTGCGTCACTTTTTGTGACGCACCAGCGGTGTAAAAAATGCGCCTTGTTGCGCCATATTTAAAAAGTGACGCATCTAGGTAGATGCGTCACTTTTTAAACCCCTGCGCCACATTATACCTGCGTCAGGTATAATGTATGCAGAGGGGGCGTTCCCCCGCAAAAAGCCTCGTAATAGTGACGCAGTGAAATCTATGAGATTTCACTGCGTCACTTCTAGGACGCTGTTGCGTCAAAATCTTGCGCCTGCCTCACAGCAGGCATAAGACTGACGCAAGCCCTTTCACATGGGGCTTTCCCCATCTGAAAGGACGCATTGCTGGAGTTGCGTCACTTTTGTGACACACTCCAGTAATGCGCTTACAGATACGTCAGAAATACTGACGTATCTGTAACTTCTTGCGACATGATGCGTCATACATTAAATATGACGCATCAGGAATGTCGTAAGGAGTGCGCAGTAAAAAGTGACGCATCACTGTTTTCACGCAGCGATGCGTCACTTTTCATAAATGAGGCCCCTGGTGTTTACAAGCTGATTTAGCAGTTCTGAGTTCTTCACCGAACCAGGGAGCTGATTTACGTCTTTAAGTGGACACTTCTGAGACCAAGGTACGGTGCAATCAAGGGCATCATGAATACATCTCCCAAGGGCTTCACAAGCCAGGTTAACATCCAGGCCAGAAGGTGGTCCATCCCTTATAAGGGCCTGATTAAAAGCCCCCTGAGAGAAGCCAGCCCACTTCCTACTTTTTATACCAACCTTAACTTTCTCCTGTGTCTTAGGCACCAGTATCTTTATCATAAACAAGATCAAAAAGTGATCCGACCATAGTACCGGAAGCGGAGGCTCCACTTACAGCACGCCCCAGTTGGCAAAGATAGGGTCAAGTAAATGATTGGGGAGTTCAGATTTTAACAATAGTTGTAGCGTTGCTAATTCCTGGCGCAACTCTTGTGCCCCAGAATTGCATGCATCATCAAGGTGCAAGTTTATGTCACCCAGCACCATTAGTCTTTTATACCGTAGTGAAGGTTGAATAAGGTAGTCATATGCTTTTAAGTTTTTCATGTCCTGGTAGTGAAAAACTCACACATTCGTTTTTCACTATTGTGAGGCCTACCTCTCCTACAGGATAACACTGGGTTACCCTATTCCATTCAATAAGGGATAACTTGTTCGGGAGTAGGTAGAAAAGTCATGTTTGGTCTCTGAGAAATTGTAATTTAAAATCCTCTTTATTGGTAAAGTTAGAATGTAATTCACAATTCTGAAACTGCCGCTTTTAGAAAGTTGCACAACAGGGACCATAGCTACCAATTTATGTGCTGCTATCTACTTAAGCAGATAAAGGACCAATTTATGATTTCATTGGTCCTGGTTATTTCTTCAACCATTATTCATCATATAATTCTTTCATTTTTTCCTTTCATAAACGTCTGAAACGGGAAATACACTGTGCCCGATCACAAAAGTAATCTGAGACAAATTCCTAACTTTACGACTTTCGGTATTCACAAAAGGCATTTAGTAGTAGTAAAGTTAGAATTCCTAACTTTACTACTACTAAACGGAGGCAAAAAAAATAACTTAACGACTTTCGGTATTCACAAAAGGCATTTAGTAGTGGTAAAAACCTAACTTTACTACTACTAAATGTCTTTTGTGAATACTGAAAGTTGTAAAGTTAGGAGTTTGTCTCAGTTTAGTTGTAGTAAAGTTAAGAATCCTAACTGAATCCATGACAGCTTCAACGCTACGTCCGCCCCGGCAACCACTGAGACCTTTGGGCCCATGACCACCATCCGCATCAACCGCCTGCTCTCCTGGACCAACATCAACGATGAGGACACCATCAAGATCATGAACACCATCCACTCCTGAGCTCTGTCAGACCCATGCCCACACCACATCTTCAACAAAGCCAGCACAGCCATCGCACCCCATCTCCGGAAAGTCATCAACACCTTCGAGACAGCAGCCTTCCCGGAGAGCTGGAAGCACGCCGAGATCAATGCCTTACTCAAGAAACTCAAGGCGGACCCCAAGGACCTCAAGAACTTCTGGCCCATCTCCCTGCTCCCATTCCTGGCAAAGGTCATTGAGAAGACCTTCACGAACAACTGATCCGCTACCTTGAGGAGAACAACATCCTGGACCCTTCCCAGTCTGGGTTCCACAGCAACCACAGCACCGAGACTACCCTCATCGCCGCCACCGATGACATCAAGTTCCTGGACAATGGAGAAACGGCGGCCCTCATCCTCCTGGACCTGTCAGCCGCCTTTGACACTGGCTGCCACCACACTCTACAAACACGCCTTCACAACGCCGGGATCCAAGAGAAGGCCCTGGACTGGACCACCTCCTTTCTCTCCGGCAGAACACAGAGCGTCCGCCTTCCCCCCTTCCACTCCAAAGCCACCAAGATCATCTGTGGCGTACCCCAGGGCTCATCCCTCAGTCCAACTCTGTTTAACATCTACTTGGCACCGCTCGCCCACGTCTCCCGTCGGCACAACCCCAACATCATCTCCTGCCGATGACACCCAGCTGATCCTCTCCCTCACCAAGGACCCCTACACTGCCAAAACTAACCTTCACGAAGGAATAAAGGTTGTTGCTGAATGGATGAGGAACAGCCAACAGAAGCTGAACTCAAACAAGACAAAGTCCTCTTCCTTGGATCCACCCCTTCGGCCTGGGACCACTCCTGGTGGCCGCCCGCACTGGGAACCGCCCCAACACCCACCAACCACGCACGCAACCTAGGGGTCATCCTCGACTCCACCCTCTCCATAACTAAACAGGTCAACGCCGTCTCCTCCCCCTGCTTCAACATCCCCGCATGCTCCGCAGGATCTACAAGTGGATCCCCACTGAAACAAGAAGAACGGTCACCCAGGCCCTCAAAAGCAACAGGTTGGACTACGGAAAGGCCCTCTACGCAGGAGCCTCGGCCAAACTCCTGAGACGGCTCCAACGCATCCAGAATGCCTCTGCATGCCTGATCCTCGACATCCCTCGCCGCAGCCACATCACACCCCACCTGAGAGACCTGTACTGACTCCCGGTCAACAAGAGGATAACCTTCAAGCTCCTCACCCACGCACACAAGGCACTCCACAACACCGGACCAACGTACCTCAACAGACGACTCAGCTTCTACAACCCCACCCGCCAGCTCAGCTCCACCGAATTTGCCCTCGCCACAGTCCCCCGCTTCCAAAGAGCGACCTCCGGCAGCAGATCGTTCTCCCACCTCGGCTTCAAGACCTGGAACACCCTTCCCATCCACCTACGGCAGACCGAAGCCCTGCTGACCTTCAGAAAACTCCTCAAGACCTGGCTTTTCGAGCAGTAGCAGCATTCCCCACCCCAGCGCCTTGAGATCCTCAATGGGTGAGTAGTGTGCTTTACAAATGATAGGATTGATTGATTGATTGATTATGATTCTGCCCATTGTTTGTTTCAGACAAGTTCAAAACATTAAATTAAGACATGAAAGGCAACATAGTATACAGACTAGGCCTGGGCATAGTTTGCGTAGCAGCACCACACGTAGATAGTCTGCTTAGCGTGTACTTATCTGCACTGTGAAAAAATTGCAAAATAATTGCAAATGGCATTCTGCACAGTGCCAGTTATGATAAAATAAGTATCTCTATCTTTATATGCTAAAGTGCATATAGTACTTTCACTAAAGTAAAACTGAAAAATTAGCAAGCAGCAAGAGAGGTGATGATTTTGGGATCCTCCCTAACCTAGGGGGAGTACCAAACAGATGCCTTGAAAACAAAAATGCACATCTTATTGAACGATTTGGTGGTGATCCCATCCTCGTAGAACCACCCTAAGCACAGTTATTGGCAAAAAAACATTCCTAAAAAAAAACATTCCCAACCAAAGGCCCTGCAAAGCATTATGGGATGAGATTAGCAGTGAGCAGTGAATATTATATAGTATCCAATATCAAAATAATTCTACAAAGAGCTGCAGTTCAACTGGTGGTCACTAGATGTCCCTCACGAGTCAAATGCAAATGCTTGATGAAAGGGTTTCAATGGTTTTGCATTTGACTTGTGAGGAACATCTAGTAACGACTAGTGGAACTGCAGCTTGATGTAAGAATAATTTTAATGCTTTGCATTTGACTCACAAGGGACATCTAGTAACGACTAGGTGAACTGCAGCTCTTTGTAGAATTATTTTGATAATAGATACAATAATATTCACTGCCCACTGCTAATCTCGTCCCATCATGCTTTGCAGGGCCTTTGGTTGGGATTGTGTTTTTGCCAATAACTGTGCTTGGGGTGGTCCTAAGAGGATGGGACCACCACTGTAGTTCAACAAAATGTGCTTTTTGTTTATGCTCTTTCTGTTCAAGGCATCGGCTTGGTCCTCCCCCTAGGTTAAGGGGACCCCAAAATCATAAGCTCTCTCATTGCCTAATGTTTACATTGTACAAGTTCACTTTTGTGAATTGGTTATATGCTTTTAAGCATGTAAAATTGCTTTTTCAAAGCATCTGATGATGTTGTTGATTTTGCTGCTACGCTACATGATTGAGCACAGTTTTAGTACTGTACTAGATGCAATTTGTGAAGTGCTTGCATGCTCCGTGTAGTATTATGCCCAGGGTTAATACAGACCACTTGACAAATGCTACATTAAGGTGATTTGAAATTAGTGCAACAAATAATAGTAATACCCCAGTCGGTTATTTCAATGGGAACAAACATATGAACAGCTGGGGTTAAATCAGTGCTACATATCTCTCAATGCTGTTTGTATTCATGAGTTGTCAATTCCTCAATGGTAGGATAAATGAGGCCTCGTTGAGCAGACTATAGGTGGTCCAAAATACTGCGGCATGCCTTGTCACGAATGTCCCCTCTAGCACTGCTTCCCTCCCTCTCCTTCAACAACTTCACCGGCTCCCAGTACGCAAGAGAGTCAAATTTAAAATCTGCTGTATTATACATAAGGCCTTGAATGGCAAATGTCCCAGTTATCTTGCAAAAAAATTCAACCACTACAAACCCTCCTTGTCATTCCGCTCAGGTACCACATTTTTGCTTATTGTACAGCGGTTCAATAAATCGTGACTAGGTGGGAAAGCTTTCTTTCACCTAGCCCCTTTTCTCTGGAACCAGCTTCCTAACCATTTGCGGCAATGCTCTGATCACCTCCAATTCATAAGGTTCCTTAAAACTGTGGGGCATATTACCAACAACTAGCGATAATTATCACTAGGTTCTCTTAGCGGCAATAATTTTATCGCCATGTAGCGACGATTTTTATCGCTTAGGAGCCTTGATATTATCAAGGTTTATCTCCTAACCGATAAAAATCGGCCAAAATGCAGGAATATCGCTGAAAAGTCAGCGATATTCATGCATTACCGAGCTAATGCTCTTAGCCATGTTATCCACCTCCCATTGGATAACATGGCTAAGAACTGCTCAGTGCAGGTGTTAGCTTTTGGAGATATTCGCGCTTAGCGCGAATATCTCCAAAAGTTGGTAATAGGAGATAGCGATGTTAGCGACTGTTTCTAGTCGCTAACATCTTGGCACGCCCACTTTGCATGCCATTAGTGATAAATATCACTGACATGCAAAGTGGGGCCCAAGAAGGTCGCTATCTCCTACTAGCTGTCGCTAACTGGTGTTAGCGACAGCTAGGTAATAGGAGGTACTTTTATCTCCGTTTTCTTGGATTTTAAAGCCAAAAAAGCGGAAATAAACCCCCTTGATAATATACCTCTGTATTATTTGAACATGTTCCTCCTTACGGCCTACTGAAGCACCTCCACAGCGCGGCAATACCCCTTCGGGAGTGATTCAGGCCCTTTACAAATAAATAAATGCTGACGCATTTCGAGACCCAGTGACACTCGTGGGACTCTCTTCAGGGCTTTGACTTAGTGTAATCTGGTTGGTGTGGGCTCTTTTACTTCAAAACAGACTATTTCTCCATCTCTGGTATTTAAAATGGATTCCCTTGACTAGTTAGTGGAAACGCTGTGTGTATTTCTTCTTTCACATACAAGTGTGTCTCGCAAGGGAGAGCTCCCTCGCTGCAGGTTGATTTCTTTTTGGTCAGTTTGAAATACTTTGATGCACATTGATCATCTTTCTTTGCAACAAAGAATGAAGCTTGCCTCATTCCGCACCGCAACGGACCGTTTGATGAAACACTGAAAGAACTGACTGGTATATTACTATGGTTTGTTGCACTAATTTCAAATCACCTTTATGTAACATTTGTTAAGTGGTCTGTATAGTATGCTGCTTTTCATGTCTTAATTTAATGTTTTGAACTTGTCTGAAACAAAATGTGTATTTCCCGTTTCTGACGTTTATGAAATGAACAAATGAAAGAATAATATGATGATGTAATGGTTGAATAAATAACCAGGACCAATAAAATCATAAACTGGCCCTTTGTCTGCTTAAGTAGATAGCAGCACATAAATTGATAGTTAGGTTCCATGTTGTGCTACTTATTTAGGCCCTATCTAGCTACAGTTCTTTGGGCCTACCCTCTTTACACGACTTTTAGAAAGTTGGGATTTTATTGTCCTTACCATTTGGTACCTGCAGCCTGTTTCCTGGGTCCCATAATTAGGTATAGTTGGCAGTTGGCTTTTGCCGGTTCTCTCAGACAGGTCGACACTGGAGGGAGTGGATATCGGCAGGATGAGCTATCTAAGCACGTTACTGGGAGGGGCTGTTCACAGCCGTACTTGCACTTCAAAAGTCCCGCCTCAGCTCACACACAAATAACTTCACACTGGCCTAATATACCCCCACAGACATGGACCAGGGCAGGGAGGCAGGACATTCCAGACATTCCTGTGGGGGGATGGGGGGGGGGGGTTAGGGGGACTCCAGAAGTTTCTTCCACTTCACAGCTGGCATCAGTTCTAAAAATAGGACCCTCAGGCCTACAGTTCAATTACTTTTGGACCTGCATAAGGGCTCTACGAAGATTGTCCTGCTACCTGTGGCCTTTTGTGCATTTGAGAGGAGTTCCCTACCTCACCAAGAGGACTTCTCAGCTACCCGAAGCCTGCCTTTTGTTCTCAGAAGACAGAGCTACTTCTTGAGACCTGCTTTCTTGCTTAAACCCAAGACTTCCAGAGTGGCTGCAAGGGCTAATTGGCTAGCTGCCTGATCAGAGCCTCAGGGACAGAAAAGATTCCAACCACCAGGAACCCGATCCTGGACCCAGCCTGAGTGAGTCCTGACCCTCCAAAGGATGCCATTCCAGTCCTGGACCCTTAGAAGTGGTGCTAAAGGTGCTCAGATAGCCAAATCCAAAACTTGGGACAGAAAAATATTTCTGCCAGAAAGAACTGAGAGGCGACCGGGACCTACCTGCTCACCAATCCACCTAAGGTGCATCGCCGCTCGTCCTGACTTCGCAGTATTTCCCAACTGGTTCTTCTCCGCAGCATCAAATCCTACTCAGCTGCCCCTCGCAGAAGAGTTATCTGGCCTCATGGTGCCCTTGTCTTCTGCAGGCTGCAGCTTTGTCCTGCAGGAGATTTCAACTTCTATCAAAAGAGTCTTAGTCCGAACATAGAAATTTTCACTGTGAATTTGTCCAGCTGCTCCCTAACGACGATAACACCTCAACGCAAAAGATTTTCTCTACCTATTTCACTTCAGTATGTGCATTGCATCATATATTCACAATGTGACACTTTGTCTAGACCATAAGCAAAACAATTAAGACATAATAGGAAATATATTGATTCTTTAATTCATTATTTTATTTTTCATATTGTTTGACAAAACGAACAATTTCTTAGAAAAATTTGCTAACGATATATAAATAAAAATACAGTAAAGTGACAAAGCGTAGACTATGAGGGTAATCTAATTCCACATATTTGATCCCATTACACAGCCATTCAAACACAGCACTCACTCAACTACAAACTTAGCTACCAACTCAAACAATAATCACACGACACTACAGATACATATGTCACATTTGTACTAAAGAAAGGCTGAATATGTATTGGGGCCCCTTACAGAGACTGCTCAGTATTCAGAAATGTGGTTTGCAGATACTGAAATGTATGCACAATTATAGGTATTCACACAGAATTTCAGAAAAAATCTCATTCGTAGACTTCG
Organism: Lissotriton vulgaris; assembly: GCF_964263255.1. Taxonomy (NCBI): domain Eukaryota; kingdom Metazoa; phylum Chordata; class Amphibia; order Caudata; family Salamandridae; genus Lissotriton; species Lissotriton vulgaris. Next base: position 534,911,603 of record NC_141689.1, read on the forward strand.
AGAGGAGGGAGGGGCCTCATTCGAAGATGATGACACCTCCTCTGCCCACTGAACTTTACGTTCTCAGACATTTGTCTTGAAAAATTGTTCTAAGTCCTAAGGTAAGGGGAGACTGGGCCAAATCCACTTTGTGTATTTGAACCGCACTCATGAGCGGTTGTAACTTTTGACTTTGCCCCGGTCTCTTGTGACTAGATGGTTGCGGTTGGAGTTTTAATTTTTTTGTGCTATTTTACAATTTAAACATTAACAATTCACACCGATGGTTCTAATGATTGTTTTTTGTCATTGTGGTGTCAAGTAATTTACTAAGATTTCATCTATTTTTCTAAATTAGTGTTGGATTGTTTTTGTGTTATGTTTTCAATTTATTATTGTTTAAGTGTTGCATAAATACTTTACACATTGCCTAAAACCTAAACCAAGTTTAAGGCTAACAAAGGTCCTAAGCTTTTGTGGATGTAACGCGAAATAATAAGCACAGACTTTAAATAAGGACTGTGTGTCTTGTACTCCAGTGTCCAGCCGGACAAGGAGGTATTTATTTCAGAGGTTTTAGTGGATATATACAGGATTAGGAAGTGGAGCAAGCCACAAATAACTGGGCACAAGCCTGTACCAAGTCAAGGAGAAAAGAAGAAACAATACATGGGGAGAAAAAATAACAGGCAAACAAGTTGGAGAGAAACGGTGGCTTACAATACAATGAAATCTTACATAAGCTCAAACCGACAGTAACTGCAACACATATGACAAAATTGAAGGGAAGCAGTACTGCACAAACTGTTGACGTTACGTTTCGATCCCTGTCTCCAAAATTAAATTGGGATCATCTTCAGGACTACAATAAACGTTTTGCCTGATTGTATTTTTAACAAGCCTATGGGATTTAAACAGGGGGGAGGAAAGGGGAAGAGACAAATTATCTCAAAGGGAAATATTTGCATATTTACAGCATGTCAATTAAATTTCTCTATGGTGCAAAATTCTCTAAAAATAAAAGAGTGCAGAGGCTGCGGTGCACAGTGCGATCCTATTTATTACAAAAGGGCACGGATGGCGATGTGCTCATTTTTTGAGGATCGTTGGAACGTGCTGGGGAACATGTGACTGAAGTGCGTGGTCACAGAACTTGTGAAAAAAAATTGAAAAGAAGTAAGGGAACTTCTGGGACTTTCACTTGAAGTGTGCTTATACTGGTGCAGAGCTGCGAAGTGACCCGGAAAGTGAGCTTCGCCGGGTGGCGCGTGACTACAATGCGTAGTAATTGGGATTACTGTGACTAATTGGGGCCGATCGCGAGGGTGGAAAGCGAGCGATTGGCGCTCGGATGGTGACTGTGGATGGACTACAGTCCACAGTGAATCGGGATTACCGTGTCTAAGTGTGGCCGATCGCAGGAGCGGATAGTGTACTAACCTAAGCACTTGATGGTAGTGCGGTCACGACGTGGGGGGTTCAGGTGGAGATAGGCATCAATCCATCTGAGAAAGTTCAAGGGGGAAGCAGTGAGCGTAAGTTTTAGCAATGATTGCTAAACTGGGAAGGACATGAGTCTGAATTACCTGGGGCGCCAAGCGGTTAGCGTTGGGCGGCCTCCCAGTTCAGCGTGGATATATCAATTCCGGTCCAGGCAATGTAGAGTGACCTGTATGTGAAGAGGGGGTTTATTAAATTCTTACTAATTATTCTGAAGTGCAGGTCGCGGTAGGCTTGGATACGATTTACCTTGGCAGCAGTGCATTTACTGCTGGTGTGGTGGGATTTTTGATGGCCGCGCGCAATGGGGCGAACCAGTTCCTCGAGTTCCTGCAAGAAGGAAGTGCGGGATTAGTTAGGCGAGTTTACGGGGGTGTGTCGTGGCGCAGGGGGGTCAGGGGGTTCAGGGGTGCTGCTTACCACGCTGGAAACGCTGTCGGACGGCGAGTCGTTCCCGTCTGGTGAGCGTGATAGCTGATGTGTGCAGCTACGGGAGTTGAGTCTGTTAATCAACAGCTCCTGGATCATAGAAATGGGGGAAGGACTAGTTGGCGGTCCTTGCCGCTGGTGGAAAGCGACCGCCATCTTAGAGTGGTGAATCGAGAGCGAAGTGAGGGGTGATGTGAAGGGTTAGGTGCTCGCTACTTTTTACACAGTTCAAAGAAACAACCATTGGTGAACAATACAAGAAGAATAACAAAATTGTACTGTATGCATTGGCTCAAGTTCAGATTTGAAGAGTTACATTTATCTCATATAATTGCATACAGTTCAGTGGTGTTTATTGGAGACTCACAAGGATGAGTCTGGTTCTTGTCTTCCATTATTGGATAAGGTTCTAAGATGTTGAGGGAATTACACTAGTCCCGTCCAGTCCTCAGCTCTGTTTAGGCCATCCTGTATGGAATTAAATTGGATGATGGACTTCAGTTCTTCCTTGTTCAACAGCTGTCCAATGTTGCCTCCTCTGGGTGGGAGTTTCACGACCTTTAGTACAGTCCATCTGATGTCATTTTCCGAGTGTTTTGATGCTGTGAAATGGTCTACCAGTGGCGCATTGGGGGTTCCGCAGCGTATGCGGCTTCGGTGTTGTCCAATTCGGATCTTGACTTTCTGGGTGGTTTGCCCTATGTAGACCTTTAGGCAAGGGCATTGGATCAAGTATATAACATTTGATGTATTACAGTTTGAAAAAGAATCGCTCTGTACAGTGACGTTATTGAAAGTAAAGCTTTTGCCTTCCATTGCAAATTTACAGTTATTACAACCGCCGCATTTTGAGTGACCAACAATGGGGGACAGACCCCATACTGTGTCGAGAGTGGAGGCAAGTGGTGCACTAGGTAGAGCTGCCCTGACGAGGTGGTCTCTTAGATTTTTGTTTTTCTTGAAGGCAAACACTGGTTTATCAATGGAAAGAATGCCAGAGTTGATGATGGACCAGTGTTTGAGTATGGTTTTTCTTAGCTGATGCGAAACGGGTGAGAAGGTGGAGACACAAGCAATGCGTTTTGAATCAGTCTTGGGTTTGGGGGTGAGTAAAGTCTCACGAGGGCAATACCAGGCCCGTTTGGAGGCATTTTTGACTATTTTCTTGGGATGGCCCCTTTCTTTCAGTTTAGATGCCAAGGTAGCAGCCTCTTTGAAGTAATCTTCCTTACGTGAGCAGTTGCGCCTAATCCTCAAAAATTGAGAATAGGGGAGAGAGTCACGCAAGTTTCTTGGATGATTGCTGTTATAGGCCAAAGGGGTATTCTTTTCAGTGGGTTTACGATAGAGTCGCATGAGTAGGGAACCTTCATTATGGAAAATAGTGAGGTCCAAAAAGGAAATTGACTCGTTATTAGTAGTGATGGTGAATGTCAGTCCCATGCAGTTATTATTCATCCAGTGGAGGAATTGGCGTAGGCAATCGACGTCCTGTCTCCAGATGATAAAAATATCGTTGAAATACCTACGCCAAAACTGTATCCCTGTGAAGAATGGGTTGGAGGGATTGAGAATCACATTGGTCTCAAGTTGGTCCATGAAAAGCACGGCCAGATTCGGGGCGAAAATGGCACCCATTGAAGTGCCCTTGATTTGTTCGTAGAAGATGTTATTGAACATGAAGAAGTTTCTCGTAAGGCATATCTAAAGCAACTGGAGAATGAACATGCTGGGCACAGAGTGAGGGCAGGGAGTGAGTCTAAAGTCTTCTGGATCACTAGTAATGCTGCTGTCTGAGGAATATTAGTGTAAAGGGACTCTACGTCCATGGTCACTAGAGTCTCTGATGTTGGATCGAAAGGATGGTGCTCGATCATATTGATCATGTGCATGGAATCTCTAATGAAACATTGGGTTGTTGGGACAAATTCCTTGACAAAATAGTCCACGTAAGAGCCTAGAGGTTCGAAAATGGACCCGCATGCAGAGACGATTGGGCGTCCAGGGGGGTTGTCTGCGTCTTTTTGCACTTTGGGAAGTGTGTAAATCACTGGAATTCTGGGGGTCTTTACAATTAGGAAATTAAATTCCTTTTTGGTTAGCAAGCCAGCGTTGAGGCCGTCCTTAGTGACCTTTTGAATTAGGGCCTGTATTTCCTTAGTGGGATTATAGGACAATCTCTTGTAATGCTCTTTGTTTTCCAGTTGTCATTGAATTTCTGAGATATATGCGGTTTTTTCTTGGAGTACGATCGGCACTTTTTGTTATCAGACTGTCATTGTTTTTAAGTTGAACAATTGCATTTTTTTCTTTTATTGAAATGTTGTAGGGAATACATTTTTTCTTTTTCTGAAGGTTATGCAGTTCTTTCAGGATAACCTTTTCAAAGGTTACTACTTCCGCAGGGATCATACCAGCTGTGGGAAGGAAGGTAGAGGGTGGGCGAAAGGGAGTGTTAGCAAACTCTTCTGGTGTGGGGTGTAGCTCAAAGAAAGCCTGAAGGCGTATCCGTCTGAAAAATCTCATGAGTTCAGTTTGCAGTTCCATGAAATTAGGGGGAACTGTAGGGACAAAGGATAAGCCTTTTTTGAGCAGGGATAGCTCGTCTTCTGCCAATGTGTAGGATGACAGGCTGAAGACGGGGATGATATTGATGTTCTTGATGTAAATAAATTCGATACAGGACCCTTTTGGAAGGAGGCCACACGAGGTTCTTTGCTTCTCACAATTTAATGGCATCTTGCACGCAGGCTTCCAACAATAAAGCACACTTCACAGAAATTGCCAGACGCGTTTCGGGTTGTAAAATCCCTTCCTCAGCGGCATGTGAGTGGTCAGTCAGCTCAGTTCATTGTGCACTCATTTTAACAGTTCCTGCCCGGTTGGGCGTGGCTCTATGGCATCCTGGGATCTGTAGTGCATGTATTTCCCAAGTGGGTGCGCTGATCTTAACCACAAATGTTTATTGATAGTTATCCCCAGTGGGTCGATGTGAGCCTCATGTGGATGCCTCCGCTGCTTTGTAGATGCCGTTTCAAGCGTTGCTTGCACCCCCCTGCAGAGCGCTCGCATTCTCGTTCCTCCTGCCGATCACCATCTGGCATCAGCCTGGACCCGCCACAGCGGTGGGTCTCCTTCCGCGACCGGGAAGCCGTTACTAAATAAATTCGATACAGGACCCTTTTGGAAGGAGGCCACACGAGGTTCTTTGCTTCTCACAATTGAATGGCATCTTGCACGCAGGCTTCCAACAATAAAGCACACTTCACAGAAATTGCCAGAAGCGTTTCGGGTTGTAAAATCACTTCCTCAGCGGAATGTGAGTGGTCAGTCAGCTCAGTTCATTGTGCACTCATTTTAACAGTTCCTGCCCGGTTGGGCGTGGCTCTATGGCATCCTGGGATCTGTAGTGCATGTATTTCCCAAGTGGGTGCGCTGATCTTAACCACAAATGTTTATTGATAGTTATCCCCAGTGGGTCGATGTGAGCCTCATGTGGATGCCTCCGCTGCTTTGTAGATGCCGTTTCAAGCGTTGCTTGCACCCCCCTGCAGAGCGCTCGCATTCTCGTTCCTCCTGCCGATCACCATCTTGCATCAGCCTGGACCCGCCACGGCGGTGGGTCTCCTTCCGTGACCGGGAAGCCGTTACTAATTAAATTCGATACAGGAACCTTTTGGAAGGAGGCCACACGAGGTTCTTTGCTTCTCACAATTTAATGGCATCTTGCACGCAGGCTTCCAACAATAAAGCACACTTCACAGAAATTGCCAGACGCGTTTCGGGTTGTAAAATCCCTTCCTCAGCGGCATGTGAGTGGTCAGTCAGCTCAGTTCATTGTGCACTCATTTTAACAGTTCCTGCCCGGTTGGGCGTGGCTCTATGGCATCCACATGAGGCTCACATCGACCCACTGGGGATAACTATCAATAAACATTTGTGGTTAAGATCAGCGCACCCACTTGGGAAATACATGCACTACAGATCCCAGGATGCCATAGAGCCACGCCCAACCGGGCAGGAACTGTTAAAATGAGTGCACAATGAACTGAGCTGACTGACCACTCACATGCCGCTGAGGAAGGGATTTTACAACCCGAAACGCGTCTGGCAATTTCTGTGAAGTGTGCTTTATTGTTGGAAGCCTGCGTGCAAGATGCCATTAAATTGTGAGAAGCAAAGAACCTCGTGTGGCCTCCTTCCAAAAGGGTCCTGTATCGAATTTATATATATATATATATCACTGACTTTGGAGCATCATATTCCTCCCCCACTTTCCCTTGCGATACTTACCAGGTTCGTGCTATTGCATGCTGGAACCTGTAGGCGCCGATGACCGGGCGAACTACAGGAAGTATATGCGGTGATGACATCGTTGTGGGAGGAGCTGCCGTCCGTGAATGAGGAGAAGCAGGTCAAATATAAACTGCACCCACACCCCTTTCCACAATCACTGGCACCTGGCGCTGAAGAGGCTTACCACGCCGAAATGCATCCGCCATAGAGGGTGACAGAACTTTGCTCTGTTTGGGCAGCTCATTAAAGCGCTTCCGAAGATTTCCCCAGTTGTGGTCTTTTCTCTTTCTTTGAAGGAGCATGTCTTGGATACAATTTAGCGCGTTCTCCAGTGTTGCGCTTTAAAGACCCCCGCTTTCTCAAGTGTCCCTGTTCACACTGGATCTCTGCTTGCAGCTGTTACTTCTCCGGGGTACCGGAACCAGCAGAGTCCACCACCAGCCATGGAAGAAGTATGACGGGATGATTGCCACTGCGCACCATGTTGGGCAGGTAGGACTGCCTTGCCTGCCCCCGACAGAAAGGATTCCGTTGCTGAGTTGGTGTAAGCGGTTGGGGACTGGAGGAAGCGCCGCTGCTCTGGGGTGTTTGTGGACATTGGGAACAATTCACTGACTTTGGAGCATCATATTCCTCCCCCACTTTCCCTTGCGATACTTACCAGGGTCGTGCTATTGCATGCTGGAACCTGTAGGCGCCGATGACCGGGCGAACTACAGGAAGTATATGCGGTGATGACATCGTTGTGGGAGGAGCTGCCGTCCGTGAATGAGGAGAAGCAGGTCAAATATAAACTGCACCCACACCCCTTTCCACAATCACTGGCACCTGGCGCTGAAGAGGCTTACCACGCCGAAATGCATCCGCCATAGAGGGTGACAGAACTTTGCTCTGTTTGGGCAGCTCATTAAAGCACTTCCGAAGATTTCCCCAGTTGTGGTCTTTTCTCTTTCTTTGAAGGAGCATGTCTTGGATACAATTTAGCGCGTTCTCCAGTGTTGCGCTTTAAAGACCCCCGCTTTCTCAAGTGGCCCTGTTCACGCTGGATCTCTGCTTGCAGCTGTTACTTCTCCGGGGTACCGGAACCAGCAGGGTCCACCACTAGCCATGGAAGAAGTATGACGGGATGATTGCCACTGCGCACCATGTTGGGCAGGTAGGACTGCCTTGCCTGCCCCCGACAGAAAGGATTCCGTTGCTGAGTTGGTGTAAGCGGTTGGGGACTGGAGGAAGCGCCGCTGCTCTGGGGTGTTTGTGGACATTGGGAACAATTCACTGACTTTGGAGCATCATATTCCTCCCCCACTTTCCCTTGCGATACTTACCAGGTTCGTGCTATTGCATGCTGGAACCTGTAGGCGCCGATGACCGGGCGAACTACAGGAAGTATATGCGGTGATGACATCGTTGTGGGAGGAGCTGCCGTCCGTGAATGAGGAGAAGCAGGTCAAATATAAACTGCACCCACACCCCTTTCCACAATCACTGGCACCTGGCGCTGAAGAGGCTTACCACGCCGAAATGCATCCGCCATAGAGGGTGACAGAACTTTGCTCTGTTTGGGCAGCTCATTAAAGCGCTTCCGAAGATTTCCCCAGTTGTGGTCTTTTCTCTTTCTTTGAAGGAGCATGTCTTGGATACAATTTAGCGCGTTCTCCAGTGTTGCGCTTTAAAGACCCCCGCTTTCTCAAGTGGCCCTGTTCACGCTGGATCTCTGCTTGCAGCTGTTACTTCTCCGGGGTACCGGAACCAGCAGGGTCCACCACCAGCCATGGAAGAAGTATGACGGGATGATTGCCACTGCGCACCATGTTGGGCAGGTAGGACTGCCTTGCCTGCCCCCGACAGAAAGGATTCCGTTGCTGAGTTGGTGTAAGCGGTTGGGGACTGGAGGAAGCGCCGCTGCTCTGGGGTGTTTGTGGACATTGGGAACAATTCACTGACTTTGGAGCATCATATTCCTCCCCCACTTTCCCTTGCGATACTTACCAGGTTCGTGCTATTGCATGCTGGAACCTGTAGGCGCCGATGACCGGGCGAACTACAGGAAGTATATGCGGTGATGACATCGTTGTGGGAGGAGCTGCCGTCCGTGAATGAGGAGAAGCAGGTCAAATATAAACTGCACCCACACCCCTTTCCACAATCACTGGCACCTGGCGCTGAAGAGGCTTACCACGCCGAAATGCATCCGCCATAGAGGGTGACAGAACTTTGCTCTGTTTGGGCAGCTCATTAAAGCGCTTCCGAAGATTTCCCCAGTTGTGGTCTTTTCTCTTTCTTTGAAGGAGCATGTCTTGGATACAATTTAGCGCGTTCTCCAGTGTTGCGCTTTAAAGACCCCCGCTTTCTCAAGTGGCCCTGTTCACGCTGGATCTCTGCTTGCAGCTGTTACTTCTCCGGGGTACCGGAACCAGCAGGGTCCACCACCAGCCATGGAAGAAGTATGACGGGATGATTGCCACTGCGCACCATGTTGGGCAGGTAGGACTGCCTTGCCTGCCCCCGACAGAAAGGATTCCGTTGCTGAGTTGGTGTAAGCGGTTGGGGACTGGAGGAAGCGCCGCTGCTCTGGGGTGTTTGTGGACATTGGGAACAATTCACTGACTTTGGAGCATCATATTCCTCCCCCACTTTCCCTTGCGATACTTACCAGGTTCGTGCTATTGCATGCTGGAACCTGTAGGCGCCGATGACCGGGCGAACTACAGGAAGTATATGCGATGATGACATCGTTGTGGGAGGAGCTGCCGTCCGTGAATGAGGAGAAGCAGGTCAAATATAAACTGCACCCACACCCCTTTCCACAATCACTGGCACCTGGCGCTGAAGAGGCTTACCACGCCGAAATGCATCCGCCATAGAGGGTGACAGAACTTTGCTCTGTTTGGGCAGCTCATTAAAGCGCTTCCGAAGATTTCCCCAGTTGTGGTCTTTTCTCTTTCTTTGAAGGAGCATGTCTTGGATATATATATATATATATATATATATATATATATATATATATATATATATATTTTTTTTTTTTCGAAAGGGCTGACAGCTTGCATCCACGCCGCAACCACACAAAGAGACTCGCACTCCAGGGTCTGTGTTTAAAGATGTTTAATGGCGACGCGTTTCGACCAAACGGTCTTCTTCCAAAGCCAACCAAAATAAAGTGTGTTCACCATTTTATGCACAAAGTGTTTCACATACTTTTCAAGAAATAAAAGTAGGACTGCTCCATTATCAAGAACTACAATTAGTAAGAACTACCATGGAGGTAGACGACAGACTCTGCCACAAACGTTTTTCAATACATAGGTTAAATTATACTTTGACATATTTGCTGGAAAACAATGCAAATTAATGAAATTTAAATTAAATTAAATTAAATTCAGTCACTGTATTGTAAATTGTGATTATGCACAATGCAGTGTATAGTAAAATTCCTATTTGCAAATTTAGCAAACATAGTCTCATCGTTGTTGAAGAAAACCAAGCATGTCAAACTGGTTACTAACAAGTTTAAGTATGCACCGTTCGCGGCTAATATGGTAATTTTACGTTTACCTGGCATTGTAAATCACATCATCACGGCCAAGTGGCCTCATTTTCAACAACATAAAAGAATTAAACGTCACGGCCAAGTGGCCAAATCAAAATGCCAATATTCCCCCAAAGTGGTTGTCTGGGTAGTTCATAACAGATCAGGCAGCCCGACCTACTCTCCAACTAAGGTAAGAACAGGAAATGTCTCAATGATATGACGGGAGTACCCGACATTATATAAGAAACATACCAACTCAACTTAGCAATAAAACAAAATAAAGGGTGAGGAACTGAAATACTTCTTTCAGCCCTGTGATTATAGTGAAAGTGAACCCTGTGTTGTCTAAGACCTACCTAGCCAGGTATGACATGAACAAGCACAATGGTGTGAGTGTGAAAATAATTAAAATCATTGGTATTTGCACCAGTACCCACATTCGGACAGGGGACAGATCAATATATATAATAGGTTCGTAACACAATACAGAACCAGACATTTCAGACATTGGGATTGGTAAAGAGGCTCTGCGCCCATAAATTCTGGGGGTACAGATATTGTTTACCAACCTGTGTCAGAGAGAGCCCTCTCTGAGCAGGTTTAGTGAGGGAGGGGAAGACAAACACATGTACCAGAAAAGGGAAAACAGGGTAGCAGGGGGGGCAGGATCCTTTAAGAACTAGTGCATAGTAGGAATGGATATACCGGCTCAACATATGGTCTTAGCCAATATGCACATATAGTTCTTCATCTTCGTTCAGACCAAAGGGGTTCTTGGAATCCAGGTGAATGATATAGCGGGATTCCAGGATACGTAGTTGTTTGAGACGGTTTCCCCCTCTGGGGTTTGCTGGGATCCTGTCAATGCCAAAAAAGGAAAACTGGTTAACATCACTGTTATGAACTCGAAGCCAGTGTCTAGCAGTTGCATAGGACAGATCAACATTTCTGATAGCACGCATGTGCTCAAGGATCCTCTTCTTTATAGGGAAGATGGTACTGCCTACATAGAGTTTTGAGCATGGACACACAATTACATACACACAGTGATCGGTATTACAGTTCATGAATTTACTGATACTCTCAGTTCTTCCCGTGGGTAGTACATAGGATTTCACATTGCGACTGGTTACACAGGCTTTGCATTTTCCACATTTATAAAAGCCTTTTTGCTCTTTAAGCCACTGTTTGCTCTTCACTGGGCTCTCAAAGTTACTTCTGACCAGCATATTTTGCAGGGAACGTGCCTTTCTGTAGCTATATATATATATATTCAATTCAATTGCAGGTAGCCCAAGTGAAGCAAAACCACTCGAAGTTTGAATAAGCACATTTATTTGCATCCATTTCACAGCTCCTTCAGGCAGCTAGCAGAGCCGTCTTCTGACATGAAAGCCTGACGCGTTTCAGGAGTTAATCCTTTCTTCAGAGGCAAATGTTCATGAAGGTTTGAAAGGCAGTTTTGGGTCACGTCTGATATCACTCTCACCTGCCACAGTGGGCGTGGCTATTTCGCACTGCATCCTGTGCTTTGTAGTCCGTTGACCCTCTTACCACAGTGGGGCTGCTCTTCAACCTTACATTTTGAACCAATGTTTGTTATCCAAGTGGAGTGAAGTAAAGCGCTGGAAGCCATCTCTAAGCACTTTGCAGCAGCAAAATTGTGCTCAAGGTAGCACCACCTGCGTTGGTGCCATCCTTGCCTTTGAACACTGTTGTGTTGTGTGCTTTTAACCTACCTGATCTCCATTCCGGACACAGACTTCGGGCTCAAGCAAGCTCCTGATCACCCCGCGCAGTGGATCTTAGCGCTGCCGCGGGATCCTAAAGAAACACCACTGCCGCGAACCCGCAGGCCACGCCCCTTTCGTGAGGCCACACCCCCCCTCATCGCCTCCTACCTCCTATAAATCATGTGCATTTTCTGGACGCGCCAGCTCCGGGCCTAGGGCCTAGGGCCAGCCCTGCTGCCAGTTCCTATCCCGTACAGAGGCAGGTCTGGTCTAGATCACAGCTTATGGATCTAAGAAAGACAACTTGCACTCCCTCTACACAGTGCAACCTCTCTTTGACGAGCCCTCTCCTTTTTAGATGTAACAGCTGCCCTTTCTCTTTTTCTCCTTATACTAAATGCCCCTATGATCCATTAATCAGTCATCCCATACCCATAAGAACATATTCCATGGGATTGTTGAATTGTCGCTCTTTGCCATGCCACGCTAGTGACATTTGGCTGCCACTATCTACCATGTCCTGGGACCTACTTTTCCTGACTAAGACATGGATTAAAGACTCCTCTAACCCAGATATTTCCCTCGCCTTGCCCCTGGGCTACCGCCTTACAGGTATAAGCCGCGAAGGCTCCAAGACGGGAGGCGGAATCGCGGTAATCTTACAGACTCACCTGATGATCACCTCGAGAAAAATCACAAACATAGAGGCACTATATTTTTACGTCTCGGATACCACTGCAGCCATTTTTTCAGGGATCCTGTTTATAGTCCCCCTAATACCCCACAGCCTGCCATTTCTGAACTGTTAGCAGTTACTGCAGATCTGTCTCTTAAACACCCTCACTTCGCGGTACTGGGAGACTTTAACCATCACGTAGATGTAAGTGCCTGCAGTCGTGCCGTCCATCTTCTAGACTCCATGCAAAGTATGAATCTGACACAAGGGGTCAGTGGCCCCACACATGTTGCGGGACACACCCTTGATCTAATCTTCTCCAATTGTACGAAGCTAAAAATTCTGCCCTCCACTCCTCTGACATGGTCTGATAATTTCCTAATTCAGTTCGAGGTGTCTATACCCCAATCCCTTAAGAAGGAATCTGCCATTAGAGAACAAGGCAGAAAATAGCACAAGATCTCTTGCACTGCCCTAGAGCAAACGTACAACAATAGCTTAGACTCACACTCTGACGATCTCAATGCAGCGGTTCTTACATTTAATAAAGACCTCACAACCGTCATTGAGAAAGTCGCACCCTTACAGACCCTCACCTCCCGCAGATCAAAACCGTCAGTTCCCTGGTTCACCCAGGAATTAAGGGAAAACAGAAGCAGTTGTAAAAAACTGGAGCGCCTATGGCACCGGACCTATGATCCTGCAACCAAATCTCTTTACAGACAGGCCCTTAAAGAGGTTCATGAACTCAAACTTAATACCATGAGTGTATGCTTTGCAGAAACAATTGTTAACGCACAAAACTCCATTAAGGTCCTCTTTAACATCGTTAAAGAGTTTACTAATCCCACTGCCCTGTCCACTCCCGTCACCCCCTGCCAAGAACTTAGTGAAAGCCTATCTGACTTCTTCTCTGAAAAAATTACCAACATATTGGCAACAATCCTCCAGAATCGTACAGAAGCTACCTCAGATTTTGACATCACATGTACTAAAGCATTTACATCTTTTAAACCACTCGCTAAAGAGTATGCCCTGAATCTATTTTTAAAATGCAAATCAGGCTCACCGCTGGATCCAGCCCCGGCTCTGATCCTAAATGAGATTGCCCCGCTAGTTATTAACCACCTGCTTGAAATCTGGAACTCCTCCCTATATTCAGGTGTTGTCCCTCCCGTATGGAAACAGGCGCTGCTAATTCCCATTCAAAAAAAAGCTGGTGTCGACCCAATGTGTCTGAGCAACTACCGACCGATATCACTCCTACCTAAGCCAGCCAAAGTACTCGAGAAGGCGGTACAAGAACAACTGTCCGACTATCTTCAGTCAAACTTACTGTTCCATGACTCTCAGTCAGGATTCAGGCCGGACTTCAGTACCAAAACAGCCCTACTAGAAGTGTTCAAGTCGATTCGTGAGTGCACGGATAGGGGAGAGGAGGCCTTGCTGGTCCTCCTCGACCTATCCGCAGCATTCGACACCATCTCCCATGAAACTCTACTTACACGCCTGCAGGAGGTGGGAGTTGGTGGGACCCCTCTCGCCTGGGTCAAATCATTCCTCACGGATCGATTCCAACAAGTGATGCTGGGCTCTTTCTTTTCCACCAAGAAACCGTTGACATGGGGGGTCCCACAGGGATCTGCCCTTAGCCCTCTCCTGTTCAATGTATACCTGAAACCTCTGGCAAAAGTGGTGGAATCATGGGGCGTCAGCGTGATCTTTTATGGTGACGACACTCAGCTGGTGTTTTCCTTCAAAGATCACTCTGAAAGCTCTTTGCTAAACTTTCACCACTGTATGGTAAATATTGCTGCCTGGATGTCCTCAAACAATTTAAAACTGAATACAGATAAGACAGAAGTCTTATTTTTTGATCAGAAACCCCCCATCTCTACTAGCCTCTGGTGGCCGGCTGAATTAGATCCTCCCCCTGTACCTGTCCAAGCTGCCCGCAATCTGGGCTTCCAATTTGACACTGCCCTCTCCTGCAAAACCCAAATTTACAAAGTCACAGCGTCTTGTTTTGGAAAGCTCCGTATGATTAAAAAAATCATCCCTTTCCTTCCATTAGGCTCACGCAAGACAGTATTCCACGCCCTCATAACTTCCCATTTGGACTACGCAAACAGTCTGTACGTTGGAGCCCCGACGTATCTCATAAATCGATTGCAGACTGTACAGAATTCAGCGGCCAGGTTGATCTGTAATGTTCCCTACCGTCATTCCATCTCACCTCATCTGATCAAACTCCATTGGCTCCCAGTGAGACTACGTATTCAGTTCAAATCCCTGACCCTTGCTTTTAGAGCTCTTAATGGTCATGGCCCCGCTTACCTGAGACACAGACTGAAGATCTCACAAGCATCCCGTAATCTCAGATCTAACCATCTTCGCCTAATGATCTGCCCCCGTTTTCGTCTAGCGCGAACGGGAGGAAGGGCCTTTGCAGTGGCCACTTCCAGACTGTGTAATCATCTACCAATGGAACTGAGATTCCTGACTTCTGAGCCTCTCTTCCGAAAGAAACTTAAGACCTGGCTCTTCTCCTTGATCTAGCCCACTCAGTATCCCCCTAAGCTTCACTGAACCTCACCAGATGTTGTCTTTAGCGCCGGTACACCTCCGTCGGAGGTAGCTGCGCGCTCTACAAAATTCTAAATAAATAAATAAATAAATCCATTCCACTTTTTTGGCTTTAGTGTTTTCTAAAATTACTATGGGACATTGATGGCCATAAACGCATTTTGTTACCCACTTTTTTCTTGACACCCGCTTGAAGGATCACCCCAAAACCTCAACAATTGTCAATATATCCAGTCTTTGATCCTCTATAAAAGGAAACTCTTTTATTCATTTAATATTGTTCATCAGTCCCCAAACAAATGTTGCAATTTTACCTTCACTTCGATGATGTTCATCATACTCCAAACAAATAACAATGTTTAGCTCATTCCTTCATACATCTGTACATTATAATAACTGATAATTATCATTTAATAGAACAGCCAACGCGTGTTTCATGCCACAGTTGCTTCTTCAGGACTGTTACATAAAACACAAAACAACATAAAACAGTTCTGTTCATCTAAAGCTTGCAAGAGTGGTAAAATACATGAAAACTGCACTGATTAAAATAATCGTATAATAACCATTAGGAAAAGAATAACTTGTGAAACACAATATGTGGTATATGTCATAGAGTGTGGCTGTGGCCTAAAGCACCTTGGGTTTTAAAGAAGAGAATTTTGAAGCATGTAAGGATAATACAAAACAAAGAAAACAGCTATGCCATTGCCATACTCTTTATGAAACACCATGACAGTGAGTGGACAACAGTGAGGTATTATGGTATAGGTAGGGTGAAGAAAAGTGAAAGAGGCAGACATTTAACACACAAACTCCGCCTGTTGGAATCTAAATATCTCATAAGGCTGAGAACCAACATTTCTTTTGGACCGAACATTGATGAGGAACTACATGTGCATAACTTTGGAGTTTGTGCTCAAGCCATTGATAAATCACACAGAAATATGTACTTATGAATGTCCATCCCACTCATAATAATTACAGTAATAAATTCAAGTATTTCAACCATAACTTACTGACCACAGGTTTGAATTTAAAATAAGTCATTCAACTGTGATAATATCCTTCAAACATGTACTCATATGTAATAAAATCGCCCAATGGATTAAAATGCTCATTGAGGGTTTTGCTCTTTATATCCAACTTGGAAAATCAATACTTGGTCAATCAATCACTGAGGTTGGAATAGAAATATAGTGACAACCATGTTATAAGAACCCCTCAAAAGAATGTAATTACATGAAACAATTGCTTAGTAGTAATATACAGAAGTGCTCATTAGCTTAAACAGGTGTTTCCGCTAACTGGATCACATTATGATTACAACTACATCTAAAAAAAAATCTAAACTTTCAAAACTTGCAACTTAAGTAGATCAAGTGTAAATTATAACGTTGTATATATGAAGAAAAAGAACCTTTTTCAAACCTACATTTCTCAGAATGCTTCATTTCAAGCAAGATGGGTCTGTATATACAAGAAAAAGAGACAATGAACTTACTAACATGCATCAATTTGTTTGTTGGAAGCTCGCATTAAAGTAATCTAAATACATCGAGTTCCTTGTGTACAGGGTCTTCATGTTTGCATTGGCAACGATATTGAAAGGTTGGTCTGCCTCCCACATAAGCCCCAGCTGATAGGGCACACCACCATCCTCTGACTACATTGTAATGAAATATTCATATACATTTAAGAACAAAATCTACTATTAGTTTAATGTTTCCTCTTCGTGGTGGTGGGCAAGGTTATGGAAAACCATTGGACGAAATGCAATGTAATTTAGTTTTTAGCCGGACAATTTTGGAAGAAGTAATGCACTTAATATTTATGACTGTAATACTGCAAGCATTTGTTACAGTAATAATAATAAAAAACTAACACTTACTATCCCCAAAAATGTGTTATGGATTTTGAGCAGACAATAATACAGTCCTTAGAATACCCTCACACAAGAATACTAGGATGGTATTTCCATTTTCATCAAGCCCAATGGAGAGATCTACAAAAATCCTCCATAAGGATATACAACCAATAGTCAAATTGCTTTTTACATATAAAAAATGTATCTTTGTGTTCCACCAACTGAGTTAACAATACATTATGACTTACTCCTACCAACACCATTTTACCAAAGATGGAAAATTACTCCCTTCGCATATTAACTTTAAACATACTTGGGCTGGTCACATGCACTTTTCAGGCCACAGGTTCCAACTCAAGTTACACCTACATTGGTATAATGTGCATAACAGTATCTACCCAAGTAGCCAGAATTATCAATGCAGTGTAAGGGTGACATAACTCCTCCCAAAGCACACTTGGAAAAAGCCACTCTACCCTTTATGAATCTATTGAAAAAAAGCACAGTTTTCAGAACCTATGCCAAAAGCAAACCCCAGCCCAAAAATGATGCCCTAGGTTTTGCAAACAAACTAAACAAATGCATGGAATTTTAGCTGAAAAATGTTACTCTTTTGAAATAACCAAGGTCTTCCCTATTTATAAACCAAAGCACAAACATTGCTCTATCCTAGACACCACCACAAAAAAACACAATGTTACACCAAACTAAAATATCCACCTAAACAGCCTTACAATAAAACCAGGATAGTTATTTAATATTTAAAAATAATTTAAAAAATCATTTAATTTTTTCCACTCTAAAAATAATAAAAAAAATGGAAAAACAAATATGTAATCAGAATGACAAAATAATGTGATATTTTTTTCTCGCTTTTATTAATATTATTCTGCCTCAGAAAATTATAAACATAATACTACCAAATCAACTATCAATGCATAGAAATCATTTATTGAATATTTATTTTGAACATAGCATTACAAAATTATTGTAACATAACACCTCCAACATTTTTGCATGCACATTTCATAATACTAATTCATGCATTATAACATCCAACTCTACTAATATATGATGAGACACACACCATAAATCATTGGATAACAAAGTAAAACTGCATTCGGCCCAACATGTTAACATTTAATAACCATTATAAAAATACTCACAGTTTAGCAGACGAAGACCCATTTAACTACATATCCTGATACACACATATAGTAAACCAATGTAAAAAAATACTAAAAAAATGCAAAATTAATTTACAAATTGGTACCAAATCCTAGGAATCACTCCAAAACCTAGAACATAGTTATAAAAAAACACTGCTGTAGAACTGAAAAATTAAAAAGCAATTTTGAAAATGTTTTGACAAAAACATTTTTAAACAGTTTTCTTTTTGAAGGTAAAAGGAAAACACATCAAGGAAATCTCTTTTAAAATTGATTGAGTTTACCTCTATCAAAAAATACAATTTACCACCTTCCTGCACAAAAGCAATCTCCTGAGGCATTTTCCTATTACTATGTGTGCTGCAAAATCGAAATTTGCCTAGCTTACGTAACGGTAAGTTTCAATTCTATTAAGGACACGGAGGCGAGGATTATGCTATATCTTCCTTCGCTTTATTAACATAAAGAAACCACAGCAGCTCAGGAAAAGATATATAAGAACAAAAAAATGCTTTAAACATAAAGCATTGACGTAATGTTCAACAAAAAAATCAACAACTCCCAAGAGTCTCTTTGCTTATAATAATAGTCCATAGTCCTTTGTCTCTGTCCATCATCACTATATAACCGGACTTCCCATCATCTTCCTCCTCTTTCTTCGCGCAGATCACGCTTAAGCCTCATTGGTCCTGTTTAGCACCGTCGTTGCCTGCCAAAAAAGGAACAGCATCAGCGAGGTGGCCCAGGAAATGCGACAAGGCGAGGAGCATTCAGTGAACAACACAGTACTGACAACGTAAAGGAAAACGCTTTACTTACTGCCATACGGGTGGGTAGAGACACCACTGTAGTCCGGGTGGGATAATCCTCGCCTCCGTGTCCTTAATAGAATTGAAACTTACCGTTACGTAAGCTAGGCAAATTTCGATTCTATGTCAGGACCGGAGGCTTCAGATTATGCTAGTTTAAAGCTTACTTACCACCAACTGAGCCAAATCCACCACCGGCTTAAAATAAAACCTCTTGAAGGTGGAATCCGAGGACCAATCCGCAGCTCGCATAAGGTCCTCCAGACGAGCACCCACCGAGAATGCCTTAGAGGCCATGGCCCCCCTGGCGGAGTGTGCTCCAAAGAGAGAAGTATTGATGCCCGCTTCCTGCATGACCCAACGCACCCACCGAGCAATAGTGGGGGAGGAGACAGCTTTGTGTGGCTTCCGCAGGGCAATCAACAACTGACGCTCGCCCGGAGGGCGCAGATCCAAAGTCAGGTCCTCATATGCTTCGAGGCATTGCACGACACACAACTTAGGAGTGTCAGTAAAGGCTGGATAAGAAATGGAACGCGACGACGTCTTAGTGCGTCGGCCCACCGGAAAAGTAACCCCATCCGGGGAAAAAATGCGTGCAGAAACATCCAGCGCGCGCACGTCCGAGACGCGCCTACAAGAGACCAGACATAACAACATGGCTAATTTCGCCGAGAGCTCCTTAAGAGACAGATAAGAATTCGCTGGCCACGACAGGAACAGATTCAGAACCAAATTGACGTCCCAAAGGACGGAGTACCTGGGTTCCGGCAGCAGTGCGAGGCGAACCGCTCGCAGAAGCCGGCACACAAAAGGATGTTCCCCTACCGGATGGCCATCGATGTGATCATGGCCCGCAGATATCGCCGACCGGATAGCATTGATCGTCCTATACGCTAAACCCTTGTCGGCCAAATGAGCCAGGAAATTCAGCACGGGAACAAGGCCGGCGACCATGGGATCCAAATCCCTTCGTAAACACCAACGCATCCACTTAAGCCAAGCGGATCTGTAACGCTTCGTCGTACTATCGGCCCATGCTTTGGAGAGCAAGTGCGCAGCTGACCCCGAAAGGCCCGGGAGCGTCCAGCGTCTCCTGAGAGCCTCCAAGCCACGAGGCGGAGAGTGTTCTGCATGACGAGAGGGCGAGGTTCCTGATCCGGGCTCGTCAGGAGCAGAGGAAACAGGGGGAGTAGGATTGGAAAATCCCAAGAAAGTTCCAGAAGAACCGGAAACCATACTTGAGACCTCCACAGCGGTGTAACCAACACCAGTTCCGCACCCTGGCGGCGTATTTGAGCCGCCGTTCGCATGATCATGGAGAACGGGGGAAACGCAAACGGCTGTTCCCGACTCCAATCCTGCAAGAACGCGTCCGTGGCCTCCGCCAGAGGGTCCGGCCTCCAGCTGTAGAACCGCGGCAGCTGGTGGTCGAGACGGGACGCGAAGAGGTCCACCGAGAAGGGGCCCCAAAGGGAGTGTAGCCACCGGAAGACTCCCGGATCCAGTTTCCACTGGCTGGCATCCTTGAGATGTCGAGAGTGCCAATCCGCTACCTGATTGCTCTGGCCTGGCAGATACTCCGCCGTCACCGCTATGTGACGAGACAGGCAATAATCCCAGAAGTCCTTCGCTAAGTCCGCCAAGGCGCGGGACCGAGGACCTCCTAGGTGGTTCACATACCGGACCGCCGAAATATTGTCCATCCGCAGCAGGACACAGGCCTTGACCGAATCCTTGGTCCAACAGCGAACAGCGAAGGAGCCCGCTAGGAGCTCCAAACAATTGATATGCAATTGTTGTTCTTCTGACGACCAGGCGCCGCCGGTGGAAAAATCCCCGCACCGGGCGCCCCAGCCCGACCTGCTGGCGTCGGACTCTATGATCAAGTCCGGAGCCGACCCGAAGATCGCTCGCCCATTCCATGCCTCCATGTGAGACAGCCACCATGACATCTCCTCCTTCACTTCGTCCGTGAGGGGGACCCACTGATCGTAACACATCCCACGGCGCAAATGCTGCGCCTTCAGGCGCTGAAGAGCCCTGTAGTGCAGCGGGCCTGGGAAAATCGCCTGGATGGAGGACGATAGAAGACCCACCACCTTGGCGACATGGCGCAGTGACGTACGGTCCTTCGCGATCGTCTGCCGAAGCAGGTGACGTATCTTTGCGACCTTCCGACCCGGAAGGCTCAAGACCGCCTGTACCGAGTCCACCACGAAACCTAAAAAGGTGATCTGCTGAGTGGGAACCAAAACCGACTTGGAGCCGTTGATGACGAACCCCAGTCTCTGAAGCAGGCCGACCGCTTGGCGCAGCTGTCCTGCCAGCACCTCTGGGCACTACCCCATGAGGAGGATGTCGTCTAAGTATACCAGCATACGGACCCCCTGACTTCTGAGAAACTCCACTACCGGGTGGAGGACCTTCGTGAAGCACCACGGGGCCGAAGAAAGACCGAACGGCAGGGCGGTGAATTCGAACACCTTGCCGTCCCACAGGAATTGTAGGAAACGACGATGAGGGGGGTGGATGGGAACGACCAAGTAGGCATCCTTGAGATCCAGTCGCACCATCCAATCCCGAGGGAGGAGCACGTCCCGAAGGAGGTGGATCCCCTCCATCTTGAAGTGACGGTAGACCAACCACCCATTGAACTCCTTGAGATTGATCACAGGCCTCTTGCCCCCATCTGTCTTGTCTACCAAGAAGACGTTGCTGAGGAACCCATGTGGGTGGCGCGTTGATAGACGGATGGCTCCCTTGCGCAGCAAGTCTGAGACCTCCTCGTCTATCAATCGCGCGTCGGAGTCTGAAAAAACCATCGGGCGCGGGGGCCTCGCCTGAGTTGGTTGGTCGTAAAACTCTATATGGAAACCTCTCACAGTTTGCAAAACCCAAGCATCGGCAGTGAGCAATTCCCACTCCCCGTAAAAGCTTGCCAGCCGCCCCCCAATCGGAACATGATCCAAGCAAAGTACACTTACCGGGGGCATTTCCTTGTCCGGAGTTCTTCTTGAACCCTCTGCCACCATAGCGCTGTCCCCTCGTGGGGTAGAAGTTGGTGTAGTTGGCCGAGGTCTGGTATTATTATTATTATTATTATTATATGAAATTTGTAATGCGCTCAGCTTACCCGGGGGCATCCCGGCGCAACAGACCAAAGAGGGAGGAACTCGATAGCTCACTACTGTGGAAACAAGTAGGTTTTCAGAAGTTTCCTAAATACTAGGATCTTGTGCTCTGAGCGAATCTTAAGGGGCAGAGAATTCCACAGAGATGCCACCTGTACCGAGAAGCGCCTGCCCCCAGTCCGAGCTCTCCTGACTCTCGCAGATTGCAAAAGATGTTGCTGGTCTGAGCGCAAAAGGCGGGGAGGTTTATAAGGACGGGCCATATTAAAAAGGATGGGGGGGCCTTTGCCATGAAGAATTTTATGGGCCGTACACAACGCCTTGAATTTCACCCGCTCCTTAACAGGGAGCCAGTGAAGTGCTTTCAGGGCCGGGGCAGCAGACTGCCTTCTAGGGATCTCCATCAAAACTCTGGCAGCTGCATTTTGCACCTGTTGGAGGGTTTTAAAAGTGGCTTCAGGGGCACCAAGAAACAGGGCATTACCAAAGTCAAGCCTTGAAAGGATTAAACCACGCATCAAAAGCTTCTTAGCTGGATCCGGAAGCAGTGGGAGTACCTTTCGGGCTGACTTCAGTAGACCGAAGCAAACCCCCGCGGTCTTTCTGGCGTGGGTCCTAAAGGACAGATCTTCCTCCAACCATACTCCCAAGGACTTGATCTCCTTCTTGGGAGATGGAGGGTCGCCAAGAGACCGGGGGCTAACAGCTGGCAATGATGGAGGGACTGGAGTTGCCCAAAAGCATCAGCTCAGTTTTTCCTCCATTGAGCTTTAGAGCTGAGTTGGACATCCATTGATAGACATTAGCCAGGCAGTCATGCAACAGGTTGGGTTGTTCCGCCAGCTGAGTGAGGCCTACCACCAGCTGAGTATCATCAGCATAGCTGATGATCTTCAGTCCCGAAGGGGCTACCACTCTTTCAAGTGGAGTCATATATGCATTGAACAAAGTAGGGCTCAACGATGAGCCCTGAGGGACTCCACATTGAAGAGGGAATAGGGAAGACTGCTCTGACCTCTTCCGGAGCCTTGTCCACGGTTGTTGGTCTGCTGACCACGGCCGATCGCGCGGCCCCTGCCGCGACCGGCCCCTCCAGAAAAACGCTGGTGGAACACCCTCTTGATGCTGGACTGGGCCTTGTCCAGCGACGTGAACGTATTCACGAACTTTCCCAGCTCGCGGATGAAAGGCTCACCGAAAAGGCCACCCTGGGCCACGGCACCTGCCTCCGACGAGGCCAGGTCCCCCAGCTTCGGATCCAGCTTGATAAGGAGCGAACGCCGCCTCTCCGTAGATAGGGCACAGTTGGCGTTGCCCAAAAATACGATCACCCTCTGGGCCCAGTTGGAGAGCACCTCCGGTGAAATGGTGGTGCCATTCGCTCGGGCCTCCTCCGCCATATCAAGGATCTTCGTGGCGGGCCCGACCGCATCCAACAGCTTGTCCTGGCAGGCCCGCCAGGACCGCTCGATCCCCTTCCTGGGGTCCTTCATGAATTTTGCCAGGAAGGTGGCCATCTTGGGGTCCAATTCTGGTGTCATGGCCACTTTCCCCTCCAGAGTAGGCCGAGGGCATTCCCCGCGCAGGCAACCCCTCGCCTCCTTCTCCAGGGGCTTGCGCAGCCTGCCCGCGACAAACTTTGCCACCGTCTCCCCCGGGGCCCAGGCCGCGGATCGGGGGTGGACGATCTCGTCCGGGTCCAGCATGCCCGACTCGTCTCGGGGCATCTCCTTTGCTGAAGGTGTCGGGAGCCAAGAGCGGGTCGACTCCCCGTCATCATCCGTGTCCGGGGAGTCGTAGATCGGGGAGGCGGGCGCCGTAGACACGTCTCCCGAAGTGCCAGGGTCCACCAAGGGCGCCGGAGGCACCGCCGTCGCCTTGGCCAGGAAGGCGTCACGAAGTCGCTCGAAAGCGCCCTTGTCCACGCCCTGGGCCTCCGATGAAGGTCCCTCACCACGGGGTCTCTTCGGAGCGGGTGGCAACCCGCCGGACGTCCCCGGGAGTTCGGGGGACGGAGGCACCTGCGCCGCTGCCAGCTTCGCACACTCCTCCACGATGCGGGCAGAAAGGCGGTCCTCCATGGGCCCTACCACCTCCGTCACGCAACAATAGATGGAGTTGTCCACCGCCTGATAAAACTCATCATCCTGCAGATAGGGGCAGGCCTCCTCATCGTACTCCCTTTCCATCTCGGAACCAAGGGGCAAATGCGGGGCACCCAAGAGGGCGGCAACCGAGAAAGTTCTCGAATGTGGGCAGGCCCAGCGGCTGCGATCACGTTTTTGGGCCAGCTGACGTGGCAGGTGGGCTGCACCAACCCCCAAGCGCGCAGACCTTCCTCGCCGGGACCGGGTCTACGTACCCCTCAAGCGCGCTAGGCCACACACGGAAAAGAGGTGCACAGATCTCGCCCGAGGGCGATTCACGCGGTCAGAACCGCTATACAGACCCCAGAGGGCGTCAAAATTGGTAAAGTACAGACCCGGATCACCAGGTGTCAGAGGGGTACGCGAGGGTCGGCCCCTGCGCAGGCAGACCCCACGGCGTGGCTCCTCGCACTGCGGAGGCGCGCCGGAGTGTCGGCGAGACGACAGGCCGCCCCCTTGCGGTCTATGTACACACCGCACACAAGTGGGAATAAAGTCGCATAGGAACGATAGAACGTTCCCGCAACCGGGGACTCTGAAAGGGAATAAACCATGCAAGGAGTCCCCAAAGACCGCACACAAGACAATCAATCACAATAAAAAGAAGTCGAAACAGAAAAGCACTTATCTGGCTGCGGGAGCAGCGAAGAAAGAGGAGGAAGATGATGGGAAGTCCGGTTATATAGTGATGATGGACAGAGACAAAGGACTATGGACTATTATTATAAGCAAAGAGACTCTTGGGAGTTGTTGATTTTTTTGTTGAACATTACGTCAATGCTTTATGTTTAAAGCATTTGTTTGTTCTTATATATCTTTTCCTGAGCTGCTGTGGTTTCTTTATGTTAATAAAGCGAAGGAAGATATAGCATAATCTGAAGCCTCCGGTCCTGACATAGAATTCAGCACACATAGAAAGAGTAAAAAATAAGGAGAAATAGCTTTATCCCCTGGAGACGTTTAACAGTTTTGACACATTCCCAGGTCTAGCTCTGATGGTAAATCTGGGAAAGTTCCCAAATCCAGGGTGTTGCATTGGAAAACCCACGCACCAACCTTGGAACTCATCCCTGAGGCAGAGTAATGCAAGAAAGTGATCTGCAATGGGTTATTCTAGATTTATCAAGCCACTCAGGGCCATGTAAGAGGGCCGTGTGTGGCTTTATAAATCTAACACAAGTTGCGTAACTTCCCGTTGCATGGATCAACTCATTGATAAATATTGCCCTTAATTACTAAGCAACCTTATGTGACCTATGATAGGGGGTACCACTATTAGACACACAGAATTATCCTGGATACTTGCCATCCACAATAAATCAAACAATTGGTTGGTTTTGTGGATCCTCTCAGTGGCATTTTCATTTGCAGTGACGGTACTATATGTACCGTTGTCAATAACAATATTGTGGAGATTTGTTATAACTCAACATATAAGTATAAGAATAACCATTTCATTCACTGCAATGTCACATATGTTGTTTATGTCATTTTTCAGTTGTAATCTTATATATGTTGGATGACATACCAGAAAACAGCGCAGGCATAGAATTCAAGAACATATAAGAGCCGTAAAAAACAGTGGCTTCACATAACCACCTGTGAATCATGATGATTAAGCATTTTTTATTGGGTTTCATTAATTTTAGACATTAGCAGTTGTAACAGGATGAGAACAAAAACGGGTGGCATTCTTATTTAGATATTAGCAATTGTAGCAGGATAAGAACAAAAACAGGCAGCAATCTTCAGATACATTTCACTTTCAGTACATGAAAGAAACCAAGGTTCAGTACCTGCACAAATAATAGGCTAGGAGTGAATTGCACTGGCTCATAATGATGTAAAATGCCAGAATTATTCAGCTACAGGCTTCCATATAAAAATGGTCTTCCTGTGTGTTCTAGAATGATGGGGCGGGGGGGGGGATGGGCAAATGAATAATGGTGATGGGTTACAGAATAGATAGTTAGGTTTCAGGATATTCATCATGTTTCCAATAACTTGTGATGTGGAAATTGAGACTTAGGGGCTGATTATGATAGTGGACGGACTTCAGTTCGTCTGCCTACAATGCGGCTGTCCCACAGTATGAATTACGATGCAACTGGCACCGAGGCTGTTGCATTGCCTATGTTTTGCATTGTGGCTGCAGCACCCTCCTCAATGCAAAAAAGGGACAATTTACATATCCCTGCTCTACGTGGCAGGCATCATGCGGTGCCTCCCACATGGTGCAGGGATATGTAGGGGGTATCATAAGTGCCCCCAAGGTCCTGTGTCTTGGGGCCAGGGGTTAAGGGGGGCCTGCTGCAGGTCCCTTTCCGCCTGCCTGTTAATTGTAGGGACTATGAGCCCCTCCGCCACAACTGCGGGCTCAAGGAGCCTGTCGGATGCATGGCAGTCGACTTTATGACCACCACACATCCGCCCGCCATCATAATATGGCATGTGATAAAGTTGGTTACGATGGCTCGGAGACCGCCACAGTCAGCCTGTCGGTAGCAGTCTCCCCACCATCGAAATCGGGTCCTTGGTGTTAAAAGAATTGCAAGGCACAACATAACAATTACATTTGCATGTTAGAGTGCTTCTCCCAATAAAGAGAATAAATGAATGATTTAATTAATTATTACTTTTAAAAACATGCACTTTTTTAAAACCTTCAATCCTTTTTCCGCTACAAATGCAACTACCAGTTAAAATTAACTAACATAAAACCCAAACCAAAAATATATTACTAATGTAGATTAATTAATTCGTTATTATATATTTAAACAATTAATCCAATAAAATATTTTTAATACAAATTAAATAAAATCATATATACAAAAATACAAATATTTACTAAAATAACGCACAAAATCAAAAGTTTAAGAACATTCTACAATAAATTAAAACATTACAAAATACACCAAGAGGAACATTACATTGAACGATATTTATGTAAACTATTTTACACGTCATTATTTTCTACAAAGTATAGAAAACTACTCTCGCCTTTGATAATATATCACACAATGGTCGGCACATCACAACATTTTGAGCGCAATTTAAAGACACAGCTATATTCTTGTTTTGATATTAAGGTCACATACAGGCATTGAACCTGTTGGTGGATAGGGACATTTAAGCTGATCCATTAGTTGGGTCAGATTGAAGAGCTACTGCCCTAGCAGGGCAGACCCCAGAATTTATGCTAGAGATTTTTGTGTAGTTTTGATTCACCCACATGATATTCTCTGTGAGAAAAGGTTTCAAATTAGTTATATTTGTGGTGACTTCTGTGCTCTTTTTCATATCAGAACCACCTGCTGTCACGCTGGTAGTATTGTATTGTATTATTTTGTATTATGGCATATATATAGTGCTGCACGCCTCTGACGGGGTTGCAAAGTGCTCTGAGTTGCATCTGGGCCCAGGGTGCCCTTTGTGGAGTGCATGCTTGGGAAGAGTGTTGTTTATTGAATTACCTGTGTGGGAGATGTTGTGTAGGTGCATGGGATTAAAAGACATGCCTCTTTACAAGATGCAGAGGCATAACTGTACCTAAGCAGGAGGTGTTGAGGAACAGTTTAACAATGGACACCTTTGCAGATCTGAATACCTGCTCATTTTAGGCATAATTATTACATAGTAGCTATAAACGTGGAATTTGCCAGGATGTTAGAGCTTTCTTGGATTCAAGACTGCTGCACATTACTCTTATTCCGGCATGGAGTGATTGCCAAATGTTAGTGATTTGGACTGAGAAGGAGGAAGGGACTGATAAGTTGAGCCAGCCTAGATTGCAGAAGGCTCATTTGGTTGTAGGTGCAGAGGTTTACTGAAAGAAATGGGGACCTGGGGCCTAACGGGCATTGTGAGCTATGCGCATTGATTTAAAAATGAAACATCTAGCCACAGGCAGCATTAGTGTAGAGTGAAGTGCAGATAAAATTCCCAACCTGATATCAAAGTCAAGGAGTTGGCTCCTCAGAGCTGTATTGTGGGTTCCATGTAGCTTCCAATTCACTTGATGGAACGTTCAGAGGTCTACACCATTGACTTAGTGTAGATGAAACAGTATTAAACTGGTGGTGGCTTGCACCTTTTGATGGAATTCTATTTAAAAGTTGGCACAAAGATTCAATAGAAGGAGTGTTGCTCCTTATTTAGAGACCAGTGGGGTCTTGATTTTATCCCTGAAGCAATAAGTCCCTGATCATGAGTTTTTGGTAGAGCAGTGATGCAGCAGTACAAATCAACACTCCACCAAAGCTCGTGTCGCCCAGCCGCCTTATTATGACTTTTTTGGAGTCTGGCAGGCGGGTGGTTTAGCGGTCTAATGGCGGTGCCTCTTTTAAAGGCGGCAGTGCCATTAAATAGGCACCAGATGGGACCGCACTCCAAGGTTACTGCACAGCATGGACTCGAAAGTCCAGGCTGTGCAGGGACCGCTGTGCAGGAACCTATGTGCATGCACATGTTATGCCCCACTGTGTGCATCCAAATATATTAAAGGCACAGGGGCCCTGTGGTGTCCCCTTTGCTTCCCTTCGGCCAGACTGTTCATGGTGGTGGAACAGCCATGAAAAGCCTGGCTGAGAGGAAACTCGTAATATGCTTGGCGGGACCATGGTGATCCTACCAAGCATATTGCCTCCTCCAACCGCTGCTCCGATGCCAGAGAACGGTGGTTCCCTGGCAGAGCTGGCGGTCCCAGGCCGGTCGATCAGGAAGATCATGACTGGACACATGCCAGAAAAAGATTTGTTGTGGATCAGTATTATTAAGCGCTTGTGAACCAGGGGCCTAAATGTTATCCTCTCACAAACATGCAACCTGCGAAGGCCGAACATGCTTTGAGAGACCGGGCTAAATTTTTGAATTTTCAAAGGCTGCCATGCTGCTACATTTTACATGGATTGAAGTTTGTGCACAAGACACTTCTGTATGCCTTTGGGCAATGTGTTACAGTAATCAATTCAGGAAATACCAACGGCCACAGTAACCATTTTCTGCAGATCTGGGGGAATGTAGGAAAAAATCTTTTACAGAATCCTAAGCAGAAAGAAACAGGAAGAGGTAACCAGTTTCATTTGAGCGGAAAAACAAACAGCACCCCTTTGTTTTTAGCCTTCTATACAGGTGTATGAAGTGAGACAAGATTGGGATGCCAACAGGAGGTGTTCCAAAATGTGGTATTATTATTTCAAAAGGAGCACCTCTGTCTACTCAGAGTTCAGTTTCAGACAATTCTCATGCACCTATGTCACAATTTGTGCCAAGTAGTTGTTAAACTTGTTAGACAGCTCGTCGACATTAGATGACATAGACACAATTTGAGTGTCTTCGTGTTAGGAGACCACCAAGAAGCCATGCGATTGAATACATTTTCCTAGAGGGGTTACATAGATGTTAAAAAGTGTCGGGCTTAACGATGAGCCCTTAAGCACCCAACAAGGAAGAGAGAATGGTACCGAAACAAAATCTCTAAAGGGAACCACTTGCTCTCTGTTCGATAGAAAGGAACTGAGGATGGTAAGGGTTGTGCCTTGAAAGTCAATTCTCTCAAGCCGATTGATGAGCATAACTTGGTTAACCGTATCAAACGCGGCCGAGAGAGCGAGAAAAATCAGCGTAGCCCTTCCTCCCCAATCGACCATCATTTTCATCTTCTCAGTAGCAGCAACTAAGGATGACTCCGTACAATGGTGTGTTCTAAAGTCATATTACGATAGGTATAGGAGGTGACTGACATCAACAAAGAACATAATGTTCTCATCCATGGCCTTTTTCAGTATCTGGGCAGGTAGTGGAAAACGGAAAACAGGCTTGTTACTCTTAAAAACACCATGTTTGAGGGGTGTTTTTTTTAAAATAGGAAGCATCAACGCCTTTTTTCAGGCTTCCAGGCTGACCTGAGGTCAGTATGTTATTCAGCAACTCTGTAAGATGGACTGAGACAGTGGAGGAAACATCTCATAAGACACAAGGAGGGCAAGGATCAGATGGAGAGCCTGACTTGGTTTCAATACATTTTGCTACTCTTTCTTACGAAAGGGGTGTAAAATTGCTGAGAACATTAGGAACTACATTGAGGCTTAGTATCGAGGCTTCAGAAGCTATAGGAGTGCAAGTGGGCGCTTCCATTGGAGTGCCTACTCAGTTGGAGGTAAATTAATAAAAAAAATATGTTAACCTTTGACTGAAAAAAATCTACAAGCTCACTCCAGAAAGCTTGATCTGGAGTGAAGACCTTACCATTATCACAGTTAGACAGAGTAGTGACTGTCTTAAATAATTCCTTAGTGTCATCTTTGGCAGTGTTGACTTTTTCTGTTAAATATCTTGTTTTTTTCATAAATGATTAAGGCTTTATAAACACTGATGAGAAACTTATATATATATATTTTTCTTCATGACAGTAGTATTTCCTCCACCTGCATTTTTGTTTCCATTTTTTAAGACCAGGTGAGTACCAAGGAACACACAGTTTCCTTCTATGGTTTGTCATTGTTTTTTCGGGAGCCTATAGAGTAACTGCAGAATCAATCCAGTTAGTAAAGTTAGTGGTTGCAGATTCTATATTGCTATCTAATATAGGACTAGAGCTTCTGAGAATATTGTTAAATTACATTTTATCAATTTTCTGCCACGGACAAAACTTAAATGATATGGAAGAATTGGATTTAAAATATTTATTGATGGGAACTATTAGGTTAAGAAAGATAGGTTTATGATCTGACCAGGATAATGGTAGAACCTTATTGAAGCTAAGGTCAGAATTATTGGTGAAAACCCCAAACAAAATGTGGTTAGCCTGATGGAAATGAAGGCTTACTATCTGATTATGGGTGAAGCTGCAGGGCAGTCGACTTTGGGCCTAATTACGACTTTTGTTGGAATGGTGCCAACTACTGGGTAACCGCGCAGCTGAAGGTTGCTGCTGCCCGCCCATCAGATTACAACCAATTTTGTAGCATTGCGGGCAGGCGGCGTGGCAGTCCCGCTGCAGTGCATCTTTCAAAGGAGACGGTGCCTTTAAAAGAGGCACCGCAATGGGAACGCCAAACCAGGTTCCTGCATGGCATGGACACAAAAGTCTATGCCATGCAAGAACCTGGGTGCATGCACACCGGGGGGCATATGTTGTGCCCCCTTGCATGTATCCCCAGGCGGAGGGGGCAAAGGGGCCCCGGTAGGGCCACCTTTGTTTCAGCACTGCCAGCCTTTTTCTGGAGGAATTACCTCCATGACACCTCAGGCAGACCTGAAACTTATAATTCGCATGGCAGTGCAATAGCGGCATCACCTACATATTACATAGCCACTGACCGCTATGCCACAGTCAGGGAATGGTGGTTTCCTGGCGGAGCCAGTGGTCCAATTACAGTCCAACCGCTCAAGGGTAATAGGGCAGTCAGACAGCTGGTGCAGCGGTGGCTGGACCGCCACCACCGCACACACTTTGGTCTGGAGGTTCTCGGACCGCCAGACTCGTAACACAGCCCTTTGTGGTCAGTGTCTTTATTTTCAGCGAGCTCTAAATGAAAATTGAAATCCCTGAAGATTGTGAAGTTGGGGAATTCCATATAGAAGTCAGTGTAGGTCTGCAGGGATCTGATAAATCTCTCTTTTGGGCCTGTTGGGCAATACACCAAAATGCCATTGAAAGTATGAGTACTATTACATTTAAAATTAAAATAAGAGCTTCACCATCCAACTGAGAGACAGGCTGGAATGTGGCCTTAAGGTGGTTGTGATAAAAGATCACAATGCCGCCTCCTCCTCTAAGATATCTATCAACTCTGAAAATATTACATTTGAAATTAAACATAAGAGCTTCACCATCCAACTAAGAGTCAGGCTGGAATGTGGCCTTGAGGTGGTTGCGGTAAATGATCACGATGCCACCTCCACGTCTAAGATATCTATCAACTCTTAAAATATTGTAGGCATCTGGAATGGTCACTCTTAAATCAGGGCCTGAGATAGTGTCAGTCCATATTTCCGTTACAAACACTACATAAGGAGCATGGAGATCGACAAAGTCAGCAAATTCATGTTTATTTTTAATCAGCGATCTTGTGTTCAGGAGAGTACACATAAGTGCCTCAGGTATATGCCTTTGTCTCTGTAACTACAGGAGGGTGAGGTAAAAGAGTGTTACCAACTGGAAGGCTGGCCAGATCAGGGCTGAAGATATACTTACAGACAGAACAGCAATATTGTAGAGAGTTTGCATTAAAATCTTGCATATTACAATGTTTTTGCCTGCTCAAGCAGTGGAGTTCCAATCGTGAGTCCCTAGTGTATGACACATTTGAGAAACAACCAAGGGTCCTGCCGCCCTGTACATTCCGGCCGCTTGCCTTTGGTGCACCAGAGGTGCGGTTGTGCCATCGTTGATCTTTTATAGTCTTCGCCAAAAAAGACTAAACTGACACCCAAGATGGCGCCCTGTGATTATCTCACACTAACAGACAAGAAATGCCAAATTTAAATCTCTGTTCACTTAAAATGCCCCCAATCACAGTACACATACAATTAAAAATGTGGCATGTCTCAGAGAATGCTGTGCAGTCATGCCAGCATTCCTCTTTTATAGTCTAGGCCAGAAAAGACTAGATCAGCACCCAAGATGTCACCTGGCGATTAGCGAACTCTAACAGTTGAGACAAAGTTAATGTGCAGAAGTGCGCTAGTAAAGAATGCGAAATTGAAATCTCCGCCCACTTAAAATGCCCCCAAACACATTACACATACAATTAAAAACGTACCAGGTCCCTGAGGGGGATGCACTTAGTTCTTGTATGTTTGTGGTTCTGAGATTTGACCATTCTGAGTTCAGGAAGTTAGTCATTAACTTGTGAAGTTCATTGGCTAAACATATTGCTACACAAATGTGTTAGAGGCTATAAAGCATCTGCTTTGTAGATTCTAGTGTTGTATTAAAAAGTTAGTTTGTACCTGGGTAGTCTTTTTCCAGTGTATTTCTAGAGATCCCTTGTTGGATTTGAGAGATTTCGGCTCTGCTGTTATCAACCAACTTTGTGACATTGATTGAACAATGCAGTGTCTTTTTGGGATCATTTTTTAAAAACGTTATGTCAGACAGGGAAGAAGCTGATGAACTAACTTTGTTGGGCTGTTAGGCAACCTTGAATTAAGTTAGTTGTAGGAAGAGGCTCCATGCCACCATTTCCATGTTCTAGCAGAAAGTTTTGGAATTATGGCTGCAGATTTAGCTGGCTGGGGAACTTGGTGGAGCCAGAACTAAATTAAACAATGGCTGGTCCAAAACTCATGATATTTACTGGTAAATATGATGATATTTTGAGGGGCAAATATCGCATCCAGTGAATGGCCAAAGACAAATTTAACTAAATTCAGCAATTCCATGGTGGATAACAAACATTTACTTCTGGGAAATTCAAGTTTGCCTAATCATTTATTGAAGTTCTATAATTTGCAAAGATGGGGATGTTTTTCTATGTGAAAGACATGAAATGTGAAAGTGTTAAGATGGGATAATTTGATAAAAAAATTAAGAAATAAAGGAATGTGTAAAAGATCATTGGACAAGCAGTAATGTGCAATTGAAGAAGCAGTTTACAATTAATTTTGTAGGTAGGAAGCTTTTGAGGACTATGCCTTCTTCTCCAGATATTCAAATGGTGCAATTTTTCACGAGGTGTTTGTAACTGGTAGATATATAGCTTCATGTAGGATTGGCCCAGTGCCATTGCAAAACCAGGTTTCTGTGTTGAAATGGTCAATGTCTGAATATTACAGAAGATATTATAGCCTTATAGCCCGCCGTAGCGGGCTATATCGGCTATTAAAGGCCCGCTGAATTGTTAAAGACCCGAGCGAAAGCGAGGGCCTTTAACCAGACAGCAGGACTTTAATTGCCGGTATAGCCCTGTTACGAAGGGCTATAAGGCTATTAGAACATTCTGCCACTAGAGGGCAGAATGTTCTAACAAATTAAACAAAGGGTTCTCGAAGCTGGAGGGGATATAAATCCCCTTGAGCTTCGAGAAGCCTTTGTAGAACATTGGAATGTTGCTCTGCGAGCCTTTTCCGGCCCGTAGAAGCAGGGAGCACTCCATTGTCTGCATTGTCTTCCAATGTTCTAATATATTTATTTATTTTATTTATTTATTTAGAAGTTTTCTATAGCGCTAACAAGACCCGAAGGTAGCAGAGCGCTTTACAGTAAAGGCATGAGAAGGTGGACAAAAAGACAAGTAACAAATAAAGGTGATCACAAATGATATATGTTAACATGATTCTTGTTCAAAGATCTTGCATTCATGAGGACACTGGACAGCTGGTGATTAATCTTTGATTATATAAGGGTAACTGTAGTAAGTGATGTGGTAAATTGGAAATTGAGTAGGAGTTCAGATTAAGTCATTTTCTGAGTCAAGCAGGTGAAGGAGAGAAGTTACTAGATTAGGAGTAGGAGGGGAAGGAGGTAATCAAGAGAGAAAGAAAGGATTGTGGAAGAAAGAAAATCGGTGGGGTCAGTTTTTGACAAATGATAAGTGGCAGGAACTAGGATTTGTGGATGGTGAGGATAAAAGCAGGATGTATACGTGTTATTGAAGTGGGGGGTGACATATGCATGATAGGAGAAAGGAAGGTTGTAGAGGTATTGGTAAGTGTTGCAGGAGGAAGTGAATAATACAGCTGAAGAGAGGATTACAGGCAAAGATGGAGTTAGAGTGCCACAATGGTACGTAGGAGAGGAATAAAGAGTAAGGGAGAGGGGAATTGGCAAGTGAGTGGAGTCAACATGGGAGGAATTGTGTAAAAGACGGCACAGCCTGGCCGAGAGCGGGAGTGGAGAGGTATGCTACCAGAGAGTCTAATTTTAAATATCGCACCCAGAATAGCAGCTACAGAATATAGTGACGGTAAGTGCATATAGGTAAGTATATATTACTTAACGGCACTTGTAAGTACATTATCGATGATTCTCTCCAGGGTACCTAGATGAAGAATAGAAAATCAATTTTTACCTATATATAGTTTCCTTTGCAATATTTTAGTAGTTACTATTCTGGCTACAATATTTTGGTTGCATGCTATTTTTGTGCTTAATATCCTGACTTAAAACTAACGGAGGAGGGAAAAAATAGGAGGTTAGGTAGAGGTGAAAATGGTGAGGCAGAAGAAATGAGGGATATAAGTGACATGTGGGAGATACAAATGGATTTGATTAAGGAAGGTCATAATAATGATAGTAGGGATGTTTGGTGGTATGATATGAAGTGTGTATGTAGTTAGAAACAACTTTGTACATGATTTAGAACTCGAAGGACGTGTTACTTCATCACAAAGGTGACAGGTATCCCATCCACCGAGATCTAAAACCCATTATATCCTATGGGATTTATAATTCGACAGACAGGATATCCGTTACTTCTGTGACAGAGTAGCCCATCAGCCAAGTTATAAATCAGGCCCTTAGTCATTCGACCAGCATTGTAGGTGGGAGAATTGAGATTTATTTCATCATACGTTTGCCGCAGAGGGTCCAAAATAAGATTACAGCACTATCTAACTACAACTGCCCCGGGCCTAATTCACAAAGCCTAAAGCCTAAAATTCAGCTCATACAAGTAAATGGTTAGAATTAGTGCAAGGAATTCACTAAAGGTGATTTGTCACTGTAAAGTTATCCGAATATGGTGTAAAAAATCTGCCAGGGTAGGGAGCTGGAGGTCCAAGGCACAGGTGCCCTGGAAATATTGGGACATTAAACTCATGAGAAGCGTGTGCACCCCTTCACCTTCCTTCAGAGTGCGTAGATAGCCTATGATCTGCTTGCTCCACATAGTTAACCAGTAACAGGACAAAAGCTCTGTAGGAGCTGGTAGGAATTTAATAGGTATCCAAGAGCCAAAAGGGCAGACTCAGATGCCCCCAAATGTCTACTCTTCCTTCATTGGACAGGCTCATACACATACAAAAACACGAGTAGGCAGCTGTTGTGGGACAAGCTTTGGCACATGAGTATACCCGTGTCAGTACTCTTCTTCCCCCTTCTGCCAGGTATACTGCTTAGTCTGTAATACAGTTACATTTTTTTAAACATCCAGCTAACCTTTACATCGGGGAGTTTACAGTGCATTATTTTACATTGGGAGGTATTCCTTTGCCAAGGTAAATAATGGTAATCAATAGTGGTTCCAGAGGTGGTTCTAGGATTCAGGAGAATGGGTTTTGTAGAGGGAAGTTAGATGGTTTTAGGGCTTGTGGGGATATTGTGAAAGTTAGGACTTTTAGGGTTAAGTGATGGATTGTGAATAGTGCATGTTAGGAGTTTTTAGGGTTCAGGTGGGTTGTACGTAGGCTAGTTAGGAGTTTTTCAGGGTTCAGGGGATTGTGAATTGGGCTAATTAGGGGTTGTAGGTCTCAGGGTTGAGTTGTGAATATGGGTAGTAGGAGGGCTTTAACCACCAGGGGTCGGCTTTGAATAGGGATAGTTAAGAGTTTTTAGTGGTCAAGGGTGGGCTATGAATTTGAGCAATTAGGAGTTATAATGGGTCAGGGATAGATTGTAGATAGGGGATTTAAGAGTGACCTGGGACAATTAGGAGGGGTTTAAGGCTCAGGGATGGATTGTAAATGACACAGTTAGGAGTTTTTAGGGTTCCTGGGTGGGTTGAAAAAAGGGCAAGTTAGGAATATTTAGGGTTCAGGGGTGGGTTGTGAATGGTACTAGTGCAGAATGTTTAGGGTTTTTCATCTAGTTAGGAGTTTATATGGGGTCCTGGTTCGGCTGTGAATGGGACAGTTAGGGTTTTTTTAGGGTTCAAGGGTGGGCTGTGATGCGGTTGTAAGAGGTTTGAGGGTTCAGGAATGGCGATGCATTATTTGCTCGTGATAGATTTTTGAGACTCAGGCAGTGTACTTTTTAAGCGTAATTTGTTGGTGGTTCAATATTTATTCCTTATGGTTAAGTGATAGGTTTTTAGGGACAGCGTGTAGGGGATGCAGGGGTTATGAGTGAGGTTTTGGGCCAGCGTTTATAGGGATTCATTGTGTTTGAAGAGTTTCTTTTTTGGAATGTAATATTTTATTTTTATGGCTGAATTATAAGTGTAGTGTAAGATGTGCACAATATTTCCCAGGCACTCCACCTACATTCAAAAGTTCTGCACATATGAAAGTTGATTGACACTCTTTTTTTGTTGTTTTGTTGTGGTCTACTTGTAAAGGATTGTGCTTCTCTCACTTCTGGAAAGATTTGTTAATTTTTTCAAAATACCCAAGAAATGGTAGAGAGTTGGGTGAGATTTACCAATAGAGGAAGAATAACGAGTTATGCCATCCCTCAATGACATTTTTAGTTTTTGTACCCTTTTCTAAGCATTTCATTTAGCAATTCCCTTATTCAATGTTAAAAAGTGGAACTCTCCTGCAGCCTGAAATGCTTATATATCCAATATGTCTAACTTCAAAGTTATTTAGACTTGGTGCCAATTTTCTTCATTATTACTGAAGTGCTTTCTTTGTATAATTGCTGTGAAGTTTTCATCCATTAGATTGGGAGCTACAAAGGCTAATGCAGACATTAATTTGATTTCAAATAGGAGTCTAGTATCTGATATGTAGGGACATTTTTTTTATTTTGCTCCAAATTGCTTAGGTAAAGTGAAAAACAAATCTCTGAAATTGAGTGTCAGAATAGATATTTTTAATAGCTGTAATCACTGTCAATTCAAAGTATTTTATTGTTAGTTTTACTTTGTATTAATGTTAAACTTTCATGTGAGTGGTAGACTGCATGTCAGGGCATACTCTAGTGGCATGCTTGTGTCACTTATTTTAGCATAAAATGTATTAATGTGGGTCAATTGATGGGGTGATGTTCAGT
The DNA here is from genome assembly GCF_964263255.1 of Lissotriton vulgaris. Classification (NCBI taxonomy): domain Eukaryota; kingdom Metazoa; phylum Chordata; class Amphibia; order Caudata; family Salamandridae; genus Lissotriton; species Lissotriton vulgaris. The sequence continues at coordinate 534,949,339 of NC_141689.1, forward strand.
GGCGGATCCTCCGCTAAGGCAGAGGAGCTTCGCCCCACTGCTATTTGGGCAGTGCAAAAAAGAAAAATACATTGATAATAAGATGTTATTATAATTTTATTTTTCTGTGCCACTCAAAGCCACGTTAGGGCCGGCGGAGCTCGGCTCACTATTGTCAGAGGGAGCAGGAGTGGTTTACACTTCGGCCCAGTCATGTGCACTTACCATGGTCTCCACCAGGCTTCTTGCACAGCCTGGTGGAGAACATGCCCAAGCTCCCAGGCACTGCCTGAGCGGCAAAACAGGCCACTCAGACCAATCACGATGCTGCTCATGCAGTGTTGAGATTGGTTGGGAGAGTCCTGGGGCCTGGGTGCTTTCGGTACTGCCTGCAGAAGGAGGATGGAGGAGAGGCGTGCAGCAGTGGCAGATGTAAGTTTATTTTTATTTTTTTCATCCCACCGCCCACCCTCCCCTGCCTCACAACCCCGCCCATCACCACCCACCACCCCCGTTCCGAGTCAGCCACCATTGGTGTTGTTTTAAAAGTCCCACCCATCATCCAATTTTCACTATTCTCTAGTTGTAGGAGATATTATTGGGTTGTAAAAATTAGATTGCATTTTTGATAGTCGTGGTTGTCATGCAGCAGAAAAGATTAATTAGTAAAGGTAGTTATAAGAACGCTAATGTCTAGAACAGTCCTTGGCTGTGTGGAATTATCTTTACTTCCTTGCCTTTTTTCTGCTAATTATTCTTTTTAAATTTAAAATAGTAGGCACCTGTCCAGCAACTAGCATATGAATATTCTGGGCCACTTCACTTGGTACTGAACCAGAAGACTCCCTAGAAGTGCTGGCTGATACCTTTATGTTTTAATGTTTCCTTGACCACTTTTGGCATAGCATAGGCAGAGTGGTTATGCTTCAAAGTTCTTTCTACAAAGTCTACCAGAGTAACCACTTTGGTCTTTGCAGTGGCCAGAGAAATAGATCACACAAATAAAGTGTACCTTGGGTTCTTTATTTATTTTCTTACAATCATCGTAACCCTTTGTGGTAGAAGATCTCTGTGAGTAAGTGCGTTTACCATGTGCGTTCTGATGTGAGGGTGGGTGTGGTGCATCTTCCTTGACAGGCAAGGGAGGTGCCTGGACAGGGGTTGATGGAGGCTGCACAGGTGGAGGAGGTGCCAGACAGGGGGCGATGGTAGCTGTAATGAGGGTGGAGGTGCCTGGACAGATGCTTATGGCTGTGCAGTGGGGGGCATGTGCAAGGGTGGCAGTGGCTGTGAAGATTGTGTGCTGATGTACGGGTGGGTGCGGTTCATCTTCCTTGACAGGTAGGGTAGGTGCCAGGGCAGGGGTTGATGGAGGCTGTACAGGTGGAGGAGGTGCCTGGACAGGGGGCGATTGTGGCTGTACAGAGGGTGGAGGTGCCTGGACAGATGCTGGTGGCTGTGCAGTGGGGGGCATGTGCAAGGGTGGCAGTGGCTGTGAAGATTGACCGGGCCTATGCAAGTTGTTGTATAGGTTAGTGATTTGGTGCAGGTAGATGTGTTTGGGCCCCTCCATGAAATTACCTTGAAGGTAAACATTGAATCAGTTTTAGCATGCTCTTCATCATCTTCATGGCCACAACATGGTGTCTTGCACTCTCTTCCCTACGGATGGATATGAATTTATTAATCTTCTTAGATATGTCTTGCCAAGATCTATCCATCCTGTCCATCACCTGGGGCAGTCTGTCCAACACCTGAGGGATTTGGTGCATGTCCTGCAATGCAGTTGACATGTCTGACAGAGTAGTCCCTTTGGCATGAATTTCCTGCCTCACATCAGCCTGCTGTTGAAAAAACTCCTCCTCTCATTGGCCATCATGACCCTCTGCCAGCCCCCTCTGAATGGGACGGCCGTGGATATGACCATTAGGTCCACCAGCAGGGGGAGGGAGTAGCAGGTGGCCGCCTTTGGGGAGGAGAGTGGTGCCCAGGGGACACCTGCACATCACCAGGGGTGGTAGATCCCTCAGATGGTAGAGAGTAATCCTGGGATGCACTGTCATGGGAGGAGTTTATAGGGGAACTAACACGTCTGACCTGGATGTGAGGGCTGTGAGGGAGTGATGGCTGTGTTGGGATAGGTGAAAGCAGTGGCTGGTTGGCTGAGTGCTGGGAACGGGCAATACTCCGGGTTGGAGTGGGAGGCACTTTGCTGTGTGGAGCAGGGGTGGGGGTAGATGGTCAGGCACAAATGGGGGCCAGGGGATCAGACTCTTCATCCTCTGTATTAAGTGCCAGATCATCTTCATCCTCCTCCAATTCCTCCGCCTCCTCTGTACTTCCTTCTCCTATTCTAGTGCATTACTGGCAGCTGACATGGCTGCTTGTAAGAGAAGTGGGTTCTCCCCTGCGATTGCCCGTCTCCTGCCACCAGTGAATGGCCCATTTTCCTCATCGTCCTCAGCACCTGAGAGACAGAGGTTGCAACAGGTTAAGTATACCATGTGGTGCAACTCAAGGGTTGAGTCAAATTATCTTCACATCAACAGATGTTCCACATGTGACCTGGTTTGTGTACAACTACACGTGAAAGCTCACACCATAGCACTGATGTGTTGAATGCAGATGTGCAATGCAAAAGCAAACTTACCAGCTCCAGCCATAGCTCTGTGTTGGGTTGAGATCTCCTCTGATGGCAGATACTAACCTGGCTCCTTGAAGGTGTAGCAGAAGAGGCGGTCCTCAATCCAGCAGTTTAAGAAGGGAGTGACACCATACTTAATGCTATGCATGAATTATATGCAAACATGCACACTTGACACATACATCACTGATTGACGTGTAGGGAACGTTTTACACACCAACTACAGATGCTCTGCCAAAGGAGCTAAATCTGCTGATGTCCTTCGCCAAGGATTTTGTTATAGTGGATGATTTTGGAATCCATAGTTTACAACACCATATGTCATGTTTACCCGATGGATGGATGCTAGTGGGTTTGACTGCTGCAGCCAGGACGTCTCCCACACCCCGGGATTGTGTTTTCTACTGCACTGGAGACATCCAACCAGCAGCTGTAATGAGACATGCATGTCAATATTCAAGTGCACAGGATGATAGCAATATATTTACATGTATATGGCATTGGTATAGACCAGTCATATGCAATTTATGGCCAGGGTGCTGCATGTGGCCCTCCTGACCTTTACATGAGCCCCCCTGGTCACCAGCAGCAGTGGGCAGCTGCTAACTCAACACAGCACTGAAATCAACCAGTTATCACAAGGACAGGCAAACGTGTTTTAGAAGGTTACCGATAGTTGAAGGAAGGAGGTAATGGGGTGAACTGCACTGCCTACTCTTGGATGCACCTTCATTGTTAGGGCCATCATGCATCATAAGTTAGATGTGGTTTCTCCAAAATACTAAAAAATGTACCTCAACATGCAGACCTGTCTCACCTTTGCGCATAAGATCATGTTGGTGCATTGCAGAGTTAAAATGAGATTGGTTCGATTGTCAAGCAAGTTTTGGGTAACATTTGTTCTTCACCTCTGTTCCCTCCTGGAGTCACAATGCCTATTTTTTGCTGGGAGGTCACACCTTTGCACTGTACACTCTTTGGGTGGCCTGCGTTCCTATTATTTGTGTTCAACATCATGTTCTATTTTACATGCCACTGGATGAGGTCCTCTACAGCACACATATTGACCTAAAAAAGCTAACAAACATCCCAAAATATTTAACATTTTGCTTATATGTGAATATGGGCGAAGAGGAGGCAAGCCAACACTAAACATGTGGCTAGATCACACAATTATGAGAAGTGGAGAAACTAAGATGATCGCTGCCTTTACTGGTTTTATGCTGTACAGTTCAGCCACCAGATGTACATGCTTGACTTCCTCTACAACCACCTTACCATCTACAAACTCCCTCTCCAACTGTAACCCAGCTGGCCCTCATCCACATCAATTCCCATACATTTCGGTTCCTGGGATTTTGTTAGCAGGTTTCCATGTTAGCAGGTTTTCATGTTATAGACTTTCAATCCAGTTGTGGCTACTCCTCTTATTAAGAGACAATATAATCAATTAGGTACATACTACATTCACTTGCCATACATTCTGAGTCATCCTTTCATTGGCCAGCCTGGTATCAAGTACTGTAATGTGCTATATGTGGGCATATGGAGATGCGTGACAACAGTGATATCAGAAACCCTTAACATCCTGCTGACATGTTATCCAGTTTTTAGGAGCATGAGCATTTAGGTAACTCATTATTACGTATACTAACCAGGGGCCCCCATCCTTCTAGTGTGTGGTAGCCCTCATGTCACACCTGAACGTGTAGCAGCGATCACTGTGGGCAGTGATTTCCTGGACAACTTCCCTGAGTCTACAATGAAATGTGTGTTTTCAGTTAACATTCTAGTTGACACAGTTGATGCACAACATTTCCTAGTACAGTTCACAGCTCTGAGACTGTTGATGGATTCCATGTGTATGGGTAATCTGATAACAATGTAAGAGTTTGAACCCTCTCCTGGCCATTTGTACATACCAGGTTGTGCTGGTGGTATGGACCGATGGGCCCCTTGATGTTGCCTCCCCGCAGGTGCAGTGACCTCTGCTACAGTGGGCAACTGTACTCTGGCTGTATGTGGCATTAGGACAGAAAAGAGAAACCTCAGTGACCAAGAAATGTACATGTGCAACTTATCACTTTTTTACACTTGTGAATGCACATGCTAACAATAATGGTAACTGGAAGATGCACATTGCCTATTACCATATCCCAGTGGTAGGTGAATTCACCAGCAGTGACGAGCCCCTCTTTGGGACAGAGGTAATGGGAGTTGCCAATTCCATCACAAAGGATTCTGGGACTTGTATTGCAATGGCCGAAATGAGACACAATAGGGTCTGACTCACCATGCATTTTGCACATACTTGGGACAGAATCTATAGTCAGAATTGTAGTGTTTTGCAGACATTAATAATTTAGTATAATTGACAGCATCATCACATACTACCTGCCACCACATTGAGGACATCACTCATAGGCAGCCCAATGAGCATGTGAAAGTGGATGGTGGAGAGGATATCCCTCTCCAGTGAGGTGAAATGGAGGCAGGGTCCAGATGTGTACCAGAGAGAGCTGCGGTCACCTCTGTCCTGGAGTACTACTACTTGACCCACCCTTCTCTTCAACCTGCCACTTCTTCTTCAGTCCATACAATGCGGACATCCTCCGCCAATGATGTGACTGCACTGGCTACATGCTGCCACAGGGCTGCCTTCTGTGGGGCACTTGAACTTTAGAGGGGAGAACATGGAGCCTTTTGTAGTGCCTCACAATGTATTCCAGGAACATGGTGGTCTCCTCCTCATAATAGTTGTTCTTCCTCCTCAGTGGTAGCATTGTTGAGGCATGGTGCAAAGTAGACAAGCAAGGACTCTGTGTGGCCAAACCAGGGCCTTGATTGTGTGCTACTTTTATTTGGTTTGTATTGAAGGTCTTGCAGGTGGTGTAAATTGGCTGCAGGTGTACAAGATTGCACTTTCTCCTCCAGAGTACAGAGATTCCCCCACGAGTGTAGATATAAAGATACTACTCATTAATGCCCTTAATGCCCTTAGTGAATACCGAAAGTCATAAACTGTGACTTAGATCTAAGTTTAACTTTGTGAATTGGGCTCTTAATATCTTCTGCAGTCCCCCTATCCTAAAATGGATTGCAACACCTGATTTCAGCAATGCCAACTAATTCTGAACATTGAGTGCAACTGAATCCCTCCGTTTTCTCATGAGGATTAGTCCAGAAAAAGCCTCAAAAAGGGGACCTAGAAGATGAAATTCTAACTCAACCAACTTATGGACTGAGGTGATGCAACTAAAACGAAAATCTTCCATGTCAGAAGCTGAAGTCTGGAACAATTTACTTCACTGAAAGTGTAGAAATGGCAAAACTCCTCAGGAGCCTGAACACTTAAGACTCTAAAGCAGTGGTTCTTAAACCATGGTCCGGGGATGCATGGAAGTTCACGAAGCCTACTCAGGGGGTCTGCGACTATAAGACATAATAAAATAACATTAATAGATTAATAACGTGTATACATATGAAGCATAATTGAAAACAAAACGTTCTGTAAATGTGAAGGAAGTTGAAATTGAAGGCTAAAAATATAGGGCCCGATTCACAAAGGTAAAATGAGTCGAAAGTCTAACTTTACAACTTTCTGTATTCACAATGGGCATTTACTACTCATATATGCCCTTTGCGAATACAGGAAGTTGTAAAGTTCAACTTTTGGTATTTACAAAGAGCATTTGCAAGTAGTAAGTGCCCTTTGTGAATACCAAAAGTCATAAAGTTAGGCTTTCGGCTCAGTTTACTTTTGTGAATCGGGCCGACAGTTGGTATCCTCAGATTGATCATGGGAGTAGTACAAGTGCATCAAACAGAATATAGTGTGGATGAACACTGGTCACAATTAAAATTAGTAAAGCTCCAACCTTCCCATTAAAATTAAAGTTTTGATATTTTAAATATTCTATCATTTGTGTATTTATTTGATGAATGCTAGTTTCTGTACTTTTTGTGTGTATTTTTTTAGATTCAAATTATTGAAAATGCTTAGGTTGGGGTCCCCTGCTTCCAGGAATGACTCAGTAGAGGTCATCAAATTCCAATAATGATTTAGTGGGAGTCCCTGAGTACTTGTAATTATTAAGTGGGGGTCCAAGAAGTCAAAAGGTTAGGACCCACTGTTCCAAAGAATCTATTTCACCCAGAGTTCTCTGAAAATCTTAATGGCTGCACAATGAAGCTGCAGAGTGGCAAGAGAAAGGCTTAGGTCAACAACATCCTGAAGAGAAGAAAAATACATTACCCCTTGACAAGTGATAGGATCTAAATTCTTATGGATGCACCACTTTCTAAAAGACACCAAATGATGAGCGTAAGAATGAAGAGTGGAGCCCTTTCTACACCTTCTATTGCTACAGCTGTGCTTTCTGATAGTAAGCCTAGGCAAAATTTGAATGACACCAGTGCAATTTTGAGAATTTTGCATAACGTTAAATTCCCAAAATTTCCCCACTTCACGTAACTACACATTATTTGCTGTAAAACATTCACAGTGAAATGCGCCATTTGCAGTAGGAATTTACACCAAACACACATAAACAACACAATGATTGCAGCTGTTGTTTAGTGTGCTTTTGTTAAATGCAACCTTGCGCCAAAATTTATGCAAGGACACACTTCATGCTAAAATATAGAGCTACAATTCTGAAGTCACATTTATGTAATTATGCATACTTTTATGTGGTTCACATAAACAAAAAGATTCTATCAAAAAAGTGCAAGTGTTAAATTTAGGGTTTTTACAGTTTTTTAAGAAGTGTAGAATAAGGCTCTTCCTCAGATTGGTGAGATGAAGGCACTATGTGCTTTTAAAATACCCCTCACACACTAAGAATCCCTTAGTGTCATGCTTCATCATTGGGGTCTTCTCGTCCCTCTACGGGGCGGGGCGTGCTACGACCTACGAGCTACGCGGTAGCACTATTCTTGTGATGAAAGACTATGTGTTAGCGCAGTGTCAGTGAAATTAGTGAAGTGTAGGGACCTTATAATGTGAGTAAAAAAATTGATTAAAAATTCCCTGGCTAGTGGAAAAAATAATTTTATTCACTTCCCTGGCTGAGAATGTTAAAAAGGGGTTGTGAGGTAGGGCTGTTGGCACCTACCAGGTCGACATGTTTCACAGACAGTCCCCTACTGTCTGCTCATCAGGACCTCTAATGGTCCCTACTAGAAGGTACTCAGTTCTAAAGTTTACCTAGAGTCCTACAAACTGATAGCAAAAATAAGCTGTCAGTTTGTGCTTCAGGGCATGAGTTGGCCCAGGGTGAAGCTTAAAAATGATTTTTCGAAAAAAAGACACAATGGTCTCTGAAAAGAAAGAAGGAAAAAATATAACACAATGAATACATTCAATTGTAGCACATAGTTCACAGTTAGCTCGTTTTTTCATGCTGTCATTAAACAATGAATAATGCACACGCTTCTCGACTGTATTGAAAATGCCAATGAATTAGGGCAACAAGTCATTACCAAAGGTAATGTGCTCCAGTCTTTGGAGCCTGTCCGTTCTGATATAAAAACACATATAATCTCGACAAGACACACGCACACAATGACTCATACATTAAGGCAGACACCCATTAATTTAATGTTTTTAGTGTTTTTAGATTTGAGGCATTGTTTTTTTGCGATCGGTTTACTAGTTGCCCGAGTTGCGATTGCAAATGGTAATTAAATCGGAGAGAACATAAATATATACATATATACATACTTACCAAATTCTGATTGCGTGCCTCATGAGCCAGCAAAATCGAGGGTTTTCAACGCGGTCATCTGAAAGAATAAATAGAGCCGCACCCTCTCGTCAGACAACATTGTTCGGGAGAGCGTTTTTACCTCGTTTTTTGAGAAGACCTGATGTTCTCGAATGTTGGTCACAGTGTCTTACTTACGTAACCGCTAATGTGCACTGCTTCAATCCTGCCCCCGTGCCGCTCCGAGGAAACGTCGGCTTCACATAGCTGCCATTCTTTTATGAAAGCCGGTTGTACAATGTCATCGTCCTTTGACTGATTTCAAACACTAGTGTGCTAACCCAAAATGGCCGCGTGTTTTGGAACACTTCCTGGTTGGTACGAAATCGACAGTCTTTCTTCTATGTCGATAGTTCATAATCCGAAAATGATTCGAAAATTATAATTGTTAATTATTAATTATTAGCATTGGATCAATGGTATTACTTCATAGAAAATTAGGTGGTATCATGGTCAATGGCAATTATGAAAGGATAATATGGACAATGGTTCTAGTTAATAATAGAGTGCACAGATTATATTACATTTTCCAAATATAGAGTGCACAGGTTATATTACGTATCCCTATTTGGTTCTTGCCCCTACCTACCATGGATTCTACTAGTGATTTGAAAGGTCATTGAGTGGTCATTTGACCGGTTTATTGTGTGAAGTTGGGACTAGTTATAGAACGATTTGGTGCACATATTTATAATCGGCCCCAAGGGATGTCATAGTTCAGGCCGTTTTTGTTTGATTTAATGCGGAACACCCACCTCTGTTCCTTCTCTAGGAGTTGTTCCTCTCTTGCGACCAATTCAATTATTGTCCAGGACATGTCCTCTGCTTTGTGACCCATTTCCAAGAAGTGGTTGGTCAGTTTTGTGCTAGATTTTTTGCATTCTCTGCTTCCCACTTTGTGCCATCATTAAAGGTAAGTGTGGTGCTTTTCTTGGTCAAGCAACAGACCTTGCAATTTCCACAAGGATGGTGACCTTGCACAAAATAATTTTGTGCAAGGTCACCATCCTTGTGGAAATTGCAAGTGGGAACAGAGAAGCTTCAGCAATTGTAATAGCTCAAATGCTGTTTACCTCATCAAATGCCCATGTAACCTGGAATATGTGGGTATGACCAGCCGGGCCATTAAGATAAGGATAGGAGAGCACAAAAGCACCGTTAAATGCAAAAAACGCCTTTTTAACATTCCCAGCCAGGGAAGTGAATAAAATTATTTTTTCCACTAGCCAGGGAATTTTTAATCATTTTTTTTACTCACATTTTAAGGTCCCTACACTTCACTAATTCCACTGACACTGCACTAACACATAGTCTTTCATCACAAGAATAGTGCTCCCGCGTAGCTCGTAGGTCGTAGCACGCCCCGCCCCGTAGAGGGACGGGAAGACCCCAATGATGAAGCATGACACTAAGGGATTCTTAGTGTGTGAGGGGTATTTTAAAAGCACATAGTGCCTTCATCTCACCAATCTGAGGAAGAGCCTTATTCTACACTTCTTAAAAAACTGTAAAAAACATAAATTTAACACTTGCACTTTTTTGATAGAATCTTTTTGTTTATGTGGATCTACAAGGAGGGTGATTCTATCATTTCCTCTATACTTCCTCTATTGTTTTGGAGTACTTTTATGTGGTTTCATGACTTTTCACGAAATCATGGGAAAAGCAAATTACGCACATTTTGTTCACCCCTACTTGATAAACCCCTTTTCTTAAACGTATCCTTTCAACTTCTAGGTCATCGCTCTGAGCTTGGTCAGGGAAGCTGTGTTTACGAAGTTACTTAGACAAGGAAGTGAATAAATGAGAAGCACTCACTCCTGACCTTCCCCATATGACGAAGAAGAGGGAACCAAGATGAATGGGGCCGAAAGGGAACAAGCATTATCACAAATGCCTTCTCTCTCTTGATCTTCATTAGTGTGAGAGAAAAAGAAGGAAAAGCATAAAGAATACCTGGGTGGAATAGAAATAAAATAGGCTCTACTGCCTCTACTCTCTGTGTCTGAAGATGTATTTCTGGCATAGTGCATTCTTCCTGGTCGCGAACAGATCTGCTTCCAGGAAACCCCACCTCCTACATATTCTTAAGAACCATGCAGAATTTAGACGAAAGACCTGCAATGAAGAAAAAACTCTACTAACTATTCACTCTGTATGTCCACCACCACTGCATTCTCCTTTCCCCTCATATATTCTGCCCTAAGGGATACAAGATTCTTATCAAACCAACTCAAGGTCAACTCTGCTTTCACTGCTAAGGCCTGGGAATGGGTGTCTCCTGCCTGTCTGAGCAAACAAGATCGTGTCTGCTGTTATCACTACTGGAAATTACAGAATCTGTGGGGAAAACCCCAGCAAAGAGTATTCCACTGCTTCCAATTGCTTCCCGTTCAAGGAATACCTTATCATCTGAGAGGGCACCTGCCCTGAACCACCTGCAGGGTGCCCAGTGTTGCTCCCCATCCATACACACAGCCATCTGTCGTGATTACTTTGGGTTAGAGAAAACTCAGAACTGTCTCAGCAGCCAAATGCAATAGATCGAGCCACCTGCTCAGTTTTGTACTACTTCCTGCAACATAAGAAGGAGAGTGTCCAGGTTCATCGACATCAGATTAGGTGATGAATAAATATTCTTAAGTGAATTCTTGCCCATGGGAAGAATAAATATTCTTAAGTGAATTCTTGCCCATGGGAAGAATAAATATTCTTAAGTGAATTCTTGCCCATGGGATGATGCATACTATTGCATCCAAATCTCCCTAAATCTGCAACCAACTTCTCTCCTCTGACCTTTTGTGACTCAACAACAAGAAAATATGAACCTGTATCTTCAGCTCTCCTGTTCTGGCAGGAGCACCATCCCCAAGCCTGTTCGAAAAAACGCTTAAATTCTATAAACTAAAATGGAATAAGATTCGATTTTATTTTCCAGTTTATAAGAAACCAATGATGAATGAATGAATTTGATACTTGTTAACGGCAACTTTCAAGGCAATTGAGCAACCTGGTGCTACGCTGGGCAAGACATAGGTCCCTCAGTAACAGTCTATGAATCCAAAATAAAGAAATGTGATGGGATCAAATGTGAGACAAAGTGCCTTAGGCGCAAGAAAAAGGCAGATTTTAAGGCATTTTTTGAATTTCACTTCTGTTTTAATGAAGCGGAGAGGGGTAGGGAGTAGATTCCAGGCTTTGGATCCCAACAATATAACATATTTTCCTCCCCTAGTTTTGAGTCTAAATGAGGCTGGCCTCCGAAGGTTGGTGTCAGAGGATTGCAGTGTTCCATGTGGCTTATAGTGGCAGATCTTGCAAAAGAGTGATCACCTTCTCAAGATGATCTGCTGTCTGCTTACTCAAGGGAGAATAAACCATCCAGATGCACAGAATTAAAAGTGACAATGGAGAATGGCAAACCACAGGAACATATGGTGCTCTGAGGAATCAGAATGTGGAGCTGTTCATCCTGCAAATCCAGCTTGACCATAAATTCCCCTTGCAAAACCAAAGCAGTAATCCTCTGATGGTAGTCTATTTTTAAATGAATCGTGGAGACCCATGTGTTGTCTCACTTCAGGTCTAATACTGAGCAGCACCGCTCTGAAGACTTCTTCAGCAAAAAAGGATTGAGTAGATTCCCAACCCATGCTCTTCTTTTGGAATCGGATGAATTGCATTTTTCTAGGTAGCTCTTGCACTACCTATCAAACGTCAGGCATGTTTTCCTTGATCTTTGGAAAAGGAGTAGGAATGAAAACTTGCTGTGGAGGTTTTGAGAAAATATGTGTACTGTAGCCTTGTCTAATGAAATTCACCACCCAAAGATCCATCACATTTTAATTCCAGGTGTTTAAAAAGTCTTGGATATGACCACCCGCCATGGGAGCTGTGATTAAAGCCACTTGATAGTCAGGAGCAGTGACTTTTTTGGTTAGAAGAATTGGACTTCCTTTTATAAGAAAGGAAAGGTATGCTCACTGTCTTTAAAGATCTAAATGGCCCTAGAATTAAGCTGTTTTCTGAAAGGTTTCACTCCTGAGCAAGGAAGTTTGGGCAGGGATGGCTGCTCAAAATTATCTGCCTTCCAATCCCTTGACCATATTTGTCTCCTGGAAAGAATGAAACCACCAGCCATCTTTGCTGAAGCCCTGACACCCTCACAGGACACATTGAGAGAACTCAGCTAGAAGCTCCATGTTTGCTAACATGTCAGAGCAATCGTCTCCTTCCTGCATGACTGCAGCTAATCCATCAAAATCCATTTCAAGTAGTTGTGCCATGCAAGCAGCATAGATTCCATTGTGCAGAGCTAGGGCAGCATAAGTCTTCTTTAGTGCTGACTCTATGTTCTTGTCCACAGCATCGGAAGAGGCACAGTCTTTCTGACTAACCAGCGTCTTCCCTGCCAGATTCACTAGAATGGAATACATTTTACACTATGCGAAGAACTGACCCTGCATTCTTCTGCATGTTAATTTTCTGCATAAATCTAAGGACCGTCAAGTGACCGAACTCCTTCCATTCTCATTAAATGAGAGGTCTGATCTTGTCATGAAAAGGAGGAGCCAAGCCTGCAGATCCCTCACATTGTGGGAAAAGAGCAGACGCCTCAACTTCCACCATCCCTGTTGCAGGAAAGCCTAGATTATATCTGAGATGATCCATTTGTTTCCCCTTTCTTCACATATTGTCCCTTTGTAGAAGGGCCAGAGACCTCTGGAGAGGATGAATCAAAAGAAGGAATCATCTTCCCCTCTTTGATGTCCCTTCTTTCCCATCCCTTCGGCTTCCAATGCCTTTGAAATAACAGTATGAATAAGGCTCTGGATATCTTGTTCCACAGAATCTCTTCCCCCCTGTACAGACTTAGCTGAGAAAGGAGATCTCCTCGATCTATTATACCGTCTAAATGCTTCCTCGTCCCAGGAAAGAACTTCATCATACTCGTGCTTGTCAGTTCTTTTGCCCTCCATGGTTTCCAACAAATGAACCATCCCAAAAATGTACAAATACCTTTAGGTAGGACACACTAGTCTCATGTGACCCAAAACCAGCATGTCTCACTGGCTGATCACCATGAGACCAAGGAGGGAAGGACACCTTCACCTTCCCAAGACCAGCATAGGTAAGGTGGCAGCCAATCTGCTCTGTACTCAAATCACTACAAATTTGATGAAAAAGTGAAATCCCCTGAACCTCACCAGGTCTGTCAGAGACATGCAAAGCAAACAGGAGGACACATTGGTCGACAGCCCCTTTATAGGGGAGGGGTAATTGCTATTTTAAAAAAAAAGAAACTGACAAACGACTAGTACATGGAGGTCTGTGGAAGAAGGTGGCCCCTCGTATGTACGGGACTGTGATAAGGACGAAAATGAGACGGTAATGCTAGGAATGATTTTGCTTTGCGTTGCCTTTGAAATTGCAGCATGTGTCACTGCTTAAGTTAGATATTTTCCTATGTACTGGAGAGTGTTTTTTAGTGAGTTCCACTAGCAAACCCTTCAAGCATCTGAAGTCTCTGACAGGGAACTGTCATCTACTAAGCTACTCTGCGATAGGTGCGTCCTAACACAGGGCCAAAAAGACAACTATATTTATTGTATCCCTAAGTTTAGAGGTGTGCCAAAACATAGAAAGGTTGTCATTATAAGTTGTGATGAGTGGTAGTTTTGTATTTTTTCCCGTGGTAATACCACACTGCACTATGCCAATTGTTGTCAGGTGGTAATTCCATCTCTGGTAAAACCATTCTTGTCATAACCACTTGCTTTTTAACTCATAAATTCTACCTGCTTGGAGCAGGCCCGATATTACTACTTTATTTTACTGCGTGGCTCGAAATGAGGCCCTGAGGGGTAATATCTTACATTCCCCGTACAAACTCAATGGTAGCTTCTTCTTCTCCTTTCCAAGAAGAACGGTATTCTTCCTTTTTCTCTCCTGCACACACTGAAATGTAGCTTTCTTTCCTTTGTACTCCCTGACAGATATCTCATGCCTCTCCAGGATACACACTACCAAGTGTCTCTCATATATATATATGATCTGTTCACACTCCAAAAAATTTAATAAACCGCACTCAGGGATGGTGTTAAAGACTTGGTGTTTGTTTAACCCAGTCTTGTTAGACTGGGTTAAATAAACACAGAGTCTTTATCACCTTCTGTGAGTGTGGTTCCCTAAACTTTTGGGAGTGTGTATTATCATAGACCACCACCACGCCAAGACCGCAACCGTTCCAGAGTGCTCATAGCATTTGTTCTGGTGGTTTGGAGCTATATATATATATATATATATATATATATATATATTACCTACTGGCAGTCGCCAATAGGTAGTTATAGTTGGACCTAGTTTCCATAGGAAATCCGCAACATTCTATTGAGAATAACTCGGTGGACGAATCTTTGCGAATTTCTCAAAGAAGATGGCCTGCTCCGCTCCGCTCCTTCCCTGAAAGTTTGGGGGGATTCGTTAAGTGGGGGCTGAGATAAAAGGGGGGTCCCAAAACGTGTTTTCCCCATGTTATTTTTTTTATTTTTATTTTTTAAATTTTTTAAAACCTTTATTATAAAAGAGCACACAGCTATTCAGCCTAACATCCCGGAGGCAAGGCAGCATAGACTCAGGAGGAGAAAAGTGCAAGGTGATTCACATCAGAACATTGCAGGCTGTTTTTTATTTTTTAAGAAAGATAACTAAACCAAGAAAAGAAACGCCAAAAGGCACGCAAGATTGGCAATGGAGCAACAGAGACGTAAAGGAGTCGGCTAAAGGCAGAGGAGGACAGGTAGAGAATCGATAAAAAGAATGAATGGTAGGATGGGGAGGGGGGGAGGAAAGAGCAGGAGAAGTACAAACAGCATAAAACAATTGGTGTCACAGGTTACGGTGATAAGTGTTCGTCCAGAGGGACAGGTTCCGGCGGCAGGCACACATCGCCCCTGTACGCATTCCATGCCCCCCACACTTTATTCCATGTCTGAGGCCTCCCCCTGGCAACATAGACCGTCTTTTCTCGGAACATACACCAATCCATGTTGGCTTTCCATTGTACCACCAGGGGGGCTGTAGCAGCACCCCACTTTTGAGCAATATCACGCTTGGCAGCCATATCGCCCAATGTCACCCAACGAGTCTGCGCCGTGTTGTGATCAGACGGCTCCCAAACGTTAAGGAGGCACCTCCGCGCCTCTGCTGCCAACACCACACCAGTCACCTCTCCCATAATCCGGTGCACTCTTGCCCAGTAAGGGGCAATGACGGGGCATTCCCACAGAATATGTAAAAAGGTTGCGAGAGCCCCACAACCTCGACGACAAAGGCCATCGGGCGAGAATCCCATATGCACGAGCCGAGGGCTGGTGACATACACCCGGTGAAGGATTTTGAATTGCACCAGTCGGAGACATGAGGAGATAGCGACCTCCTTAGGGGAGGACACTGCACTCTGCCAGTCCTCATCGTCAAGTTCCAGGCCGTCCGCCATCCATTGGTCTCGCAAGCACAGGAGGAGATCAGTTCGAACATTAATCAATTTCTTATAGGACAGGGAAATAGCACTGTCAGGCATATGGCCATCCAGTATCCTGTCCTCTAAGGGGGAGCTTTCGGGGATCAGTCCCTCCGTCGGCTTGGCAGAGAGCAACGCGTGTCTCAGCTGGGCGTAGCGGAAAAACTCTGAATCGCCCAAATGGTATTCGGCCTGCAGTTGAGGAAAGGTCTTGACTTCGCCCTTAATAACCATATCGTCCACCCTGGAGATGCCTATGAGATCCCATTTGTCGAAGCCCTTGGTGTGCCACAGCCTGCCCAAGATATCAGAGTCATACAATGGGGTAAACCTAGTCAGTCTGCCCTGCCAACCCTGCGCTTTAGTGATCGTCCGCCAAATGTGAACCGCTGCCTTGGTCGGGCCTGACAGGCGCCGATCGAAGGATCTGGAATACAGGGCACGATAGTAGTTCCCACCACGTAAGAGCCACCTGTCCATTGCGTAGCCTGGGCTATCCATAGGGCCATAAAAGCCGTGGTTGATAGCAGTGAGCTGAGAGGACCAATAGTACCGACGTACATCCGGTAGGGCGATGCCTCCGTCGTACCACGGCAATGTGAGCTTCTGGATGGCGACACGGGGTCGACCATCCTAGAGCAGGGCCCGTTGCAAGCTCTCAATCTCCCGAAAATAGCGGGCCGGAACCGGGTCCTGAGTGTTCTGTAAGGCATACAGAAACCTGGGCAAGGACATCATTTTGAACAATGCTGCCCGGCCCAGGAGAGAGAGCGGGAGCCTGCGCCAACTATCCACGTCTCTCCGCAGCCGCTGGAGAGGGGGGAGCAGATTGTGGTCGTATCGCGCCCTAGAACTACCGGAAATGTATATTCCCAGGTACTTAAAGCCCTGTCCAGCCATCTGGATATTGCAGCCTCTGGGGAGGCGCGGTGTGTCCCCCTTTAGAATATAAAGAGAAGACTTGGCCCAGTTGATGACCAGGCCAGAGTGGCGTCCAAACAGCCTGAGCACGTCGCACGCCACAATGAGCGACTTGCAGGGGGAAGTAAGGTAGAGCAGAATATTATCTGCGTACAGGGAAACTCTATCTTCAAAGCCTGGGGCCCAGGTTATACCATGTAAGTCCGGGTGTGTACGTAGCATGGCCGCAAGCGGCTCAAGAGCCAGGGCAAACAGGAGAGGTGACAGGGGGCAACCCTGCCTGGTACCTCGGTGAAGGGCAAAGGACGCCGACACGCGGCCATTGACTGTGACATTAGCCAGCGGGCAAGCGTAAAGGAGTTGCACCCAACTCAGAAAGACCGGTCCAAATCCAAGCTTCGCCAGCACCGCCCAAAGATAACTCCACTCAAGGGAGTCAAAGGCCATCGTGGCGTCAAGAGAAGCAAGTACCGCCGGTTACTCGAGGGTGTGAGCTCTGGCCATAACACCATGGAGCCGACGCAGATTAAGGGCAGTGTTACGGCGGGGAATAAAACCCGATTGGTCCGGGTGCACCAAATCACCGATGACTCCAACCAATCGATTGGCAAGCAGTTTGGCTAGGATCTTAGGCTCCACATTGAGGAGAGAGATGGGGCGATAGGTTCGGCACACGTCTCTTGGTTTTCCCTCTTTGTGAATAACCACGATGGTGGCCAGCCTCTGATCTAAGGGGAGGAGGCCCTCGTCCAGTGCCTTCAAAAACATAGTCCGCAGGTGCGGGGATACCACATCTGGTCGGATTTTGTATAACTCGACCGGAATACCATTGGGGACAGTCGCTTTACCCGACCTTAGTGCACGGATCGCCAAGGCGACCTCGTCAGCGGATATGTCTCGATCTAAGTCGGCACGGTCCTCTTCAGAAAGACAGGGAAGGTCAATCGTTGAGAGGAACGCAGCCGAGTCAGCCTCGGAGCGGTCTGAGTTGGAAGTGTAGACACCCCGGAAATAATCAGCAAAAGACTCGGCAATAGCACTTGGGTCCGTGACGGCGACCCCGTCGTCGCCCAAGATCTCAGGCACCACGCGGCTAGCCATCTCGCGCCTGTCCAGCCAAGCCAGAAGTTTCCCAGCTTTATCCCCAACGTCGTAGATACGACCCTGCTGTTCCTTGGCCAGGGTAAGGGCAGCATTCGTGGCGAGATCATGGTATTCCGCCTGTTTAAGGGAAAGGTCATGCAAAAGAGAGGGGTCGGGCTCGGGTCCCAGTCGGGACTCAAGGCGCAAAACCTCGTCTTCAATACACGTGAGGTCGGCATCTCTGACTCGCCTGGCCTCCGCAATGAGAGCAAGAGCCTCACCCCTTAACACAGTCTTGAATGCCTCCCACAAGGTAATAGCCGAGCCAACCGAGCCCACATTCTCCGAGAAGTAGAGGTCGATGGCCTTAGCAAGGAGTGCACGAGTCTTGAGATTACCGAAATACCATGGGTTAACCGCCACCGGCCGGTCAGACAGGACGATGTTAAAATCAAACGAGACCCACAACGGGGAGTGGTCAAAAATACCCTGTGCCAAAAAACGGGCCTCAGACACGGCAGACGCATGTGCAGCTAGGGTAAAAACGTAGTCTATACGGGAGAGACTACCATGGGCACTCGAAAGGAAGGAGAAATGGCGGAGCACGGGATGTAGTAGTCGCCAACTGTCCACCAGACCCATGGAGTCAAGAAAGGAAGGCAACCACAGTTGGGAACTGCGGAGATCTCGCGGCGGTTGGCGGTCCAGCAAACCAGAGCAGACTGAATTGAAGTCACCCCCCATTATCAATAGACCATCAGGCAGGGACAAAATGGCGCCACCAAGGTCCTGGAAGGTACTAGATTGTAGGCCCGGGGGAACATAAACCGAAAGTAGCGCTAGGGAACGCCCTTCCCATCTCCCCGCCACTTCAGCGTAGCGCCCCCTCTCATCAATCACAGTGACGTCTATCTCAAGGGGAAGGGACGCACGCACCAGGATACCCGCCCCCCGGGAGCCCGAAGAGAACCCAGAGTGGGCCACCATCTTGTAGCCTTTACGGTTAAGAGCCTTGCAAGAGTTTCCTATCAAATGCGTCTCTTGTAAAAGCACAATATCGGGCATATGTCTCTTAAGCAGTTGAATCACCACCCCTCTCTTAACACGGTCACCCAACCCATTAACATTCCAACTGATCACCTTTAATTTCCTACCCCCCATCGTCCCGCAACCCGTCCCACCCAACCCCAGCCAACCCAACCATCAAGTGGAAAACAGCAGTAAACACGATCCATTGCCTAGAGGAAAGAAGAGAGAAAGAACGAACAAACAAATAAACTTGTATAATTGCACCCCCCACCCTGCACCCCTGCATCAGACTAAAAAGCCCCCCCAACCCGCAGTGTGCCTGTTGCCCCATAAACTACTCTACAAAAAGTCCCAGAGGAGTAAGGAATCTCCGCGAACACCTCCCGCCACCCTCCATGTAACAACAGGAAAGTCAACAGGGTCACTTAAGAAACAATACCAACAGTCTCATGAAGCGGGGTCACCAAACGCCGGTGTTACACAGTAGAGCCAAGTCTCATAGATCCGAGCCACCAGCCGCACCTCCATCTTGTTCTTCTTGAGCGTCCCGACGCGGCGACAAAGTGTCCAACCATTCACTCACATTCTCGGCGAAGTCAAAGAACAGGGCACGGCCCTCATGCTCAATCCGGAGTTTGGCAGGAAACATCATAGAGTACTTATATCCCATATCTCGCAGTCTCCGCTTTACTCCCGCATAGCTCTGGCGCTGCCGCTGAACAGTCCTGGTAAAGTCCGGGTAGAAGTGTATTTCTGCGTTCTGGTACTTAAGCGGTCCATGCCGTCTGGATGCCTGCAGGACCGCATCTCGGTCCCGAAAGTTGAGAAGCCGTGCCACGATGGGCCTAGGCGCCACGCCCGACTTCGGCGGGCCGCCCGGCACCCGATGGGCACGCTCCACAGAGAAAAAGTTACTAAGACCAGACGGTGCCAAATGGGTCTTTATCAGTTCCTCCACAAAGAGGTCCGTCGCCGCTTCCTCCGATCCCTCCGGGACACCGACAATGCGGACGTTCTTCCGCCTGGCACGTCCCTCAAAGTCCTCCAGCCTCCTCGAGAATTGGTCCGCAGACATCCGCAGGTTCCGGACCTCGGTTTGCAGGTCCGAGACGTCGGCGGTTAGGCTGGAGTTCTTAATGTCCAGTGTCTTCACTCGATCATTAGTCTTGCCCAGGTTGGCTCTAATGAGAGTCAGATCAACAGCCATAGTGTCCACCTTGTGGGTCAAGATCTCATGTTGCTGCTGCATGTCAGCCCGAAAACTGGCGATGGCTCCCATGATGTCGCTCAGGGTAGGCTCGGAGCCGTCAGGAGAGCCCGTAGGTGGAAGGCTCTTGGCAGAGGATCCCGTGGCAGGCGGCGTCTTCGGCTGGACATATCGCTCAATCCTACTCTGTTGCGACTGTGTTTTTCCGCGGACGCCTTTGTTCGACGTCTTGTCGGGGTCCCCTCTGCCCGCCATGTTGGTTCCGATGAGGACAAAGGGCTGCACCAGCCAAGCCCGAGCCCAGCGAGCCAAGTAGAAAATCCGGGTTAGACAGTTAGACCAGGCCGATGAAAGAACGCACTGTAGGCACTAGCACTCCGCCAGCAGGGACAACAGGCAGTCACTCCGCAGTCCAATCGTGCGGAGTGGCGGAGACCGGAGAGACAATGGCACAGCCCTGGCACGGAGTTCAACTCGACGTAGCTCAGCGTAGGAACCACCGATTCGAAGGCGGAAGGCAGCTCCCGCCTCAGTAGACCATCAGCAATAAGAATCCACCCGCGTGGAACAGGATTTCAGACAGGATATATGAGGAGGATCGGAAGGTCCGCGGAGCTCCGAGCTTACGCGGCCATCTTGGTTGCCCGCGAAGCTCCTCCCCCCATGTTATTTTCAATAGGACATTTAGACACGGCTACAGCTCGAACGGCTGAATGGATTTATAAGAAATTTGGTAGAAAGGTAGAGTCCGGCTCGCAGATTACGCTTTTCTTTGAATGGTGTAAATCTGTTCAGTAGTTGCTGAGAAAATTAACTTTGAAAAAATATATATTGGGCTACATTGGGCTATATATATGTTAGAGCCCAAATGCAGCCCAATGTAGCCCAATGTAGCCCAAAGATGGCCACCAGAGACAAAAAAAACCAAATGTAGCCCAAATATCAGCCAGATGTAGCCCAACTAAAGCCCAATGACAGAATGTCCCAGAGTGTTCTAAAGAACAACTAGAGCGCTAACAGTCTTACTTATGACAAAAGTATGGCACTCCTGAAGTCATCTTGATTGGAATAAAGTGTTAACACTTAAAACATTTAATTTGCAAAGGAACGAAATGAGGGGGTTCATTTTGCCATAGAAATTATGATTAGTGCTGAAGAAAGAAAAATTAGGGCACATTTTGAGTGACTTCTCAAATCCTCTTATATTTCATTAAAAAAATTCTGATATGCAGTCTCCCGAGATGGCCACCTGAGACAAAAGAGCCCAAATGTAGCCCAAATATCAGCCAGATGTAGCCCAACTATAGCCCAAAGACAGTAGTTAGGACCTAGTTTCCATAGGAAATCCTCAACATTCTATTGAGAATAACTTTGGCGCCGGTGGACGAATCTTTGCGAATTTCTCAAAGAAGATGGCCTGCTCCGCTCCGCTCCTTCCCTGAAAGTTTTGGGTGATTCGTCAAGTGGGGGCTGAGATAAAAGGGGGGTCCCAAAACGTGTTTTCCCCATGTTATTTTCCATAGGACGTTTAGACACGGCTACAGCTCGAACGGCTGAATGGATTTATAAGACATTTGGTAGAAAGGTAGAGTCCGGCTTGCAGATTACGCTTTTCTTTGAATGGTGTAAATCTGTTCAGTAGTTGCTGAGAAAATTAACTTTGAAAAAATATATATTGGGCTACATTGGGCTATATATATGTTAGAGACCAAATGTAGCCCAATGTAGCCCAATGTAGCCCAATGTAGCCCAAGGTAGCCCAAAGATGGCCACCAGAGACAAAAAAAAAACAAATGTAGCCCAAATATCAGCCAGATGTAGCCCAACTATAGCCCAATGACAGAATGTCCCAGAGTGTTCTAAAGAACAACTAGAGCACTAACAGTCTTACTTATGACAAAAATATGGCACACCTGAAGTCATCTTGATTGGAATAAAGTGTTAACACTTAAAACATTTAATTTGCAAAGGAACAAAATGAGGGGGTTCATTTTGCCATAGAAATTATGATTAGTGCTGAAGAAAGAAAAATGAGGGCACATTTTGAGTGACTTCTCAAATCCTCTTATATTTCATTAAAAAAATTCTGATATGCAGTCTCCCAAGATGGCCACCAGAGACAAAAGAGCCCAAATGTAGCCCAAACATCAGCCAGATGTAGCCCAACTATAGCCCAATGACAGAATGTCCCAGAGTGTTCTAAAGAACAACTAGAACGCTAACAGTCTTACTTATGACAAAAGTATGGCACACCTGAAGTCATCTTGATTGGAATAAAGTGTTAACACTTAAAACATTTAATTTGCAAAGGAACGAAATGAGGGGGTCATTTTGCCATAGAAATTATGATTAGTGCTGAAGAAAGAAATATTAGGGCACATTTTGAGTGACTTCTCAAATCCTCTTATATTTCATTAAAAAAATTCTGATATGCAGTCTCCCAAGATGGCCACCTGAGACAAAAGAGCCCAAATGTAGCCCAAATATCAGCCAGATGTAGCCCAACTATAGCCCAAAGACAGTAGTTAGGACCTAGTTTCCATAGGAAATCCGCAACATTCTATTGAGAATAACTTTGGCGCCGGTGGACGAATCTTTGCGAATTTCTCAAAGAAGATGGCCTGCTCCGCTCCTTCCCTGAAAGTTTGGGGGGATTCGTTAAGTGGGGGCTGAGATAAAAGGGGGGTCCCAAAACGTGTTTTCCCCATGTTATTTTCAATAGGACGTTTAGACACGGCTACAGCTCGAACGGCTGAATGGATTTATAAGAAATTTGGTAGAAAGGTAGAGTCCGGCTCGCAGATTACGCTTTTCTTTGAATGGTGTAAATCTGTTCAGTAGTTGCTGAGAAAATTAACTTTGAAAAAATATATATTGGGCTACATTGGGCTATATATATGTTAGAGCCCAAATGTAGCCCAATGTAGCCCAATGTAGCCCAAAGATGGCCACCAGAGACAAAAAAAAAACAAATGTAGCCCAAATATCAGCCAGATGTAGCCCAACTAAAGCCCAATGACAGAATGTCCCAGAGTGTTCTAAAGAACAACTAGAGCGCTAACAGTCTTACTTATGACAAAAGTATGGCACTCCTGAAGTCATCTTGATTGGAATAAAGTGTTAACACTTAAAACATTTAATTTGCAAAGGAACGAAATGAGGGGGTTCATTTTGCCATAGAAATTATGATTAGTGCTGAAGAAAGAAAAATTAGGGCACATTTTGAGTGACTTCTCAAATCCCCTTATATTTCATTAAAAAAATTCTGATATGCAGTCTCCCGAGATGGCCACCTGAGACAAAAGAGCCCAAATGTAGCCCAAATATCAGCCAGATGTAGCCCAACTATAGCCTAAAGACAGTAGTTAGGACCTAGTTTCCATAGGAAATCCGCAACATTCTATTGAGAATAACTTTGGCGCCGGTGGACGAATCTTTGCGAATTTCTCAAAGAAGATGGCCTGCTCCGCTCCGCTCCTTCCCTGAAAGTTTTGGGTGATTCGTCAAGTGGGGGCTGAGATAAAAGGGGGGTCCCAAAACGTGTTTTCCCCATGTTATTTTCCATAGGACGTTTAGACACGGCTACAGCTCGAACGGCTGAATGGATTTATAAGACATTTGGTAGAAAGGTAGAGTCCGGCTTGCAGATTACGCTTTTCTTTGAATGGTGTAAATCTGTTCAGTAGTTGCTGAGAAAATTAACTTTGAAAAAATATATATTGGGCTACATTGGGCTATATATATGTTAGAGACCAAATGTAGCCCAATGTAGCCCAATGTAGCCCAATGTAGCCCAAGGTAGCCCAAAGATGGCCACCAGAGACAAAAAAAAACAAATGTAGCCCAAATATCAGCCAGATGTAGCCCAACTATAGCCCAATGACAGAATGTCCCAGAGTGTTCTAAAGAACAACTAGAGCGCTAACAGTCTTACTTATGACAAAAATATGGCACACCTGAAGTCATCTTGATTGGAATAAAGTGTTAACACTTAAAACATTTAATTTGCAAAGGAACAAAATGAGGGGGTTCATTTTGCCATAGAAATTATGATTAGTGCTGAAGAAAGAAAAATTAGGGCACATTTTGAGTGACTTCTCAAAATCCTCTTATATTTCATTAAAAAAATTCTGATATGCAGTCTCCCAAGATGGCCACCAGAGACAAAAGAGCCCAAATGTAGCCCAAACATCAGCCAGATGTAGCCCAACTATAGCCCAATGACAGAATGTCCCAGAGTGTTCTAAAGAACAACTAGAACGCTAACAGTCTTACTTATGACAAAAGTATGGCACACCTGAAGTCATCTTGATTGGAATAAAGTGGTAACACTTAATTAAGCATGGGCGAATTTGCGGATTTGCGAATTCGCGATCCGCAAAATTCGCGAATTTGCGGATTTTTGTTTTTTACGTGTTCGCGGGGTTTTTTGCGTTTTCGCAAGGTTTTTTGCGTGTTCGCGGGGATTTTTGCGTCTTCGCGAGCCACTTGCTTAGCGAAGTTACCCATGCAGTCGTTTATGGGAGAGGGAGAGAGAGATAGATAGATAGATAGATAGATAGATAGATAGATAGATAGATAGATAGATAGATAGAGAGAGAAAGAGAGGGAAAGAGAGAGGGAGAGAGAGAACAAGAGAAAGAAAGAGAGGCCGGATCTCTGAAGGGCCAGATTCCTGAGTTGCCCCTACAAAACATACAGCTTTTTATTTTTAGCAAAATGCATATGAAAATTGTGCTGTAAAGGTCTCTTTTAGTTTAACCCCTCCTGACAACTCAAAATGGGTGTATTTGCCATCCTCTCCCTTCTTCCTGTTTTTTTATATCTGTAAGTACTTCCTGATGAGGTTTAATTCCTTGGACAGGTGCCTCGTTGCCTACTTGTAACTATTCTCTGACCCTGCTTCAAGGGTCAGAGCAGGGTCAGAGAATAGTTGCAAGTAGGCAACGAGGCGCCAGGAAGCAATTAGCAGCAGGTGTCCAAGTTGAAGTTAATTTGTTTGTAACCCTTTTGTAAAAGGTTACAAAGAAATTAGGTTCAACTTTTGCACCTGCTGCTGTAACCCTTGCTTAGCTGAAAATTCGTCCAGCTGATTCGCGGATTTTACCGCGATTTCGCGAGATTCGCGGATCGCGAAATCACGGAAAATTCGCAAATTCGCCCGCGAAACGGATTTTACGCCCACCCTTACACTTAATACATTTAATTTGAAAAGGAACAAAATGAGGGGTTTCATTTTGCCATAGAAATTTTATATATATATATATATATATATATATATATATATATATATATATATATATATATATTCACTGGAAAAAACCATAGGTTTTAAACACGTTATAGTTAGGAAGTAGCTTTTAAAAAACCTATGAAATTCACTGAAAAAACCATAGGTTTTAAACCCGTTATAGTTAGGAAGTAGCATTTACAAAACCTATGAAATTCACTGGAAAAACCAAAGGTTTTACACACATTATAGTTAGGAAGTAGCATTTACAAAACCTATGAAATTCACTGAAAAAAACATAGGTTTGACACATGTTATAGTTAACTGGACATTTTACTCATATAAAACCAATGAAATTCCCCCGTTATAGTTACTTCAGCTAACTATAACTCGCGCGCCCACAATACACTGCTGATGACGTCACATATTATATCACTCATGACATGGTCAGTGACATCACTCATGATGTCACTGATGATATCTGAAATAACATCACTGATGAAATCACTCATGACATCATCCTTGTAAAAGAGTGGTAGACCTCCTCTCAGCGTAATATAACTTTTGATACACACATTTAAAAATAGAAGCTAAAATGTTCAAAGCATGAGTGATGTAATATGTGACGTCATCAGCAGTGCATTGCGGGCGCGCGAGTTATAGTTAGCTGAAGTAACTATAACGGGGGAATTTCATTGGTTTTATATGAGTAAAATGTCCAGTTAACTATAACATGTGTCAAACCTATGGTTTTTTCAGTGAATTTCATAGGTTTTGTAAATGCTATTTCCTAACTATAACGTGTGTAAAACCTTTGGTTTTTTCAGTGAATATATATATATATATATATATATATATATATATATATATAGTCAAGCAATTGAGTAAAGACACCGCACTCATCTCGGATGATTAAAGCAGTTTAATCCAGCTCAGAAAAACTTCCTTCACCTACCCGTTTCGAACAGTAAATGTTCCTGATCACGGATCAGGAACATTTACTGTTCGAAACGCGTAGGTGAAGGAAGTTTTTCTGAGCTGGATTAAACTGCTTTAATCATCCGAGAAGAGTGCGGTGTCTTTACTCAATTGCTTGAAAATAAATCACGAGTCTTGTCCTTGACTCGTCGCCTGCACCAGCTGACTGGCCGCTCCTCCTCAACCAAGGGACGTTTGCCTGTGGAATATATATATATATATATACACCAAACATTAAAATTACAAATTCCTGCTCCTGAATTGTGTCAACGATGGATAATTTTGTTAGCATTTATTTACTGCAGTGTGTAATGTCACAAATGTCTACTGCAACTTGTAATGCCCAAAATGTGTGCCATATGATTGTAATATGCCCTGCTAATGTTTTCAATAAAAACATTTAAAATAAAATAATAATTGTAAATTCCTGCAATAAAAACCTTTGGTAACACGCATACAAAAAAATTAAATAGACTACATGCATCTTAGTACAGAAATCTCAATTATGAAGGTGGTGCAAAAAATACCTGCATCTACCAATAGCAGCTTTAGGAAATATAAAAGTACATATGTCCAAGTACAGCATCATAATAAAAAGCAGCAATTCATGATACAGGAGAGTATATATATATATATATATATATATATACTAGCAACCCACCCCGACGTTGTCCGGGGGCAATGAGGCTTCAGGGCCAACCGCCCGCCCAGGGCCCCGCCCGCCCCGGGCCCCGCCCACCCCGACATTGTCCGTGTATATGAGAAATTGCCTCTTGTAGAAGATACATATTCATTGTTTTCATTTAAGCGTGCTTGATGTGACTTTGAGCTTTCTGCAGTGGTGGGTGATCTTCTGCACATTTTTAAGTAAGGTTTTTCCAGTTAATCCTGCTGTGAGAGAAGTTACTCCTCTACCGCCTGAATAGTTGTGAGTAGGCCCATGCACGGACACCTGTATATATCACACCTTTTCCTTCTCACCTCGGGTGCACTGATACAGTAGCCATACATTGCCTTCTGGTTCAGGGCTCAGATGGAAGCGCGCTTTAAATCTGGAATAGCTGTCCCGGAACCTGAGCCATACAGAAGCCACCGTTCCTCAGGGCCAACCGCCAGCCCCCCTCCCCCTCCCTCTCCCTTTCCCCCTTCAGCCCCCTCCCGCCCCGACATTTTCCGTGTCCCGGAGCCTTACCTGAGCCGCCGCTCCTCCCCGCGCTCCTGACTTCACCGCCGCTCCTCGCCGCTCGTCACTGCTCCTCCCCGCCTGTCCGCCGCTCCTCTCCGCTCCTCCCCGCGCTCATGTCCGCCGCTCCTCCTCGTCAGCACGCACGTCGTAACATTTTTAAAATAACGTCTAATTTTTGTTTTATGTAGCCTATGTCCATCTGCACACCCTGACAATTTCAACGATGTATCGGGTGTGTGGATTGGCGCTGTGGTTCCCGAGTTTACCTGGCTCAAAGGTTTGTGTTCTCTCTTTATAATAGTAGTATAGATATAGATTATTGTTAAAACATCATGCTCCTTCTTTGTGATAAGATGCACTTAAAAAGCTAGATACTGAAAAACATGTGTCACAATCATGAAGTCACTGTAAAAAAGAATAGAGTGACAATGTGTGCCTACGCAACAAAGTAATAAAAACCTCCTTGTATACGGCTGATAATATTTGCAAAAAAATACAAAATGTATGAAGGTTTGACTAGATTGCTCTTCACATGGGCAATTACTAATGCAGGAAGAAGTCTATTAACCGAATGGAAAGCGTATAAGCCAGCGGAAGGAGTCTAACCTAAATCTGGCTAATAAAGTTCTCTCGTATATGTTTGTCACATATAAAAGATAAGGGTCAATCTTTGGCGTCATCTGGATGATGCCATAATCCCTAACCAGGGGTTTGGCCACTTCCGTTAATTACCTGTTGGCCTGTCTATGCTTGGCAAAACTATCCTGTACCCTGTATTTATCATTTTTCATGATATTCTCAGAGTGCTAAAACAGATGGGCGCAACCAAGGGCCAGGAAGCAGTCTTTAATATATTTTAGTCAAGAAATTGCCAAACCATGGTCACAGAGCAGGCAATCTTTAATCAATGTCTGGTTAGGATCAGCTTTCTTCTTTGCCCATATTGTACACCAGAAGGCCAGAGGACTGGCATTAATTGTATCCTGCACATAATCCATGTCTAACTCCTGGTGCAGGGAAAAATGTGGGGTCGGGGGGATACCCAGTGACCGGTGGCAGAATCTATTTTCCTCCTTCTGCATGACCCCCACATCCTTGCATCCCCATATACCCATCCCATAGGCTAAAACTGGCAAACATTTCTGATTATATATCTCATGTTTGGTGCTATAGGTTTTTTGAAAATGGTCATGGTGAGTGAAGAAGTAGTGTTTACTGCTCATGTGTAGCGAGTTATCCTATTTTTTTGCAAGTAGACCAGGTGCACCTATCATCAAACACCAAGCTCAAATATGTAAACGAGCTTACCCTATCTAATTCTTTACCATCTATGTTTAAGATGCGGGTTTTGGTGTTTCTAGGGCACCATACCATTGTGAATGTTTTAGCAAGGTTAGTCTCCAAATCCAGGTCTCTCATAAAACTAACATCGCTAAAAATCAGGCTCTGAAGGGCATTGTCCGTCCTTGCTAGGAGGACTGCATTGTCTGCGTATAAAGGTGCGGGCACGGCTTTTTGCCCGACACGGGAACAGTCCACCCCAACGGAGGCCAATGACCTATTCAACCCATTTGTGTAAAACGGGAATAGAATCGGGACAACATCACATCCCTGGCGCACCCCACACTCAACTCTAAAGGAATCTGTGTATTCACCGGCATTACCAAATCTAACTACTGCTGTAAGATCATAGTGTAAGAGTCCTAAGAATGAAACCAAGCCCCCATCAACACCAATACTCTCTCAAATGGCCCATAGAATGGATCTGCATGCATAATCAAAGGCGCTCTACAGATCCATAAGCGCCAGATGTGTAGAAACACCCATAGTGTATTTATATTTTGCCATGACTAGAGAGAGGTTGAGGCACTGTTCGATGGTCCTGAGCCCCTTTCTGAACCCATATTGGGTTTGGGAGAGGGTATTGTTTTTATTTGTCCAAACTAAAAGACGATCCAAGACTACCCACCCAATAGTTTTGGCTGTAGAGTCTAAAAGGGATATCGGGT
Organism: Lissotriton vulgaris; assembly: GCF_964263255.1. Lineage (NCBI taxonomy): Eukaryota > Metazoa > Chordata > Amphibia > Caudata > Salamandridae > Lissotriton > Lissotriton vulgaris. Next base: position 534,978,895 of record NC_141689.1, read on the forward strand.
GGTTTCAATTTACAGCATGCACATTTCCTTTTTGTAAAATAGGGACGATTGTTGAAGTGCTCCATGACGTAGGCACACCCGAACTGCAAACAGTGTTAAAAACACAAGTGAGCACAGGAGTCCAGAACACTGGATTCTCCCAAAATAAATTAAGAGGGACACCATGTGAGCCGGCGCCTTCTTTTACCGGCAATCGCCTTATACACCTATTTTTCACTAAAATCAAGTTTAAAACAAGCGGGGTCAACCGTGGGTGCTTCTTTGCAACCCTATTATTAGTAGCCTACATCCCTGAAAAATGTGTTAACCAAGCCTCTGCCGTAATATGGACGTTACTTTGTCTTGTGATTTTGTTGGAGATAAAATTGAACTAACAACCTTCCAAAAAGCTTGGGAGTCTTTAAGCTCGCAATCTCTAACTATGGATTCCCATTTCTCCTCCTTCAAAGCCTGGTTCCTTTTTTTTAATGCCAGTTTGTACGTCTTTCTGCAGGGTGCAATAACACACTGGTCTTTGGGGATTGTTTCAATGCCCAATGCAAAGATCCATTTGCTGTTCTGCACTCTTTGTCAAACCAGGATTTGGCATGAAGACGCATATGGGTAATAGGTCTAGATAACAACCCTTTGATACATGTTAAACGGTCAATAAAGTAACATAAAATAAGGGCTGGATCATGTGTTTGTAAATTGTAACATTTAGTCAGAGCCATACTGTTGCTGACAACCTGGAACATGATATTCTTCAAATTTGCAGTTTGCCAGACTACTCTGCACCACTCATCCCTAACAATTAAGCCTGGGCTTATGTCGTCTTTGCAAGGCCGCAATTTGCAAAGCAATGGGGTTGTGGTCTTTGTGGGGCCACAATTTGCACAGCAATGGGCTTGTGGTCACTGTACATGTGTGCAAGCACCTTGCTACTGGTAATAACTGTGGATATACCACGGGACGTAAAAACATAATCTATAGTTAGGCTGTGGGGTTTTAGGTTTAAACCTATAATAACTGATAAAACCCCACTGAAAGCGAAATCGCCCTCACCAGTGAAAACATATAAACACTGAAAAAAAACCTGCACAACCACAAACTAAATGCCATTCAAGGAAAGGAAAAAGAGAGTGAGAGAGTAATTTTTTTTCTTCCTGAAGGGGTCAATACAATGTAACTTTGTTATACAAGCTAGCAGTAAGAAAGACTGGGCTAACATTATTCTGCTTGAGTTTTAATGTTTAGGTATGCCACTAAAATATTGTTTCTTCTTCCTTCTGCTTGTTTCAGTTTTTGTGGTCTTTGGTCTAAAGATGCAGGGTTTAGAAGCATGTTTTAGGTCCCGCAAATTGCCAACACCTCAGGCTTTAAACATTCAATCCAAGGTTTAATGTATAAAGAGCGCTATCACCAAGCATCTGGGATAGTGGTGAAAACATGATACTAGACTTATGGAAAACATGGAACGCAGTATCACTTGGAATGCTCTGCAAAAAAGGTTATTTCCAAGTTCAACAAAGATTGGAGTGATATTGTTTGTATTTGCAGTTATTCAGCTACGTATATGAAAAAGTTGTGTGATGACCTGTAAAAATTGATACCCGAGCTGAACTAATTCCCGGTAGGAGATCCTTGCCACTTATTAGATGGTATGCTGAAAGCATCTTTACATTCTTCAGAGTTAATGAGGGATGCTGTTTAATTTTTAGTCCATTCTAGAACACTATTTTCTTATGCACAGGAACTAAAACACAAATATTTATCATTTCTTGCTTTGTGTGGCATCAAAGAAAGAGTCATCCCTACTGTGTCCTTTAGCTGATTGTTCTTAGTCCAAGGGGCTATGAATGCTATAATATCCATGTGGTAATCGTTTACAGAATTTTTGCTGAGTGATGATGCCAAAGGCAAAACATGTGAGGATCTTTGGTCGCATATTGATAGTGATGTAAAAAAAAAGTACCCTCTACTGCATTATTAGATTTTTACAGGAAAACAAAACTGCTGTAGTGGACATGATAAAAAAACTAGAGTCTGAAAAAAACTCTTGTCTGCCAAGTGTTCAGCATAATTGATGTAGATGTGAAACATCTCCTTGAGAGTAGGCTGGCCAACACATTTAGTGACTTTGGCACTGCAACACGTTCCATGTTAAAGTGCTTGCCACTTGGTAAGCAAAGCAATGTTAAAGAGCAATTCAGGAACGTTTATTTTACAATGTATGAGAAATGGCTTGCAATGAGGCATAGAAATGTCCCTTCACCACCAATGGCATTCGAAGTCAATGAAATCTCAATGTGGTACTCTGTAAAAGCATAAGCGCCCAGCTCAATGCAAATGTTACAGAACCTGCCATGAGAATCGCAATGCTCAAGTGCACCAGTATTGGCATGGAAAGCTATGTCAGTGGCCAGAGTTAACAAATTATGTACTGGCTGTTTTGGCATTGCCCTTCTCAAGTGCCAATGTTTAAAGGGCCTTTTCACAGAAGATTACATGGGAAGGAAAGAGCGAGCACACATGACCAAAGACTCACTGAAGAAGTATTGTATGGTGTACTACAATAAGTTTAATTTGCAAAATTCTATTTGAACCTCATATACATTATACGTACACTGTCTATATACCATGTTCCATCAGTGCAGAAAGCAAGCAATAATAAAAGCAAAACGTTCTATAAACACCGGAAAAACACTTTTTGTTGTTGTTTTTAGTGGCGCGCAAATGTTTAACCACTGATAACAACAGTTTTTTAAGGTATTGAAATCACTGAAAAAACCCCACCAGAATTTACCAAAAAATAGAAACTGAAAACAGGAAAGCCTATCTATAGTGCTCCCTGCACCCCTCCCTATAAAGGTTGGGATTTCAGGGCCAGCAGAATTAGAGACCTTGTTAACTAGATCATGCTCGGCCAGCAAAGAGGACAGGGCACAACCCCAGGCATCCATGGCATTATGCTCAGTTTTTTTTGGGCAGGGAGAACAAAGATAGTTGGTGATAAAGGGGGAATGTACCCTAATTTGGCATTAAAATCACCTGCCCCCAGCAGGCTAAAGGGGTGCACTACCTGAGCCTCCTTTCCAGCTAATCGATCAATTACAGAAAACCGATCCTGGAAATTACAATCACCTTTGCTGGAAAAGTTGTTATTATAGAGGTTTATCATATATACCTTGTAGTTACCATTCCAGCAGAGGCGAAAAGCCAAAACCTTCCACTCATCAGGAGGTAGAGGAATAATAGAGCAACCAATGTTAACTTTAAACCACATTTACGCCCCCCCTTTGGCTCGTCCAGCTGGTAACCCTACCGCTGGCAAGCTGAAACACATATATCCATTAAAAACTACCTCTCAGTTCCCAGGTTTCCTGCATAAAAATGATATCATGATCAAGAATAAAAGAATGCCAACATTTAATTGACAATTTAGAAGCTAGGTCTGCAACATTCCAACGTAGGAAATTAACACAGGAGGGATATTCACCACCTCCTACATATATCTTTCATCTGAACAGGCCCCTCTTTTCCTATTATTGTACACACTACCATATTCATATGTTTCTTTTGTATATGCTAAAGAGCTAGTCTCTTTCCACTCTCTGGTATCCACTTACTTGTATCTCCAGCTCCTCTTCGCATTAAAATATGTTTCCTTTTTCTCGCATTCACGCTCTCTTTCGCTCTTTTCCCTCTCTCAGACATTTCTCTTTTCTCTTCCCTGCAGACAATTTCCTGCTTCTCCTTCCTCTCTCCTACACACTGACAGCTCGCTCTGGTGTGCAATATGGAATGAGAGCCGTCTCTTCCCTCTCCCTGTGCACTAACAGCTATTATCACCATCCTCTCCTCCACTCCCCAACACAGACTCACACAACACACCCACACTCGCACACACGCACCAACACAAACACAAGAATGCACACACCCAAAAACACACACACAGGCACACACACACGTCTCATTCTCCTGAACAGCATCTCGTTCTCTTTCATTCCTCTATGAAAGCTCCCCAAGCCTCCTAACATGTAATCGTTGTCTCCATAGGTATTTTTCTGTCCATTACCGCTTCTCCAACAAGCAGACAAGGACCCTCAAAGCACCACTCCACCACACAGGCACATGATAGCATTTTCAGCTTTACTGTTTTTGGAATCAAATTCTCCCTTTCATTTTTTAAAAGGAGACCAATACTCTAAACATAAAATAATTCCGTTTTAAGTTGCTTTTTACAAACACCCGTTTTCAGTTTTGCAAACAATCTCGCACCTTCCACCGAGGAAAAACTGAATTCCAGTGAGGAATAAACTGAATCCCCCCCATTATGCCAATCGTGTCATTCATTGCAGACGTTTCACTTGTAAAAGTGCATTGGGGTGATTCTCAAAGGTATTATGAGTATGGGAAGTAGTACTACATACTCTTACATGCCTTTCTGAATCACTCCAAAATGGACTGATCCCTGTACATAAAAGTGTGAAGAGGGCACAGTCCTTTCTATTTGTATAATTTGAAATGAATATTACCTGACTATTCACATTTTATTCTCATTTTTGATGTACTACATGAGTACAACTTTAAGAACTCCAAAATGCATTAGTGAGTAGGACCTTTAGGGTCTAATTTAGAATTGGGTGGTATCACAAACTGTTCAGAGCTTAAACCCTTTCCTAGCTGATTCTCTGCAGGGGAAGAATCTACAAGTGGGGTTATAGTTGCTTTTGGGTTAGTATTCTGGTGGTAATTCTAAGAAAAAAATATTCACCTATGGGGATCCTCAAATGGACGATTTACTGTTTTCTCCACAAATTGGAACATTTCTTATTAGCTACCTGTTCTAAAGGAAGCCCCCTGTGTCGTGGATTTCTAGTATTTACATATTGCTTTAGGTTCTGTTTTTAATAGCTCATCAAATAGTTGATCCGCGTTTGGAAATATATTTTCTATGGGAGCACAAACCAGAAAAAAAGCTGAATGGCAGACGTGTTAGAAAGTGCTGCCAGTGTGGGGTTTTCTGTCAATGAATGTTTTGTTTTTCTTTTAGTGTTTGACGACAGATTTCGATCAGAACCTATTCAGAGCAGGCCTTTTGTCCAAGGACCCGTGCAATCTCCCTGTACGCATGCCTTTCAGCCAGGAAGACATGTGTACCCATCAGAGCCCAGTGTGGCTTCATTTAACAGTTTCCAGCGCCCCGTGTTGTACGGCCCTGTAAAGATGTCGCCTTTTCTGCCTGACCTCCCTACAAGGAAAGCTGAACTCCAGGACACAGAGCCTTGAAAGGGCCTTTATGGTCTGCTGGTGGCACTTGTGTTCTCAGGGGCCTTTTGAAGTCCCCTCGGACCACACGTCATCGTGGGAAGAGGGTATGGAGGCTGCAGGGTGCTGCTCCAAGTCCTCCCTTCTCACAGTAGGAAAAGAGCAGCGCGGTGAGGCTGGAGGGAGCCCCTCTTTTCCCGTTGAGGGAGGAGTAAGAAGGAAGGAAGCAAACCTCTAGCAAACATCGCAGGCAAAACATTGTTTTAGCGTCTTATTGATTCCACTTTCTGTATTTTGTAAATAAAAGTGGCATCTTTCCATTCACTAGGCCCATTGTATCGCTGGGCTGGCTATAGGACCTAGTCAACCACAGATGCGCATAGATGCAGGTATTGAGTGCAAACGACTGTTTGTCTGATTATGAACACTGCTCTCACCTTACTCTCTATTTCCTACATTAAAGTGCCAGGCACCCCACATCTTCCAAAATACCCAACCTCTTGACCTTACCTCCCACGAACTTCTTCTTACCTTTTATGACCTACCCATTCAACATCCTCACTTTTAACTCCCTTTTAACACATCAGCCACAGAGCTGCTAACTAATACTGTGCATCAGGGTGTCACAAAGGATCTGTGCTCTTCACACGGCCATCGAGTGAAGAGGTTTATCACACAGTGAGCACTGACTTGAACAGGAGACCCGTAAGCAGAGCAGGTTTTCAGCTTGTGTGTGAATGCTCTGTTCAGTCCTAGAACATTGTGGGGTTTACAACCTCTCCAGGGTATGGTAGGTGGCCTTAGATACCTTTGTGCTGGTGGGTGAGTAGGTATACTGCTATCCAAGCAGGGCCAGTGTTCCAACACCCACCCACTTGTATATGGCTCCCCAATGCCACACCTGCTCTCCCGCAAGCATCGCATGGTGAACATTATTACAAGACAGACAGGTCTGTCTTCAGTCCTCCACGTCCTACTGGTCACTGGTCATTTTGAGGCAATGATTCTCATACACAAGATTGGCCGAAGGTCCCCTGTGTGTAGCGGGTGTGGTGGTATCTTGTAGAGGAGATGCATGGCTTCTGACGTACAGCTATGGAGAGTGCTGTGTAGGATAACAATTCATTCAAGAACTCATTTTAGTGCTGAGCTGGGACCCTGCAGCGAACGTAGACACTGGACACCACTGTCCTTCATGACTATTTTCTGGAGGAGAAAGGGACAGTAATTGGCAAAGAGAAGAAAGTGTAATTTGGGATTAGAAGAGAGACATGCCTCATCCCTACAGGAATAAGTGCTAGTGAAGGATTCTGTAATAGACAAAAAGAGCTTAGAAGCACGAGGGTAACTTGGCATAAATGTGTTATTGAGCTTATTGTTCAAGTTTTCCTTTTTTACTGTTTTCTTCAGTTGTGAAGAGAACTCACATTGGGGTTAGACGCCACTTTACTAGGATTTTAAACTCTGATATAGACCTTGTTCTCAGACGTAGGAGTTTTAACATTATAAGGTTTCACTCACATTTCTCTTTCCTATCTTTCATAGATTCAGCTCTTTATACACCCCTAATGACTTCATCATACCCAAAAAGATAATTCTTTGGTTCTTTCGCACCCCCTCTCTTGCTCAACACATTCTTTTATTTCTAAGTTTCTTCTACATTTTCCTTTTCCTAGAAGGAACCCCAAATTCACCACCCCTGCCCCGATTGCTTTCACTTCTTCAACCACTTCCCCCTTGTTAAATATAAAACACAAGGCACCGAGAAGCCAAAAGAATAACTTGCATTTAATGTAAAATAGCAAGGAGCACTGCAAAATAATTAAAAGTCAACTGTAATTTTAACTGGCCAGGGCTTTCACTAGAAAAGGGTCAATTGGAACATAATGTTAAAATACAAACTTTTCAGGACATTTTTTAGAGGTTTTCCCTCAAAACAAGTCAATGGAAGCTAATCATGTCACAACAACCTATTACTTTCAGCAGAAATGTATCTAATGAGCAGGAAACAGGGTCATTCTCTTAAAAGAAGATCATGACATTCTTGAGGAGAAGATATAATTCATCAAAACAATACTGAGCTTATTATTCTTCTAAAATCAGTCTTCCAGTTCCCAGGACCGGAAATGAGGTCACGCTTTGCTGAAATGTACAAACGTGCAGCCTTGAATAAAATGACTTCTGGGCCTACTAGAAATGTAAAATTTGACAAGCATATCTGAGGGTAATGCTTACTTCAAACCAAGAAACGACAACGATATTGGTTTATAAAATATATCACTGCGCACTTTGTCATACACACATATTACTTTAATACATAGGATATATGATTGTTTTCACAGCCCTCCATTTTTTCCAGGAGGAAATATTATCTATAAAAAGTTAAGAGAAAAGAGCCCTTTTTTCATCTTCATTGTCACTTTCCTCATCATCCTTAGGAACAGCAAGTGTAAAAGTATTGGCAGTGACTCATTTTTACAAGGGTGTAGGATGATGCTAAGTATTAGTAATTTATATATATGTCACTGTCGGCACACTCTGCCATCTTTGCGCTCCACCACCCCCCCTTTCCCATGGCTTGGGTGTTTTTAGGTGCATTGTGGATAAACACTTTTATATATATGAAGAAACCTATTGACGGGGTCGCCAGTAGTTATAGTTAGGACCATGTTTCCATAGTAAACATTTTCTTTGACTTGCCTATATCTTTGGCGCCATTAAATGAACCTTCTTGAAATTTCCCCCCAAAAAGTGCCCCAGTGATCCTTGTTCTGCATGGGAAGTTGTTTTTCCAATGTTAATTTCTATAGAGATTTTCAGATACAGCTACTGCCAGAACCACTGGACGGAATTACACCAAATTTGACAGAAAGGTAGCTCTTGGTCCAGAAAGAACCCTTTTTGTTATTTGGTGTAAATCTGTTCAGTAATTTTTGATAAATAAAAAAAATTTAAAAAATTGTATATCTAGGGAAGGTGATCCTCCGAGAATCCGGCAGTCCCGTGCTGAAATGTGATTGGCTGCCAACACCTCAACCAGGAAAAGTTGGCAGACATCTTAGGACTCTGCTTCAGCCAAGTCCCTAAAAAAACATTTTAAAAAAGAAAAGGGGGGCAGGGAAAGAATACCCTGGCCCCTAAGCTCTTGTTCTGGGAACTCCCTGGGACCGCGCAGGGCAAAAAAGCATATTTTTTCAGCAGGAGTCACACTAAATCGTCGACTCCTGCCAGAAAAAAATAAGCGTGGGCTCCTGCGCTTCTTTACCATTTATCCCCCGACTGGGCCTCAACCCGGGGGCATGCAGGATTACAAAAAGGGGGCGGGGCTTTTATAATATAAGGGAGGGCACCCGCCGACCGCTCTCCATTGGTTTTTTTGAGCCACAGGAACAACCACCTCTCCAGGGCTACATTAAAAGAAATGGGGGGCTGCGCTGACCCCCCCCCCCCCCAAGCCCTGGGAACACCACCTCCCCGGTGCCTACAATATAATTGAAAGTGAGAGGGGCCTGCGCACCCCTCTGGGCCATATATGGCCCAGATCAAGGGAGGGGTGCCTAGCTGCCCTGTTCTTAGAGCCATATATGGCCCTGGGGACTGCCACTCCCCAAGTCTGGCTCCTGCTATGTCGCAGGGTGCAAACACATCATTTCCAGCAGACGGGACTTTCAAAGTGCTCCCGCCCACTGGAAGCAGAGGTTTCACCTTTTTTGAAAGAGATTAATCTATTGCTCCTGCACGGAGGGAGTTGTCTTTCCAGCAGCTCCCTCTGTAAGAGTTCATCCTTACAGGCAGAGGGACAACTAAGGGCAAGTTCTGTACAGTTTTATCTTGGGATAATTCACCATTCTTCTACTAAAACCTGCAGTCTTACAATATAATAAGAATGTTTCCATAATTCTATAGTGCAAAACTGTAGTTACATCGGTGTTTGGACTCTTGGTATTTCACAGCTGTTGGACATGGCCCTTCTTAGTGGGATTTACTAAAACCTATTGCTTTTTGTCCTCCTGGTTTTAGCTGACTCTCTTTTCATGCCATTAGGACTCTGGGCACTTTCCCACTGTACTGCAGCAGGAAAGTGCATGAGCCCTCCTTACATGTGCCAGGAAAGGCTGCTTACTTGATTGGTTGAGGTGCCATACATGTGAGTGCCCTATAAAAAAGTACTCCACATACCCAAGATGGGTACTGTACTGGCTAGTTGTGGGACGCAGCACTGTTGGTGCCACCCACCGTAATAGCCTGTTAAACATGTATCATGCTCAGATTTGCCTTTCTCACTTATTAGCCAACCCTGAGAGGGCCTTTCGCTACCGCCAGAGCAGGGTAAGCCCTGATGGGGGGGAAGCTCAGGGTAGGTGAGTGGCCGGGTAGGTAGACCTGCGCGTTCGCTGCTCGGGTAGAGAAGAACCCACACGTGGGTTTTGTCTGCATAGGTGGTTGGCTCTCCCCATTGGACAGCCCCCGGCTTTTGCTGATTCTTTTGTTGTGACCTTAGGCCTTTGGGCACATTCCCACCGTAAATGCAGTATGAAGGTATGCGCACCCTTCCTACCAATGGTAGAAAGTGGTGCTTACCGGATGTTTGTAAAACAGGCTACCGGCCAGCCATTGCAGGCCGGTGTGTGTGTGCTGGCACCAATGATATGCTTTAACATGTGTCCGGCCTGCCATTTCCGGCTGGTCTGCATAGTTGCACCAATGATGGACTTAAACATGTGCCCAGTCTGTCATTGCAGGCTGGCGGGCTCACTTGCACCTATGGTGTTTCTAAAAATGTGTCCAGCCTGCCATTGCAGGTCTGTATTTGCTAATTGCACTTCTGCTCAGGATGGCCTTTAAAACACTAGCCATCCTGAGAGGACGTTTCATTACCCCTAGAGCACCTCAAGGGTAAGTCTTAGGGGGTGAAGTGAGTGGTAGGTGAAAGGCTGGGAAGGGAACCTGTGTGTTCCCTGCCCAGGTAGAAAGGAATACCCATGTGGGTTTTCACTACCTATGAGGTTTGCTCTTCTTATAGACTAACATTGGGAAAAAGTTGAAATTACTTCAGGCTGAAATAGTGGATTGCAGTGTCTCAGCCTCATCATGTTTCCTATCATTGGATTCACAATGACAAACCCTCTCCTCTGGTAAAGTTGTTTTTTCAAAGATATTTTTATTAAATTTTCCAGCATACAACCTGAAACAGTACCATCACAGCATCCCTCACAGGGGGAGAAGCATAGTTCAACAGGATTATAATTGCTTAACAAGATGCATTGCCCAGTATAAATCTAACTCCTTTCCCAAAGAGTGGCTTAAATGTAGGGTACAGTTTCTGATGATAACGGAGCTCACAGGGAGTTATTTCAAGCGTAAAACGCAAGCAAACAGTTCTACATGTATTTCATCTTCTTTCTGCGATGGTAACTTTCCTACGCCTTCTAGCCGGAAGGTGCTACATGGAGTGAACAAAAATCAAATACAAACATTTCCCAAATGGAAGATAACGTAAATAGAAAACAAAATACCCACCCCAGTTCCCACCCCCCACCCCTATCGTGGTGGCGACAACATTCATACAGTTGTATTATCTTACAATATTAGAACTCAACTCAAAATTGAAAGAGATGAAGGGCTCTAATGATGGAAGGACAAAGATCCGATGGATGTCCCCGTGAAAGAAAAGTAACTAAGGGGCCCCACTTAAATTCAAAGTTCTTATAGTTATCCCTGAAAATGTCTGACATACGTTCCAGGCTGAACAGTTTCCATAGACTGGAGTGCCAAAGGGAGATAGCTGGCACTTCTTTCTTCTTCCAGGCGGCTGCCAGGGTAATCTTAGCTGCTCCTATACAAAGCCACATAATCGTTTTATGAGCTCGGGTCTGATGTTATAGGGTGGAATCACAAAGCCCCAAAATGACACCCGCCATGGTAGAGGGGATGGGATATCCCAGCATGTCCTTTATATGAGCCAGAATTTCTTCCCAGAAAGGTCGGATAGTTGGGCAATCCCACCATATATGTTGAAAGTCCCCAAGTAGTCTGCACCCTCCCCAGCATCTATCAGAGGTGGTGGGGAAGATCTGCCTAACCTTGGACGGGTGGAGGTACCAATCCATCATAGTCTTCAGGTGAGCTTCACAAAGCTCTCTAGAATGGTTGTATTTTATGATGTCGGACCATAAATGCGTCCATTTGTCATCAGAAATAGCATGCTGTAATATATCTTCCCACATGGACATATACCATGGGCGGGGAGAGAGTGTGGTATTGAGTAGGAAGTTATATATGAAGGAAATCCCCCCTTTCATAGAAGTAGTCTTGGTGAGGAAGGCCTTGAATGTTGTGAGAGGATGAGTAGCTGCCTCTCGTACCTGAGGTGTAAGGGCCCAGTGCATCAATTGAGCATAGTGGTACGTTTCTGTGTTCCCTAGTTTATAGTACCGTTTGCAATTATCAAAAGTGAGAGGGTCAAAATTATGAAACAGATGTGTCAAGGCAAGGCATCCTCCCTGCCTCCAGGCGTCAAAGGGCCCCTCATGTTGGGCCGGGGGGAAAGCTGGATTAAAGTGGAGTAGCGTAATTGGAGAGGGGAACAAAGTCCACCTGTTGTCACCTGCGACTGAGTCCCATATTCTCAAGGTGGTGCGCGTGGGAGTGCTGATGTACGTATTCTTAGGCCTGTCTTTTTTGGGGTGCCAAACCAGGTCCCATATAGTCCTTTCCGTCACACTGCGATCCATATGTAACCAATGTTTATCGGATTCCTGCTTCGACCATTCAACCAAGACTCTCAACTGTGCCACTTTGTAATATAAGTGAATGTCTGGGAGACCAATTCCCCCCTCTTTGCGAGAACGACGCAATAGGGAGAAAGAGAAGCTAGTGCGCCCCCCCTTGCCAAATAAAGCGTAGGATCTTAGCTTTCACTTGCTGAAAGAAATCCCCCTCAAGTTCTATGGGCAAGGCCTGAAATACATAAAGGAGCTTAGGAAGCGAGCAGTACGTGCCTGTAGAACGGCTGAGCTGCGGCTTGATCTGCGGCTGCTTTGACGGCTCTCGGGTATCAGCAGAGAACGCCGAGAAAATGTGCACGGGTGCCCCGGGAGCAGCAGGATTGTATTGCGGAGTACGCTGCTATGAAAACCTGCAGCTGTGGAGAAGCGGCATATGGTATATGGTAGCAGCGAGAAGCGGGAGAAGGCTGGGGTGAATCGAGGAGTACGCCGTCCCTTTGAAAACGCTGTTCTGGAGCCGCAAATTCAATTGAAGGAGTGGTGCTTTGGAACTGGCTGCACACACCTGAGGTTTCTGCGGTGGTGAGTAATTTGACTGCAGTTTCTGTGCTAAGGACTGACGGCGTTCTCTCAGCCCGGTTTATCTGCACCTGGCTGGGTGCCGCTCGAGAGGAGAGGAGACTGAAGGAGACTTTTGGGGCACTGTTGTTTGACTCGCTGGACTGCGAGGACCAGCAGCCAGCGGTGACGCTGTGTGCTCTTCCCGCCTCCCCCCCCACGCAGGAGCTATAACCAGCGCCTCGTGGCCCCCGCTCCGCGGGGGCCGCTCGAGAGGAGAGGAGACTGAAGGAGACTTTTGGGGCATTGTTGTTCGACCCGCGGGACTGCGAGGACCAGCAGCCCGCGCGGTTACGTTGTGTGCTCTTCCCGCCACCACCCCCCACCGCTCTATATCTCTGTGGACGTTTCACGCTACGCGGGATGCGAGCGGGCACGCCCGGGCCAAGCCCAGGCCAAGGGCGGGCCCGTTTTAGCCCGTTCTAGATCGGGAGAGACCGGACCGGGCCACCCTCCTTGGAATTGCTGCTCATATTATGGTGAAGTAAGAGTTGCCGTAATCCATTGAAACGCTTTCTCGGCTACGGGCACAGAGCAAGATGCCTGGTCGGGAACTGAGGAGTAAAGTTGCAACACCGGGTGGACTCGTTGCAGGTACTATGGACAATTTCGTTATTAGAGCTAGTTCACTCTTATTGCATGAAATTACCATACTGGAGCGGCGGCTTTCACAGGAACTTGTTAATGCTAAGAGATCCTTGCTGGGGCACATAATGAATGTGAAAACGCCGGAGAGGCGCGAGGATTCTGCTACCAATGAATGCGCAGAAAGGACAGACACTGTAATATCTAATGGGTCTCAACTTTTGGGGGGTGTTTTACCACTATGTAATGATGTCATTTTACCAACTATACTTGAAAGTAATGTCTTACCTAATGCGCAAGTGGATCTCGCAAATGATAGTTTAGAAAAACAGAGTGGCAGGCAGTTACGGGGGAACCACGAGGGGGCCATACCCAAAAGGAAACGTGTGGCCCACAAATCTGGGGGGAGAAAGGCAAAGCACGCCAAGCAAATGAGCTGCTTGGTACCCGAAGGAATGGCCACCAGAGGGACTTCTGCTGCTCCTGCCCCCTTAGTGGCGAGTACGCCCCCTTCAATTACGGGCGATCTAAATACCAGTATTTTAACACCGCCGGAAGGTGAGCTGACGATCGCTAATCTGGGTGTACTTTTGAAGGCCCTGCTTAACCCTCTCGAAGTCAAACTTGCCCAGTTGGAATTAAGGTTGTCTAGTATAGAAAGGGGTAATGTGACGGCTGGTGATGGCCTGATCAAGGTCAAAGTTATGCTGGAGGAGGGAGTGAAGGGGAAGGGCCAGGGGAAATCCTTAGTAGATAGCTCCAACCCTCCAGTAGATGGGGGCTTGATAGTGCAGTGCACCCCTATTACGAATGCCCAGCCCCAACCACTGGAGTTAATTTCGACCAAAGTTAATAATAGTGATCAATTTCGTCGAAAGAAAACACCAGAAGATAGTATTACTTCAAGCAAGCTGACACTAAATTTACCTCCCGAGGCGAACCCCTTGGTTGTTGTTCTAACGGGAGTGCCGGTGTTGGAGGCATTGGCCAGTGAATCTTTTGTTTCACTTAAAAATAAGGTTGTCAGTTGGCTGAGCAAAAACAGGCCTCTTCCCCCCCAAATTTCGAGCGAGATTTTGATGGTACGTAGGTTATCATGGGTAGGCAACACCACCAAAAAGATCAGTGGGGACTGTGTTTTGGTTAATTTTAGAGATCTGAGAACAGTTTCTCGCATATGCTCCTGGCCATATCAAAATTTTGACACGTTTATCCAGCCCCTGCCTCTGTCTTTTTTCTATCCACTAGGCTCACAGAGCATTAACCAGGTAGCGGAGGAAGGCTGGACGAGAGTGGGAGCCAGTGGAGGGAGAAGAGGGAATAGGGATAGGAGAGGGAATATTGACCCGCCAGGCCTACCCCCAAATTATAATCGCTACAGCTGTTTGGATATGGTCGATTGACTTTGCCCCAAAGCGGTGGGGGTGGGATGATCAGAAACAGTGGGTTGTAGCCATATGCTTACACAGCCAAGCGGATCCCTTGTACCAGACCATGAAGCTAGGCTCCTACCTGATTCTCAAGGTACCCAGCAGGATGGGAGTAACAACATGAGTCACCTTGAGCACCCACTTTTTGATAATATTGACCAGCCTGGACAGGCCGAAGGTGTACTTACCGCCCCTATGATGCAGGAGCTACAGGAAACGGTGAAAGCCAACATAAGGGGTCCTAGTGGGGCAAAGGGGGGAATGGCCAATAATACCAATCCGGGTTCCTTAATAATATTGTTGTGGAATCTGGCAGGGCTTTGTAATAAGATGGATTGCCCAGAGGTGGGATCATTCATAGATGGGAATGACGTTTGTCTTTTCCAGGAAACATGGGCTATAGAGGACAAAGCGCGCATTGGCTTTGCCTCTTTTTTTGTCCCCAGTAACCACACGCCCAAACCCCACAATTGGAGCGACCAGGCAGGAAAGGGTTCAGATTTTTGATTACTTAGGGGTAACTATAAATGAAAGCAAGACGTGGCCCCTCATCAAATCAAATATCAACTCAAACAGGCACAGCTAATAGGGGGTATTCTTAAGCTTTCTAATACCTCTACAATCAAACCCATTGGTCCACCCATCAAGATTTATAAAACACACGCAAGAGGTGCATTCACCTATAAGGGCAAATTATGGGAGCATGTCTGTAGGCCTGATATTGTCATCACAGAAAATAAATTCCTCAGACAACTATTAACCTTGCCCCCTAGTACTCCCCTGCTACCTCTCAGACTCGACATGGACCTCAGGCCGATAGATGAGGTCTTGGGTCTCAAGCCACTGACATTCTGGCGGAGGTTATGGAGCACGCCGGAGCTCCTGAACTACAGGCAGGAACTCCTAGAAATTTTAAGCCTGGCAAATGCAGTGAAAATTCCATGGCTTGATGGTATTAAAAATGAATTCATCAAGCTAGGGGTCCCACAATTGTGGTATGACCCCGAAATCGCCTGCACCAGGGTTTCAAGAAAAAGCCTATCAAAACTTTATTATGAATATAAAATATCTACCTCCATACGCAAGGTACAAACCGGCACTTTAACTGATTGTTTTTTAAAGGAAAAAGATTGTGATTACTTTGAATGTGTCCTGGATGAGATTTTCCCTGTTTTAACTAGGAAGTTGTATTTACAGTGGAGGTATGGTACTTTACCAATTAGAGCTTTTACCACTAAATGGTCTCCATCCTCCCCGGAAAATTGTCCCGGCTGGGATTGTGATTTGGAAAATGACCTGCATATCATGTTCTTTTGCCCTGCCTATCAAAGAATAAGGAGGTATTGGCTTGTGCCACTATGCAGAAATATGTGAATCACACACTGCATGCAAGCCTATCGTATTTTAACAACAGATTTATCTAGCAAGGTTGTTTTTGGTGTAGCAAAATTTCTCGCTGCAATATGGCTCAAGCGTAGGGCTCTAGTAAACAATGCCTAATTTTAATCTTTGCACATGCATTTTTTAAATTAATTTTAGAGTTGATGATGCAGATGTCTATTGATGGATTTGAATAATGTATTATATTACTTATTGCGCCTATTTTGTATTTTTTATCATCCAGGTATTTTATAGATTGTAGTTTTTATTATTTTATGTACATCTTTTTGGGCAAAAACTGCCGAAATAAAGATAAAATGAATGAATGCTTAGGAAGAAGCGTCATCTTTACGGGTTGTATTCGTCCTAACCATGACAGGAAGAGAGGCTTCCACTTTGTGAGTTCTGTTTGGATTCGAGTAAGGATGGGGGGGGGAGGGAATTGGCAGCATATAACTCCTCAATTTTTGGCATTAGCTGGATTCCCAAATATTGAATAGAGGAAGTAGCCCAAGGCAGAGGTATAAGAGACTGGAGCTTGTGGATTTCCGCTTGCGGGAGGGTAAGGTTGAGAATATACGATCTGTCTAAATTTATTTTAAAGCCTGCTACTGCTTCAAAGCGTTCAAGCTCCGACTGCAAGTGTGGGAGGGACGTGGCAGGTTCAGAGAGGGACAAGAGGACATCGTCCTTGAATAGGGAAATTTTATGTGACTCCCCTGTGAATGGTAACCCCTGGATTCCAGGATTAGCCCTAACCGCTAGCGCTAATGGCTCAATACTAAGAGCAAAGAGTAAGGGTGAGAGGGGACACCCCTGTCTAGTGCCTCTAGAGTGGATAAAGGAGGACAATTGTACCTTCTTGACCACCACTTTAGAGTGGGGGTGGAGATAATTAGCTTGAATCATATTAAGAAATTTAGGCGAAAATCGGAATGCTGTAAGTGTGTGGAATAGAAATATCCAATCAACCCCATCGAAGGCCTTCTCAGCATTCAATCCTACTAAAACCACTGGGATTTGGCGTCTGTTGGCCTTCTCTATCAGGTGTATAATTCGATAGGTGTTATTGTGTGTTTGGCGTCCTTTAATAAATCCTGATTGGTCAGGGTGTATGAGTTCAGGCATTAGGTCGTTTAGTCGTTTGGCTATAATAGAGGAGTACAGTTTTGCGTCAAGATGTAATAAGACAATAGGCTTACAAGAGGCACAGTGATGAGGATCTTTCCCTGGTTTGGGTATCACCGAGATCATGTCCTCGGACATTGTGACAGAGGTCTCGCCCTCCTCTACCATCTTGTTAAAAAGCCGCGCAAGTTGAGAGCTGATGTCGGGGCAAATGTCTTATAGAAGAGGGCGAAATATTCGTCCAGCCCAGATGCTTTGTGTGGCTTTAAGGCTTTAATAGCAGCACCAACATTGTTTATGGTAATAGGAGCAGTGAGTAGTTTGTTCCATTCAGCAGACACCTGAGGCAGGGGCAATGTCCGGAGTTAGTCCTGTTGGGTATCCGAATCTAGGGCCTCCCCAGTGTATAGGTTTTCGTAAAAGGAACCAAAGATCTCAGCTTTGGCCTCGTGTTTATGTGTAATTTCCTCAGAGGGCCCCTGAATGCCACCTATGTACTCTCTCTCTCGTTTATCTTTTAGCTGTCTGGCAAGGTGTTTACCAATGTTGTTGCCCTGGGTATATGATAGATGCCGTAGTGTAAAGTAGGTTTTGTCATTATTAGCTTAGAAATGCCTCCCCTAGAAAGTGGGTATTTCTATGCTCTCCCACTCTTTGTGTGCCTTTTAGCTTGACTTCAGTCCACACAGTAGGCTGAGGGAGCACATCTGGGCATTCCCCAGTGACAGCTCTAAAACATCGGCATGCATTCTCAACGATCAGCCTCTGCCATTTGAGGGCCTGGTTGGATAGAATGAAGGCAGTGGTTTTAACACTTGGCCAGATCATGGACTGAAATTTAGGGGAGACATCTGTGGTTCAAAGGGAAATCCTCTGAACCATCCACCACCACTTTAAATGCACAGTACAGTATAACTACTGGTGCCATACTTCAGCAGAGCAGAGATACACTTGTGGGGACATGCAACTAGGTACTGCATTGTGTACACCGCCAGAGGAATCTGTTGTGCACAAGTAGGATTACTGTAACTGAAGCGGACTGCATGCCCTTCCTGAATAGTGGCTGGCCTGGGTTGACTACATCCTGCTGTGTGGCAGCCTGAAGTGTGCTCTCCAAAGGGCTTGTTGTCTTGCCCCCTGTTCTTTCAGATGTCTCAGGGACATCAATGATTTCCTAAGAGGGACCTACACTGTCTACGTGTGACACCTGGACAGTGGTGCCCCCTTAACTTCCCACATTATCTGCTGGTTTCCAACTGGTAGGGCATCATGAGCGTGGATCTAAGGTGTGTGGCCCCTGCATCGCGTGGACCTTGCACGTATAAGCATCTTGATGGTGGTGAGAGGATTCACCACTTGCGGGATCCAGCGTGGCACCCTTAATTTATGGTACCATATCGCTCCAATGCAACATGCTGACTGCAGGCTCATTGCAAGCGGCTTCTGATTCACAGTTTGCGACCATTGGAGTTGGAAGCATAACTGAAGTAGTGCCTTATTCTACATGTTGAGCGACTTCTGAACTTACACCTGTGTGTGTGATCAGATTTGTCTGGTGCAGTCCATATCAATGCGCACCAGATGTTGTACCTCATTTCCAGGGAGGTATGGAATTTGCAGTTCCTCGTTGTTTGTGACCAGAATGGTCTGGTGCGACCCATATCAAAGCACACCAGACATTGTGCCCAGATTGCCTGGGTGCGACTCTGATCAATATGTACCTGACAGGGTGCCTCCTTCTTCCAAGAGTGTTCCCTGCTACATTCCACAATCATTGATTGGTCCCTTTTTGGCCCTCAGTACAGTGGACGAACTGCCCTCTCCTCACCCGACAACATTGTGTTATCAGTTAGAATTGCCCGGCTCGGGCTTGGGTAGTGAGAGTGATTTACTGGCCTGGAGGAATGCTTCCGAGAGCGATTGGAAGTGGGTCAAAACCCCCCCAGAGCTTCACAGAACTGGGCTGGTGCCGGAAGGCCCTTGTGGAACCCTTTTGAATGACCGACTATTGCTGTCAGGCCTCTCCTGCTCACCATCCTGTGGGTGTCTGAGTGGCTGTCAAGCTCCCATTTGACGATAGCCTTCTAATTAATCATGATACCTACCCCTACTTGTTTTCATGGGACCCTGACCAAGTGTGACGTCAGCCGTGTGTGGCCTAGTGTCTGGGGGGAGGACTGGTTATCTTCCATCTGTGGGCGTAGGACAGTTGGGTGAGCTGGATGGTGGAGTTAGGCTTGGGCCACGAGATCGGCAATGTGCTATCAATTGACCTGCTGTGTATCAGTTGTGCCACATTAAAGTGCTGAGTGCATTCAATCAATCAATCAATCGCAGGCATTTATATAGCGCACTACTTACCCGGAGGGTCTCAAGGCACCGTATGGACCTGCCTGATATCCGTTGCACCGTGCATTGTGTGGAGTGAGTGTGTGTGTGGGAGTGACAGTCTGTGGACAGGCATTGGTTCACAACACGAGCCAGTGGTGTTGACTTGCATGTTGAGTTCTTGCCAGAAGAACACTATGGTTGACATTGGTTTTACCTGCACAGCCTCGGCCTGTGGTGCTACTAAAAAGTGTTATAATTCCTTGTATGTACATATTTCTGATATCATTGTGCGCTGGGATGCACCCTATAACTGTTTGGTATTAAATTATAAGAATTGCTGTGGTGGGCCTGAGGTTGACAATGTGTTGCACAGCATAATGGTGCTGGGGGGATTAGAATAAGATCTGTTGCATGTGTATTATTGATGTCATTTTAACACAGTTGGGCCTAGTATCGCTAGTAATATTTCCAAGGGTGATTTATGCCCCAAAATACATGATGTTCATGTTGTGTTGATTACTGTGCGTGTTGAATGCAAATGTTTTTTACATACATCATGTGTAAAGTCTCTTTTATTATGCTCAGATTATTTATTGTGAGAGAGTGCTGTGTCAATGCTTTACACATTGTCTCTGTGTTAAACCTGACTGCTCAGTATTAAGCTACCTAAGGGTGAATGCAGGTAGTAGAGTGAGTGTAATCACCCGCCCCTTACGGGAGTGGTAGGTTCTACCTGGCAAGGTGCATCGCCTCAGCCAACCAGAAAGTGCCTGTTTCAACAACAACTTTAGCTTTATCCCTGTTTATTATTTTTTTTATTGAAATCAGACATATTACAGTACAGTATATGAGAAAAGAAGAGAAAAACAAAACAAAAAAGAAAACATAAAACACAGAAAACATAGCTCAGCTATATAGCTCATCATAACCAAACATATAACTTGGCATTACATTGCACTTGAACAATCCCTCCCCCTTTTTCCCCATGGTTATCACCAAATTTCAGCAGTTAATGCGATATTACTCATTAACAACAAACTGCAGACCATTCCATTAGCCAACACCTTGTCCGTTTTGTTCTTCCATCCAGACAGTTAAAGGCTTCCAAATATTCATGCCTTTATTCATAGCTTTTAGCCCTTTACAATTATAGAGGACAATTTCCTGCCGCCCTATATATACTAGCCTATACAGCCACTGATGAAATGTAGGGGGTTCCCGATACTTCCATACTGTGGCAATCAAAAGGCGTGCAATTGATACTATTAAAAACACAATATCCCTCTGTACCGAATCTAGCTGCAGCCTGCAATCATATCCAAATAACATCAGTATAGGGGAGATTTTTATGTTTTCCCCAATGTCTGGAGCATAAAGAACTCAATCCCTTCTTTTAACTTATCTAGCTTTCCACGTAAGTAAAACATATGTACCATATCAGCGGGACTGGTTTGACACCTCCGGCATTCGTCAGATTGTCTTTTTCCCCACTTAAAAAGTTTGGAAGGTGTATAGTAGAGATTATAAACTGTTTTGTATTGTTGAGCTTTTAAGGTATCTGACATAAAAACTTTGGCGCATTTTATCAAGGAGGTTTATCTCCGCTTTTTTGGCTTTAAAAGCCAAGAAAGCGGAGATAACATTATCTCCCTATTACCTAGCTGTTGCTAACACCAGTTAGCAACAGCTAGTAGGAGATAGCGACCATCTCGGGCCCCGCTTTGCATGTCAGTGATATTTATCACTAATGACATGCAAAGTGGGCGTGCCAAGATGTTAGCGACTGGAAACAGTCGCTAACATCGCTATCTCCTATTACCAACTTTTGGAGATATTCGCACTAAGCGCGAATATCTCCAAAAGCTAACACCTGCCCCTGAGCAGTTCTTAGCCATTTATCCAATGGTAGGTGGATAACATGGCTAAGAGCATTAGCTCGGTAATGCATGAATATCGCTGACTTTTCAGCGATATTCATGCATTTCGGCCGATTTTTATCGCTTAGGAGATAAACCTTGATAATAGCAGGGCTCCTAAGCGATAAAAATCACCGCAGCTCGGCGATAAAAATATTGCCGCTAAGCCAACATAGCGATAATTATCGCTAGTTGTTGGTAATATGCCCCTTTATTCCCAATCTCCAGCACCTTGTCTATATCAACCTCCCCATCACTTAGTTTATTAATCTAATTTAGCTCTATCTTTTCAACATCGTCCGGTATGGACTTTAGCAGCTCTTGATAAAAATCTTTAATTCTACTCTTAGAGTTACCCATAATCTGCAGAATTGGTATCTGCCCCATATTGATACAATCTTTAGAGATTCCTTGTCATGTTGCCTGTTTAAATATTCTTAGAATTGTTTACTTTCTACATTCTGTGTTGGGCAGGATTCTCTTCCTAGGCTTCTGTGGTGGCAGTAGCTGGGGAAGAAGTCCTGCGTAGGATGTTACCTACCTTGCTCCTGTGCTTTCTTTAATAAACCTCCTATTTTACTATTTATGCGTGGAGTCAACTTTACAATTTTGGCGACGATGGCAGAGAAGCACTAGGAAACCCGCAAACCCACGAAACCTCATTTTAAAGACTTTCTTCGTTCTACAGATTTAGAGGAAATAGAATTCTACATTTATCTTTTGACTTTTAAAGATAATTTTTTATTTTTTTTGTAGAATTGAACACTCGTTCGTCCGATGTTGAAGCGAAAACAATTTGAAATTGATTCGTCTTTGTGGTAATTGATTCGCCTCGGAGGAAATTACTTTCCGTGAGTTGCTTTCTTCAAGTATTTTCTGTTTACCTTTGCGCATTTTGGAATTGACTTTATTAATTAATTGCGCAGATTAAAATTTATGAAAGGCTTTTGTTAAGCGTTGCTTATCACAGTTGAAAAAAGCAGTTACCTTTAGCCCGCTCTTCAGCGCGAACGCAGCCTCTTGTACATTCTTCTCTTTGCTGCATTCTTCTCCGCGCTCCAATCTTCTATTTTGATGACAACGCATGTTGCACGTTACGCTCGACGTGATGCACGCTGCGCAATGACGTAAGACGCAGAGCGTCCGTTTTGTAAATTACCATAGCAACAGGAACCGAGGAAATAGTTTACTATTTATTATCACTTCACATCGTCAATTCGCCTTGAAATACATTATTAACTTTGCGCTTGCTGAATTCTACATTACAGCGCTTTATGATTTTTGGTTTGCCTGATTAGACAAGTCTATTTCAAGTAAGGAGAATTTTTTTTTTTTTTATTTTCAAGTTTTAGTTTACCTTTTTGCCTCTGACTGTTCAGTTTATTTCAACATGGCCACGCAAAACTTTACAATCCATTCACCACAAGCTTTTTGGCCTTCTGGATTAGAACCCTGTATGAAGTGGCTTCAATGGAAAGCATATTTTTTAAACTTTATTGACACCATTGATGAAGACGGAAAAATGAAGCCAGAAAGAAAGAAAAAACTGTTTTTACATTCTTTAGGTGCTGGTGGTTTGAAGGTTTATGAAGAAATGTCAAAGAGTACAGGGGGTGGTGATTCAAATGTGTTTACTAATATTTTGATAGACTTTGATAACCACTTTTCTCCTAAGGTGTGTATAGGTATCACTAGATACAAGTTCTTTCGCAGGAAACAACAGCCTGATGAAACTATTGATGTGTATGTGGCTGAGCTTAAAAAAATGGCTGAAGACTGTAAGTTTGATCATCTCCAAGAACAGTTCATAAAGGATCAAGTAGTTATGCATGCTTCTGATCCGTCAAGTCACGATAGACTTTGGATTAATGGTGATTCTGAACTTAAAGAGGTTCTGGCTATTGTTAGAAAGGCAGAACTCTCAGGTCGCAGTGCTAAGGCTATTAAAGTTAGTGAAAAGTCTACCACTGAACAAAAGATGGTTTCGGAACAAACTATTTCTAAAGTTCAAGGTAAATCAAATTATAAGCAAAGATATCCTGTTAAAATTAAACCTGCTGAAGTGAAAAATAATGATAAGCTGAAGTGTTTTAGATGCGGTAGCAGTTCGCATTTAGCTAATTTTAAATCATGTCCAGCGATACAGGAAAAATTTTCCAATTTTGGGTTAAAAGGGCATTATTCCAGAGCTTGTTACAGAGCTAAGGGAAAAAAAGTAAAGGTTGTTTGTGATTCATCTTCAAGTGACGATGATGATATTATTAAAAAAGTCATGCATTGTTCTATTCAAGACGAATGCGTTAAAAAAGTAATGTATTGCTCAGTTGGAGATGAATGCATTCCAAAACCTCTTGAAAAAGTTTACATTTTCAATATTAATGATTCCTGTAAGAAAGACTTTCTCGAAAAACCCATTTGTAATATGCATATCGGTGGAGTTCCTATTAACATCTATGCTGATTCAGGTTCTCCCTACACCATAGTTAATGAGAAAGTGTGGAATTCTAACTTTGTACATCATCTTGGAAATAATCTTTATTTGTCTGACATTGCTCCTGAAGGATTTTCAGGGGAAAGTATTGACATGATTGGTTTCAAACCTTTAAAGTTTAGATTCAAGGACAGGGAATGTTTTGGAAAACTTTATGTTGCAAAACGTGGTCCTTCTGTCCTCGGATGGAGAGATCAGAGGGATTTAGATATTATATTAAATCCCAATAGTCCTGAACCTGTATTAGTTATTAATGATGGTTCAGAGATTGGTGAGTCTATGCTTAAAAAGTTTCCGGACGTTTTTAGTGGAAAAATTGGTAATTTTCAAGGGTTTTCTCACCATATTGTTTTAAAAAGTAATGCCAATCCAAAGACCTTTAAAGCTAGAAACATTCCTATTTTGGTACGTGGTGATGTAGAAAAAGAATTGGACAAACTAGTTAAGGAGGATTTAATTGAGCCGATAGAATCCTCCGAATGGATTTCTCCAGTTGTAATTGCCAGACGTTCTAATGGCAAAATTCGCTTATGTGTAGATCTACGCCATTTGAATGATAACATTGTAGTTGATAAGTTTCCTTTACCAAAGATTTCTGAAATGTTGTCCTCGGTTAATGGTGCTACTATTTTTGTCAACATTGGACCTTTCTGCTGCATATCATCAGATTTCACTTGATGATGACAGTAAGCATCTTACGGCATTCATCACCCCCATGGGGTGTTTGCAATATAAGAGAATGCCTTTTGGTCTAGCCTCTGCTGCCGCCATTTTTCAACGCATTATGCATATACTTTTTGGCAAACTTTCAAATGTTAAATTTTTCCAAGATTACATTTTAGTATATGGGAAAGATAAAACTGAACATAATTCTATTCTTGAAGAAGTTTTAAGCATTCTTGAAGACAAAGGGTTAACAATTGAATTTTCGAAATGTCATTTTGGAGTTAGATCTGTAACTTATTTGGGTCATGTGTTGTGTTCAGATGGTGTTTCCACCAAACCCAAATTGGTTGATGCCATTGAAGAAGCTCCTCCCCCTTCTAGTAAAGATGATGTTCGATCTTTCTTAGGGATGGTAGAATTTTATTCAAAATTCATTAAAGGTTTTTCCCGCAAAGTTTATAATATAAGACAACTGTTAAAGAGTAAGGTCAAATTTGAATGGTCTGCTCTTTGTGATGACGAATTTAATAGTATTAAGACTGACATTATCAAAGCTCCTGTGTTGTCTCCTTTTTATTTAGACCTGGATTCCATGATTACTGTAGACGCCAGCAATAAAGGTTTGGGCAGTGTACTCTCACAGGTTAATAGTCATGGTAAGGGACGTGTTGTGGCGTTCGCTTCCAGGGCCCTTTCTGTTCCTGAGAGTAAGTTTTCTGTTATCGAGAAAGAAACACTAGCTGTTGTCTGGGCCTTAGAACACTTCCGTAGTTTTGTGTGGTGCAAGAAATGCGTTGTTTGGTCTGACCATAAACCTCTGACTAAGCTTCTTTCTACGGATGGTCTTTATAATGCCACTGCTAGAATAGCGAGAATGTCTATGCGTTTGCAGGATTTTATAATCAAAATTGAGTATTTTCCAGGGAAAAACAACGTGATTGCAGATTTTCTTTCGCGTATGCCTTCTGAGTTACAAGAGTGTGAGGTGAGTGAATGGGGCTCTTTTCAGATTGCTCTTATTCATGATGATAATCCTTTTTGCATTGAGAAAAAAGTATGGAATGAGGAGTATTTGAAGGACAATGTTTTAGTCTCTGCAGTTTCATTTATTCGTAAAGGTTGGGTGGAGAAGAAAAAGTTAAGCTCAGATCTTAAACCTTTCTGGGAAGTTAGAAGCGAACATTACTGTTTTGGATGGTACTATTTTTCATGGTGACAGAGCTGTTCCTCCTTCGTCCTTAAGGAATTCTATTTTATAGTTATGTCACAAGGATCATTGTGGCATAGTCAAAACTAAACAAAATGTGAAACAATGGTACTGGTGGCCCGGTATTGATGTTCTTGCGGAGAGGATTGTACGTGAGTGTGTCATTTGTTCTAATTCAGATAAAGTTCTTAACACTCTGAAACCTGAAATGTGTGAACCTATCATTCCTGATGGCCCTTGGCACACTGTGGCCATTGACATTATGGGGCCTATAGGTGTCAATCATAAGTTTGTGATTTCAATTATTGACATTTTTTCTAGATGGCCTTGCGTTACCATCGTGAATAAAGTTGATTCGGCCGCTGTGTTAGATTTCATTGACAAAGTGTTCATTGAAGAAGGTCTCCCTACCCAAATTATCAGTGATAATGGGGTTCAGTTCATGTCCAAATTGACTAAATCTTATTTTGACAGAACTGGCATCATCCACAAAACTACTTCGTTATATAATCCTAGTGGAAATGGGTTATGTGAGAGATTCAATAAAGTTTTGAAGAATGCTATCCAAATTGCCAATCTAAATAAAGAAGATTGGGAAATTTGTGTCTACAAAGCTGTTTGGTCTTATAGGGCCAATGTCCATGATGCTTTGAAAATGTCACCTTTTGAGATTATGAGGGGTCGTACTGCCAGAACCAAATTTAATCCCAATTGGCTGCATAAGAATTCTTGTCGGGACATATGTATGAATAAAGTTAGAACCAGTATAATTGAGAAGCATTTACAGTATAAGAAAAGTTTTGATGGAAAATGTAATGCTTGTACTGTGGATGTCAAAGCTGGCATGTGGGTTAAGGTTAAAAAACCTTGGAAGGTTCGAAAAGGAGAGTCTCAATATTCAAAACCATTAATGATTAAGAAAGTTTTACGCAATGCTGTTTTATTAATTGATGGAAGGGTGTGGAATTTGAGGAGAATTGCTACTTACAAAGGAAAGAAAGAATTAACTACTGATTGTGCTTGCTCTTCACATTCTTCTACTGCTATTTCTGAACCTCTTTCTGTTTATAATGGGGATCATGGTGGATTTGTTGTTTCAGAATGTATTTCTGATGAGTGTGTTGATTCTGCTGACAGTATTGGTGATGTTACCGATCCATCTTCCAACTCGTCAAATGATTCTGCTGACAGTATTGGTGATGTTACCGATCCATCTTCCAACTCGTCCAATGTACGTTCTTCACAGTATCTCGACTCCAACAGTTCTATTGTGAAAGAATCTGATTGTATTAATAATACTGTTGTAAGTGGAAACCGTGTTTGCTCAAAACCTAGGTAGTTACAAGATTTTGTTTGTTGATCTTTTGTTTTTATTTTTGTTTCATAAGGAAGAAGATGTGTCATGTTGCCTCTTTAAATATTCTTAGAATTGTTTACTTTCTACATTCTGTGTTGTGCAGGATTCTCTTCCTTGCTTCTGTGGTGGCAGTTGCTGGGGAAGTAGTCCTGCGTAGGATGTTACCTACCTTGCTCCTGTGCTTTCTTTAATAAACCTCCTATTTTACTATTTGTGCGTGGAGTCAACTTTACATTCCTCTTATACAATTACGTATTTGTAAATATTTAAAGCCCAAGTCCCGCTGTAGGCCAAACCTTTGAACTAACTCAATAAACGCCATCAATTCCTGATTCGAATAAACCTCTGCTAGTGTAACGATCCCCGCTTGTTCCCATTTTCTAGCCATACCATTGTATAAAGTCGGGCGTAAAAAGTCAGATTGCCAGAGTGATGTATATTTAGTATACCTTCTTATTTTAGACATTTTCTCTAACCGTGTCCAAATTTTCACGGCACACTTTATACATTTATAACCTTTCTTTTGATATTTTTTCATGTCATCTTGACGCTGAAATATTCCTCCTGCAGCTTCCCCTATCGCCAGTTGATAAATAGTTGGTACTTTTATCATATCACTTTGCTAATTTTCAAAATAATAGAGAGTACCTAATTGTTGAAGAGCGGTAGCCCAATAGTATAACAGAATATTGGGGGCATTCCAGCCCCCCCCCGTTAACTGGGTGGGTCAGATATTTATATGCGCTGCAGATTTTTTGATAGCTCCAAATAAAATTAGAAAACATCCCTTCAATTTTGTGTATTTTACTTGCTGCTAACTCTAATGGGATTAGGTATAAAATCTTAGCAAATATTTTTATTTTAACTACGTTAATCCTTCCGATTATTGTAACATGTATATGATCTATCTGTCTCGGCTCCCTATTACTTGAACCCATTACTGGGTCTATATTTAGTGCCCATAGATTAGTTATTTTAGATGTTAATATAACCCCTAAATATGTTGCTGACTCAGTTACCCGAGAATCTTGTAGCAAGCAATGAGAGGAACAGATAATTTGCGTCTTTGATTTATTTAGGAGATATCCCAACCGCCTCCCAAATTTTTCTGCCATCTTTTCTACTTCTGTAATTGCCTCCTGTGGGACTGATGTTATTAAGGCAATGTCGTCAGCATACGCCAGAATTTTTGTCTCATATCTATGAGTAACTACCGGCTTAATTAATTGATTATTCAACATTTGGGAAATAAATGGATCTAAATAAAAAGCAAACAGGATTGGGGAGCAGGGGCAACCTTGGCGAGTATCCCTTTCTGCCTCCAACCTCCTGGATGTGTGCCCCTTTATTTGTATCCTTGCATGGGTTTATAATACATGGCCGGTATTGCTCTAAGAAATCCTGTGTCAAAACCTCTCTCAGCCAATTTGACCAACAAATATTGCCAGGCCACCCGATCAAAGGCTTTCTCTGTGTCCAGGAGGACCAACCAGAGCCACCGCTCTTTTCTCTACCTCCGCGATGTCCAATATTGATATTACTCGTCTCGTGTGGTCTGTGGTCCCCCGGCCGGGAACAAAGCCATGTTGCCATGGTGAAATGAGTGCAACTATATTCCTGTGTAATCGGGTGGCCATAATTTTGGAGTATAATTTGGCATCCGTATTCATAAAAGAAATTGGACGATATGACAAGGGCAGTTCAGGGGGTTTACCTTTCTTTAGAAAAACTACATCTGTATCCTGCCATGACAATGGAGATATCCCGCGATGTTGGATATCCAAAAATAGATCTAGCAGAAGGGGCAGTATTTGTAAAGAAAGCATTTTGTACACTTCAATAGGGATTTTATCTGCCCCAGCAGCTTTATCCGATGAAAGAGACCCCAATGCCTCCTGTACTTCTTCTAAAGTGATTTTCAATTCTAGTTCTTGAGAAATTTCATCATATATCCTAGGAAGTGGGGCAGCATTATTACCAATATCTGCTTGGTCCTCTTGGTCATCTGTCAGGGCATCTGATTGATATAGTCTAGTGTAGAAATCCTCAAAGACTTCAATAATCTTTTCCTGGTTTGATACCAATACACCATTTTTATCTTGCATTTTAATATATTATTCCTAACATTTTCTTGTCTAGTTCTTAGAGCCAGTAATCTCCCTGTTGTCTCTCCGTATTCATAAAGTTATTTGTGATACGTCTGACACTTTTGGGCTACCTTCTTTTGAAAATACTGATTAATTTCAGCCTTAACCAGTGATATTTTACACAAATGCTGTGCAAGTATATTTCCTAAAGCTCCATAATTAATTATTTGGATATGTTCCATTTCAAGTTTGGCAAGCTTATTAATCAGTTGTTCCGTCTGTATTTTACAATTTTTCTGTGTATGGGCTAAAAACCCTATCATTTCACCCCTCAAGGCAGCCTTGAATGTATCCCACACCACTGCTCGGGATGCACTATAGCTATTAGAATCAAAAAATGTCTGAGTCCAATATTTGATGTATGTACAGAACTCTTTATCCAATAATATTTTTTTATCAAAAGTCCATGGAGTTTTTCTGTTCAAACCCTGAACCTCCTTAATTTCTAAAACTAGCAGATTGTGATCCGAGTACAGCTGTGGGAGTTTTTTTATATCTAAATTATCCAACATTTGACTAGGGGCAAAGACATAATCTAGGCGAACACATTTTTTATGGGGGCGCAAAAAGTATGTAAAGCCTGGATCATTTTGTTGTTTTTCTAACCAGACATTGGCTAGCCCATGACTATTTTAAGAGCAAAAAGTGCTCTATATACTTTAGGCTTCCTTCCTACATAGAAGCTTAAAGCTCTATCTCCATCCATATGTAAATTAAAGTTGCCACATATAATCAGCTAGTGCGGCCAGTGGGCTAACTCAACCTTCAGCTCTTCCCAAATATATGGATCATCCAAATTTGACCCGTACATATTTACCACAGGGAAACCCAGGAATAGCTCCATTATCGCCCATCGGCCTCATCTATCAGACTTCTTTTCGAAGGGCCGTCCCACTACGTTGCTTGATATATATAGCTACTCCTCTCGTCGTAGACGTTTGAGAGGAGCATACAGCTAGATTATACCCTTGGAACTCAAGAGAAGATTTATTACCCCATGCAATGTGCGTCTCTTGTGAGCATAAGACGTCCGGGTTCAGCATAGTAATTATCTCAAAAACCCTTGCCCGTTTTACTTTGTCATTTAAACCGCCAACATTTGATGAGCAAATCGTATATTTAACCATATTTTACAAGTATAGATACCTTAGATAGCCATTGCCAATAATTCTAGAATCCCTTCATAGTACTGTGTATTCCATTATATATGCATACATCTGATTTCTGTTTTTTATCTTTGCTGCCCTCCCACCCCCTACCCCAACTTCCCCTATTACCCTCCCTCGCTTCCCCCCTTCCGTGACCCCAGCACTCACCACCCCCTCATCCTCCTGTGACTCCTCCCCCCTCTCCCACCCACCCTACACCCAATACATTTGGAAAAAGGGCTTATGGCCCTTGTGATGGGGAGAGACTTCACTCCAGTATCCTCTCTGTTCGTTTTCCCACATTTTCATACTTTACTATCTCTTTGGGTGTCTACTTATTAGTGTTACACCGTCTGCGTTTGCACATTGCTTTAGCTATACAAGCATATATACAAAACCCTAATCCAAAATTTGTTCTATTCTCATACTTTTAACTATGTTGTTTCACCCTGACTTTCCATACAGTTTCAAAAAGTGTTCAAATATTCTTGGGCTTGTATTTCCGATACAAAGAAGCGTATTTGACCCTTATTCAGCACTTTCAGTGTTGCTGGAAAGCCTGTGCACCTTTATTCTGAAAGGGGCTTATTAGTTGTCTTAGGTGCCATCTTCTCTCCACTGTGTGGTGGCAATAATCCGGCCTCACGAAAAATGTAATCCCTTTGCCTTAGTGTTTTCTATCAGGTCTTGCCAAGTCATACAGCGCTTGCTGAGCCAAAAAGTTATTCAGATTGATCATGATTGCTCTAGGGCGGTATTCTATTTGGCCCTTTTTTCCAACAGGCTGTTTAAACAGAAATTTATGGACTCTCTGTATCTCATTAGCCCAGTTCCAAATTGTTGACTCCGGGAAAGCCTCAATAAAAAGTTCCTGTACAAACTTGGGGACATCTGTCCCTTCCACTCCTTCTGGTACTCCCAGTATAGTAAGGTTATTTTGTCGCAGCCGGTTTTCTTAATCAACTATCTTTAATTGCATATCCTCCCGATGGGATGTTATCATATCCATATCAGCTCTTTGTACCACCACTTTATCCTCTGGAGCGGATATCCGCCCTTCTGCTGCATTAATTCTTTCGGTGAATTCACTGCAAGTCTTTGCATTTCTCCTAACCATATTTAGCAGTTTACAGTAAGTAGTGTGTGTCTTCTGATTTTCCGAACGGGTCTCCGCTCAATGTTCCACTATTGATAGATGAATTGACATCAGTGATACCTCATCTGTATTATCGAGTGGCGCTGTGGCTCCCGGCGGAAGTTCCTCATCACCTTGTAATTCAGGTGCAGGTTGGAGGGAGAGAGATATTTCCCACATTAAACTGTTGCCTGCCCTGGCTTGAGATATGTTTGTATTTGCAGTCTGTTGCACCACAGGTTTGTGACACACCATAGTGCATCTAGATTTTTCTCCTCCGATATAGAGTTCATTGTTGAGTCATTATGCTCACTTCCCAAGATCGTTATAGACCCTTCTAAATACTCCTCTTTCAGACCTTCATCCTGCTCCTCATCTGACATGATTGACGGGTATGATAGTGATGAAGTCCTTTTTTGATTCTTAGTCTCTCAATCCGATTGCCATTTTTTCTGGTCTATGGCTTCCACAAACTCCATCTCACTGTTGCCGTCCTTACTCAATCATTCTCCAGATCTAAAACCCATACATAGCTATCTTCTTTATCCTCTTGTACTTTGGGTAGTCTTACTTGCCTCCATGAGCCCCATAGTCTTCGTCCTCCACATTTAATGACGTAAGACCCAAATGTCTTCTTCATCTACGTCTTTCCTTCACCATATCCTTCATTCATACTAAGCTTGGACTATCCCCACACTTATCCTCAATAAGGGATCCACTGTACGAATATGTGGACACCGTTTTACAAAACCTTGTCAGAGAAGCTGATAGTCATGAACATATTTCAATTGGGGAATTATAACAGGTTTTCTTCGCACTATGGATGTGATTTCATTATTCAACTTGCCCCACACCAAGAGGACCATGAAGAGGTAGTATATTAGATATTCCACACTCAGAATCTAGTGACAAATGAGGCCCTTCTCATACAGCTGATTAACTTTATATTGCTTTATACTGTTTTTAGGCATTAGGAAATTTCTATGTGGCATTCTCAGGTATTTCAAAAGTCTCATCTGTTCTGACCCGCTTTGGCTGTGGAGCCACAACCATCTTATGAGTGAACCGTGCAGTGCTTATGGGCAAACCCTTTACTTATCTGTTGTGGTGTCCTGGTGAATTCGGGTTGTGGCAGCTGATTTGGAGAGCCTCTTTCTAGTGCCACCATGAAGGAAGTGGTGAGGTGTTTCTGCACCAGAGTTTTGACAGGCAGGTGCGCCATCTTGGATCCCTATACTCAACCCAACTCAAGATGGCACCCTGCATTGCAGCTCCAAGCTTATCCCAGGCTTATGCGGTTGGTTTGCAGGCCCTGTTGTCCTCCTTTTTTTCAAAGGGTATATTTTACTATTTTAAGGAGGCTGGTAATAGGAACAGTGCGTCGCAATGCTTTAGCTGCTTCTTCTTGGGTTGATATTCCTGTGTGTGATTTTTCTCATGCTTTCCTTAACCTTCTAGGATTCCTTGATAATATTCCAGTGTTAGGTGTATATTCCTGCTGATTCATTGGGGTTGTTTCCACTGTCTTTTTGCTCCTAAGCAGTGGGTTCTTTCTTAGGACACTTGCCTGCTTCTGTTGTTATTCCACCAGTTGATACAGTGGCTGCAGAAAGGATATACCCCTACCTTGGGGTCAAGTCAACTAAGATTCAAAGACCGCGGTTGTGTCCAGCTCTTGACATTGTCTGCATCTCCAGCATTTACAGATATATGTTTGTGTAGATTTTAAGTGAAATACACGCTGAATGATAGAAAAATGGAAAAAGAGGTTGACAATTCTATTCAGGTTTTACAATTTTCTTTTTCTGATCTGGGAGGGTTCAGTGAATTAACTAGAAAAAAATATCCAGCAGTTGAATACATTCTAAGAAAGAATCAAATTCACTTATTCTATTAATCAAGATACACTTCACTATATAGATGTAGAATTTACAAATGTTATTCCCAGCTTACAGGTTCAAGACTTTGTAAAACTAATTTAAGCGGAATTTCTAATTACTATTTTACATTTGTACTAAAGAAAATTATATTATGATTAGGAATGAATACTTTATGGCACCTACTTTAAATAGTTAGATGAATCAGTTGGGACAACATATCTGATTACTGAGAATTGTGATGCAATTTAGAATGTGGAAAGGATTCAGGTTCGGATGGCAGCGGTGTGATAATCATGGTTGTAAGACCTGACAGCCTTCGTGTGGTCTTTCCCCCAACATTTTGCCTTCCTCTTCCACTTTTCTGACTTCGTTTTTGCAGGCTTTAGGGCTCTGTGCAATTTACCACTGCTAACTAGTGCTGAAGAGCTTGGTATACATGGAGACATTGGTTCATCCTCAACTGGCATATTTAAATCACATATAAGTCTCTAGTAAAGTGATACTCCCTGTGCCCAGGGCTTGTACATTAAATGCTACCAGTGGACCGGCAGCACTGAATATGCCACCCACTGAAGCAGCCCTTTAACTGTATATCAGGCCTGTCACTGCGGAACCTCTATGCACAATTTTACACTGCCATGTCGACCTGCCAAAATAAACCATTACCTGGGCACATTCCTTCCCTTTTAATACATATGTCACCCCTAAGGTGGGCCCGGGCAACCCAGAGGGCAGGGTGCAATTCATGTGAAAGGCAAGACATGCACTTTTTAGTTTTACATGTCCTGGTAGTGAAAAACTCCCAAAGTAATTTTTACCACTGCAAGGCCTATCTCTCCCATAGATAACATTGGTATTACCTGATGACATTTTATATGTGTAATCCCCAATGGGGAAGAGAGAAGACCCCCCAAGTCCAGTGTCTCTGGAATCCTAATTTATGGCGAAGTCAGATTTTAAACAAATGCCACTTTTAGAAAGTTAGTATTACAAAACAAAAATGCCAATACTGCCAAATAGTTCAAAGAAATTATTTCATTCCGTGCATTTGAACGAAACTATATGCAGGAGAGAATCTCATCATTGAATCAATCAATTCGAATTTGCATTTTATTTACACTTTTCTTCTTTCATGTATTTTTCAAATATTTTCTGTTTCAACAAGACTTTTTTGTGAAGCACATTACAAAAAAACAATACAAACAACAAACATGAAAGTACTTGCCTTTATAAATCATTCATACTGAAAGACATTTCAATCATACTCTAAACACATTCATACACCTAACAGTCTAAAAGGACATACACTTTTTTTTACAATTTATATACAGTTCATGACTAAGAAACCATAGACTCTTATTTGTAAATATAAATCTCTAGGTTCAAAAGATTTGTTCAGTTTTCTTATGGTTTCAACGTGAAAAAC
The DNA here is from genome assembly GCF_964263255.1 of Lissotriton vulgaris. NCBI lineage: Eukaryota > Metazoa > Chordata > Amphibia > Caudata > Salamandridae > Lissotriton > Lissotriton vulgaris. Next base: position 535,013,718 of record NC_141689.1, read on the forward strand.
GTGATCTGGGACACCATAAATGCAGAGGATGCAACTGTTGTGAGTCCACTGAAGAAGGATCGATTTTTAAGTACAACGGAATAACATGGAAACATGAGTTATTCACAAATTGTAAAACTAAATATGTGATCTATGGGATCAGGTGCCCATGCAACCTCCTATACATTGGGAAAACTAATCAGGAGGTACGCTCAAGAATTCAGCAACACAAATCAAGGATAAAACATAAGGTATCCAACGCCCCATTAGTCAATCATTGGCAATTGAAAAATCATGAAGCTAATGATCTACGATGGACTGTAATAACAAAAGTGGAACAAGATCCAAGAGGAGGAGATGTAGATGCCAAACTGTCCAAAAAAGAATCATCAATGATTGTAAGGTTTAACACTGCTACAAATGGATTAAACGAACTCTCTGAGATGTTCAAGTTATAAACACAACAGAGATATTATCAGTATCCAGCACACGATTGATGAATAGGTCCCTATCCAAGATGGCCCCGATGGAAAAACCACCTGATTCATTTTTTCATAACAACCAGTTTAAAATATCCGAAACCAGCCACATGACCACCATTCAACTATACACCAAAAGGAATTATAAGGTAGAACGACATGCGTCATGGGCACACACGCACCCCATAATGATTAAGACAAATTGACTAGACAAAGATGGCAACCGGAGCACATGAGAAAGTCATGTGACTTCAAAACCAGGAAGTAAAAACATCACCGAGTGTTGCCTTCCAGACCGTGAGACGGGACCCAAACGGAGCACACTGCGAACTAAAGGTACGATCCAGCGGGAATTCTTAAGATATTCCCATTGATACCGATGCGCAAACAAACATTGAGAATCTTTCTCCCTTGGTTCCCTCAGGCGCACTGTGAACCACCACTCGAACTCAAACAGATTCCAAATTACGGCGCCTACAATCAAAAAAATTGGTAAGATATGCCACCAAACACACTTGAAACCCGGTCCAACCCCAATCCAGTATAGGTCGCTGACATACTCTCCATCCTTTTTCCCCCATTATAGAATCACGGAGTAATATACATCTCCACCAGTGAGTATGTTTTTGAGTATGTTCTATAAGGAATGTTGGTCGTGTATCAAGAGGGAGAGAGAGGACCAGTTAGCTAGTCCGTATCCCCAATTTATATAGTTTGTTAATCAAAATGAGACTAGCTAAGTTTGGGAGGGGGTTTAAGATTTTAGTTTAAAATCTAAGTGACTCAGTATTGTTTTGTCAAGGGGTTGTGGCACCTGGTAGGTGTGCTCATGAAGCCCTCACCCACCCACCTAGTTGGTGGTATGCTTCATCATCGGGCCCACCCAGTGACACCTAGCGTGTCCCGGGTGTGCTACGACGCCTGGTTACAGCGGAGCAGGTATGTCGCTGTGTGTGCCGTGAAGGGTGTTTTGAATGTGAATTAAAACGGCTTGGCGGGGGTCCCAGTACCCGAGGGTTGAAAGAATTTTAATACCTGGGCCTCCGTCAGCGGTTAAAAATAAGGCTGAGGGACGTTAGAGGCGAGTTACGACCTCCCACGTCCTTTGGTGGCTCAATATGTTTCAGCCAGTGCCTTATGAATAAGCTGGCTTTCTTCAGGACAGATAAAAGGTGTGTGCAGTTAAAACTAGTGGGTGTGTGATACAGACTATGTGTCTACACGCCCTAAAGTGTTTGTCACGCACCTGGGCATTATCATGACTCGGCAGCTCGAGTCTGTCTACCATTCCTACTGCCTCACAGGTGCGCACTATTAGCCAATCAACCACAGTATAAAACCTAGCAGCAATGGCCATTATTCACCGGTTCTGCGAAGGAGGCACTACAGGTCCAAAGCAGGCTCTGGCCAGAAATCCTGTGAGTATGACGAACAACCACCTCTACTACGGGTAAGCGCTACCACCCTTTTCTCCCTACAGGTCTCCTAACCCCAGTGGACATTCCTTTTTCTTCCTCATAGGACCAACCCCTTGCTCCTTCAATAACCTTGAAGACAAACTCCTTAAAACTAGCGTAAGCTATATCCTTGCGCTTCCTTTACTTATTACCACTTCTTCCACTACTGTTGTGAATACCGCTTTTTTAGCCACCCCACCAACGATGTTCTAGTGCGATTCTCACCATAATGGTACCACCAGTACCATTACACCTTAGCCGCTTATAGCCTGCACCCCCCACGCTATTAAGTCGGCTGTCATGAGTATCTATGCAATACTTCTCAGTGACTCTTTCTTTTCCTGTATGTTTTGTCCTTGTCCTTACATGTTATATGTACAGGTGTTCTTGAGAAGGGAATTCCCCCTCTCACACATAGACAAACACTTAAGGGCGTGTAGACACATAGTCTGTATCACACACCCACTAGTTTTAACTGCACACACCTTTTATCTGTCCTGAAGAAAGCCAGCTTATTCATAAGGCACTGGCTGAAACATGTTGACCCACCAAAGGACGTGGGAGGTCGTAACTCGCCTCTAACGTCCCTCAGCCTTATTTTTAACCGCTGACGGAGGCCCAGGTATTAAAGTTCTTTCAACCCTCGGGTACTGGGACCCCCGCCAAGCCGTTTTAATTCACATTCAAAACACCCTTCACCGCACACACAGCGACATACCTGCTCCGCTGTAACCAGGCGTTGTAGCACACCCGGGACACGCTAGGTGTCACTGGGTGGGCCCGATGATGAAGCATGCCACCAACTAGGTTGGTGGGTGAGGGCTTCATGAGCACACCTACCAGGTGCCACAACCCCTTGACAAAACAAGACTGAGTCACTTAGATTTTAAACTAAAATCTTAAACCCCCTCCCAAACTTAGCTAGTCTCTTTTTGATTAACAAACTATATAAATTGGGGATACGGACTAGCTAACTGGTCCTCTCTCTCCCTCTTGATACACGACTATACTGGCAGCGCACAGCTGCGAGAGCATACCCAAACCATGGCAGAAAACCATGGCTTAACCTTCACGGAGAGTGACGCGGCAGACATTCTATCTGACCCGTCGTTCCAAGTGGATTTTAATATTTACAGCACCATCGCACAGACCACTGATTGGGAGACCCTCACAGAGAAAAAGCGCAGCAGAATACGCACTATCCTTCATGGGACAATCCTGGCCCAATACCTCAGAACTAATACGGCTCCAAGGGGCCTTCTAGTAAGCAACGCACCCAGGATCTTCCTTGATGTCCCTACGTTTAGGAAGGACTGGGCCCAGATCGCTTGGCACTGTACCAGGGACTGGATGATACTCATCCTTAAAACAGCTAAGCGCCTATCAGATGCCATAATGATTGAAATTCAAGCCACTGAGAGCCATTTCAAAGCCACCATTACTGCATACAAGAAGAAGCTAGATGATCAAAACAGAGAGATAAATGAATACAAGGAATACCTGACCCAGGCTAAATTCAAGAAGTTTGAAAAAGACCTCAAGAAATTTAGCTATACCAAAGTGTACCCGTACTCAGAAGAAAACTACACACCACCAACCAAGGACACCAACATGTCCAACTCTTCAGGTGACGATAGCTCTATCTCTAGTGACTCCAGCAGTGGATCACAGAAGCGAGGAGGAGGTGGAAGAGGACGAAGAGGACAACGTTGGCCTAACACCTGGCAAGGAGGACAACAAAACCAATTTTACGGATTCCCACCTAACTTCGGTCACGTGCAGAACCCCTATTACGGTTTCCCCCCCATGTACCCCCCAGGACCGATGCCACTATTTGCAAGCAACCAGGGCCCAAACATTCCTTTTTTAGGACAGGGCCGGAGAACACGGGGCCGCCGAAGACCAACCCAATACAACACACAGGTCCACTGGGCCGAAGAAGAGAACCCAGTCAGCTCAAACACGCGCCAAAAGGCAAAAGAAGCAACAACGGGACCGAGCAAATAGTGAATGCCACCGCCCAGCCATCACTGGTATTCAACCTATCCAGTACCCCGCTATCTCAAAAAGAGCAGTCAGTCCTGGAAAAAGGACTGTCATTTGTGCCTACCACAAGACTTGACAAATTCAAATTACATGCCGAACTGGCACAATTTTTCAGAAAACTTAAATTGAAAACGTTCTTTGAAAAACCCACCCCCGAGAGTGACCAACCTCACGATAACCCGAACACCACGGGTCTTAGAATCAAGTCAACTTTCGTCCCACCTCCTTCAACCATCCCTGCCGAAATCACTACTTTTGAACAGGCAGTATACCATGATATTGAGAACCTTAATCCGACCAACCACTTCAACAATTTGTCTTGGGATGATAGACAAACCATACAACGCCTACAAAATAACCCCACATTGATCATAAAGCCAGCTGACAAGGGGGGAGGCATTGTACTACTTGACAAAACAGACTACGACACCGAATGCCGCAGACTCCTCAGCGACAACAGGAACTACCGCAGGTTGGAACATGACCCAACAGACCAATTACGAACTACTATCCTGGCACTTGTCAAGAGGGCAGCAGATGCGGAACACATCTCCAAACAGGAAGCTGAATACCTATGCCCTGAGCATACCAGGACTCCGTACTTCTACACTGTACCCAAAGTACACAAAGGCAAAATCCCACCACCTGGCAGACCTATTGTATCTGGCATTAATTCCCTGCTAGAACCACTATCTCGGTACTGCGATTTCTTTCTGAATCCTTTGGTGCAAAAAACACCCACATATATAAAGGATACTAAACACCTACTACAGGTCATAAACAATGTGGACTTTGACCCTGACACCCAATTACTGGTAGGGTTAGACGTGGAGAGCCTGTACACCAGTCTCCCACAAGATGCCACCTTGAAGGTTCTCCATGACATCCTAGAAGAATCACCCTGGCCTTACCACACTCCGAGAAGTTTCATACTGGCATGTGCCACTCTGGCCCTCAAAGAAAATTATTTCGAGTATGAGGGCACCTTCTATCTACAAACAAACGGGACATCCATGGGCAGTGTTTTCGCCCCAAGCGTGGCAGGATTATATGTACACCATTTTGAATGCACCAACATCTCTGCAGTAACTAACCCGTTCAGTCATCACATCCTCAAATGGCACAGGTATATCAATGACATCCTGGTCATCTGGCAAGGCTCTCAGAGCGACTTGGACAAATTCATGACCTGGCTCAACACCAGAGATCCATACCTGAATTTCACAAGCACAGCTAGCAACCATCAATTACCCTTCTTAGACCTGGAAATTACAGCCAAAGATGGGACTCTCGTCACTACCACTTATTACAAGCCGACAGCAAGGAACTCATTGCTCCTCTACACGAGCTTTCACCCTCGCCCCCTCAAAGAAAACTTACCATTTGGTCAGTTTCTCCGCATACGGAGAAACTGTACCAATGTCAGTGATTACAAATCACAATCAGCAGACCTAGCCACTAAACTGGAAAACCGTGGTTACCCCAAGGCCATCATTCGAAAAACACAGAAAAGGGCGAGAAATCAAAACCGTGATGCACTCCTTGAAACCATCACAAAGGAGGACCAGGAACAACCAATAACCTGCGTCACTACCTACAATACAGCATCCAACGAGGTAGCCAAAATCATTAAAAAAAACTGGAGAATAATCAACTCCGGGCAGAGGAATTGGGACGCACCTAGATTTGCGTACAAGAGGTGTAACAATCTGAGAGATCAACTGGTGAGCACTCGACCAAGACCACCACCGAAACCACCCGAAAATACAATTCTTAATGCATGGGGCCTGCCCAAAATCACTGGACATTACCCTTGCAACGATTGCAGTGTGTGCCACCTCACAACCCACACCAAAACCCTGAACCTGGAATCCAACAAGATCTGGACTCAACGGAACCACACTAATTGCAACTCACGTAATGTGATATACCTGCTCACATGCACGTGTGGCCTCCGCTATGTGGGGATGACAACACGCAAAGTAAAAACCAGAATAACTGAGCACCGCAGCACCATAAGATGCAAGAAAAACATCAGTAGGTTGACTAATCACTTCATCACCCACTGTCATACACCCAATGACCTCAACTGGACAGTCATCGAACAAATCCCAGAAAGCCCCATTAACAATGACAAGAAACTCCTCAGTAAAGAACAGCGATGGATATATCGCCTTTCCACTGCCACTGATGGCTTGAACGATGCCATCCCATGGAATTCCCTGACAACCCTATAACCAATGGGCACACCTGCCCAATTGACACTGAAATCCTCTTGTTTTACATCTACCTTGTAGACAGAGCCCGCTAGTTCTGAGTAATGGGATGTGGACTCCCCATGATTAACCCCCCAGTACTATTACCCTGGCGTCCTCATCTGACAGACAGCCTACAAATGGCAGAGCCAATCTCAATCCCACTTTGTGTTAAATTGTTTAATTCATAAACTTATTCACACTCCCTGTGCACAATACTGCTGTTGACCATGACCTGCAACAGCGCGCTAGTCTCTCGCGCGCATAAATCCCCAATGCGCCGACTCTGATCCACATAGGCGCGCCAGTGCCTTGCGCGCATATCTCCTTAATGGGCATGTGCGGTGACAAAATCACTGTTCGCGCATGCGCACAGAATGCTAGTCCCGCTGCGCATGCGCCGGCCTTGGCCACAACCTTGCGAGCATGCGCGCAGTCCAGTGGCGTAACAAAACTTGAGGGGGCCCCCCTGCAAAGTGCACAAAGGGGGCCCCCTCCGACCACACTCAGGAGCTCTGCTGACAGGGTACTGGGCTGAAGAAGCCCCCTGGAGCTCGCCCCCCGCGGGGACTATGGGGGCCTTTGTTACGCCCCTGCCACCACCTGATGGTCGAGGACATGCTTCAATCATCAAAGGAGAATGCCTGTTGGAGAGTCTGCTCTGCACCCTTGACCATCTTACCAAGTTGAACTAATGGTTACCCTTCTCCCTGGTTTTTTACTTTTCCTGTTAGGTCCATGGAGTGGGTCTTGTTGGCTGAAGTTGATCTCCCTTATTCCAGAACCACTGGAGCAAGCCGTCTAAAATGTAGCGGGACGGAGATGTTACAGTAAAAAGGTGCAATCGAAACTGAAACTGTGTTCTTCCAGTTTCAGGGGATTCCATGGGGTGTCCGTCTTTTTAAGAAAAATACTGACCAGCCACTTAAGGGGTGCAATCCTTAAAATGTGGTACTTCGATGAGCTACTTTTGATGCCAATCTATTCCCAGCACCAGTGGCACACTGACTTTTTGGATTGGATAGAATTGTAACTGATCTATCTGAAAAGTGTCAAGTGCTCCTGTCACCCTGTAAGCACCACTGGAAGTCTGACTTTGGGACCCCTTTCTTTTTCTGTACTGAAACCTCACTTGTGGGCTGGGCATGCCAGCTTACATTTGGGTGGCGGCCTCTTGAGTCTGAGTTTTTTTACACGCTCTGACTTGTGGCACTTGAACAGCAAGAAAACTGGGAAACTCCAACAAAGAGATGACATACCATGGTGCACTTGATAGCCTGGCTGAGGAGGGTTATGAACCCGAAACCGGTTCCAAGTTGCTTGTTTTCGGTCCAGGGAAGACATGGCTTGGCAGTTCGGGCTGGAATGTTCCCATGAGGCACAGGGTCAGACTGATTTGCATATGGCCATGTCTGAACTGGGGTGGCGGAGTGAGCTAAAGAACGATGATGGATTAAACCCAGATCAGTTGACTGGGGGTGAGTGTTTGCATTGCTCAAACGCTCCGTCATTCATCCCCTTTGGTTTTTCTTTGTTCGCCTTAAGTTGGCAGGGTATGCCTAGACGTGGGTCCCTTGCTCACTTTGCCACTGGATTCAAGATAGCCTGGCTGAAGAGGGTTATGAACCCGAAACCGGTCCTAGGTTGTTTGTTTCCGGTCCAGGGAAGACATGGCTTGGCAGTTCGGGCTGGACTGTTCCCATGAGGCACAGGGTCAGACTGATTTGCATATGGCCATGTCTGAACTGGGGTGGCGGAGTGAGCTAAAGAACGATGATGCATTGCTCAAACTCTCTGTCCATCATCCCCTTTGGTTTTACCTTTTCTTTGCACTTGATAGATATGTAACATGTCTGGCAACTTTGTGTAAGACAAACATTATTCATTGTGAAGCACTGAAACCTAAAGCTCTCCTTAAGTTACCACGGATGCGCCACAACTAGCCCCTAGAATAATGCTGCACATAGACCCCTTACTCTATTTCAGTCACAGTGCCTTACCAGACACCATGTTCAGTAAAACTATTTGAGTAATGGGGGCACTCTTCTGCTAGTACAACCGTTCTTTGCTTCTGGCATACATTTTCTTCCAAACACGACCATGGGCTGTGATGCCTTTGTATGGCGGTGAAGAAGATAAACCCATGGAGGACCTGGGAGCAGGACTTGGGTGGGTTCAATGAGAGGCAGGTCTCCCCAGCAGGTTGTTCCTCTCTCTTGCACACAACAGTTTGCACTGACCTTTATTCCCCCACCCCGTCTCTGCCGGTCTACAAGTAAAAGGCTTTTAGAAAGAGAAGGTGTAGGGAGAAGAACTAAAAGGGGTGTCAGTGCATATATCCTACAAGATGCTACATGGAAAAATGTTGATCCAAAAAAGTCAAAAACCAGGCTTTCATATAATGTCAGGATTTGAACTTATGTTTGCAAGGATGAGAAGAAAATGGCCAGATGGGAACTTAAATGAATTTCTATTTGTGTCATTGAAAACTATAAAATATTGGAATATAAAAAGGAATGCCGATGTATCCGGATACAACAATACTGTGTTACATAACATAATGCATACCATATATCATATTAGACAGACAATCAAATATGAAGTGTCTGAAAGTACTATTATGAGACAGTGAGCTTTATATGTAAAGCTAAAATGGAAATAAAATTACGAAATGTCAGGCACTAAAAATTAGCTAAGTCATTCCACGATTTATAAGCTGACGCATACAAAATTAGATATGAAATCTACAGTTTACTCTTTAGATTCAGGTAGGAGGGACTTTATTCTGTACAATAGCCACCTGTTACTGATTTCTCTGTAAGGGTTCTTTATATATCGCCCTGTATGAGTCATATTCCTGCAAAATGTCACTTGTCTCACCAGCTCAATCACTTGCCATTAAAATGCATTCTATTTCATCCATACCTCACACGTATCCCCTTCTTCAGGAGCTATTCTCCCCACAATGTCTCATTTCATCTGCAATCACTTCTTGCTATAGTAGGTGGCAGCCACCCCACGGTGAGGTCCCTTTACTCTCCTGCAGGGTGCCTTAGTCCTCCAGCAGGATCTATGTTTCCTCCATCAGGCCTGGTCACATCTACATAGGACCCACACACCCCCTGTAGAACCCACTCACTTTCACATAAGGCCTTCAGGAGAGTCTCTTCTTGCTCAGGCAGTCTGTTCTCCCACCACTACCTACTCTTTGGAACAGCATTTACACTACTGCAGATATCCTGAAGCCCGACAATTCCTGGGAGTCTGACACAACTAAGCAGGAGGCCGACAACTTTTTAGAAAATTAAGTATTATTAGACAAATTAATGAATCATTTATGCTCTAACAAGCAAAATTAAAAATTTAAGAGTCTGTAAATATGAGGGAATTTAAAACAGGAGGCTAAATTTGAAGTTTATATCCTCAACTTGATTCATGGGAGCACAGTGAGTACAGGAAGGAGAATCTAGTATGGGTGATTGGTGGCCTGATGGAAGCACTGGTATGCGACGACAAAAAAGAGACTATGCACAAGGAGCAAAAACAACAAGGTGATATTCTACAGTCTAGCATACCACTTCTCCTTTTGCAAATAAAATCCGTTTTGAAAAGCTCAAACTTGCCTATAAAATTGACTTTTGTAATTTGTTTTTTATATATTTTGTGAATAAAACAAAATATTTCACATTTTGTGTTTCTTGCACTTGTCTCTGTATTTTTGTATACTAGTTTCTTTATTTTTGTGTGTGGCCTTCACATTTAAATCAGACATTAGCCTAATAAAGGCTTAAGCAATTGTTAAAAATAGAAACGCAGTACTATTCATCTGTGGTGACCCTTTGTGTACATTGTTTAATTTTTGATAATATGAGTAAATTTAATTCTCGAAGTGCCATCAGACACTGAGTGAAGAGTCACGCACATTGTTCATTCTTGACATCAAAGACAGCTCATCATTAGCACGGGATATCTCACAAAATAGCGCCCGCCCAGCCAATCAGAAAAGAGGCCGCCTTTTCGAAGAGCTATGAAATCCAAGGGGCTCTTTTCAAAGTTTTTCCTTGCCACCTGTCTTAAATCAACGTTTGCAGGTGCATTACTTGCCTTACTCCAGGCTCCCCTTACACTCAGTAAGCAAAAAAATATGAGATGTATGCATGGTTTAATGCTGCTAGACACACAAATGTGACTTACAATAGAAGGCCTTAAACAAGGCACACAAACACAGCCTCGTTACTAAAAAATCAACCTGGAAAGGAGCACGTATGTGTCTCAAAACGTGCGTATGTATTCTTTGGACGGTTTTTGCTCCTGTTCCCTAAGCTTGGTCACAAGTTGGCGAACAATGCTTAAAACACTCACCCACGCCACTGCTGCATTCCCAAAGATAGGCGTTTGCAAGGGTGTCAAAGTTACAAGGCACGAACATGTGCACAGATAAGACAGATCTTAATACATAATAAAAAGGACTCCAAAATATACAAAGCTTTCCCTATAAACAAATGCGGGGAACTGGGAGCTTGCAAACAAAATATGAAATACCAATAAATATACTCTAAACAAGTGCATGCGTGTGAGGGTGAGGGTGAGGGGGTAACAGTGTAAACTTTGGTTCAAGAAGCGAAAAATCATAGAAAGGTGGAAAATAAACCAGCACATAGCACTCGACAATAAAAACGATTCCTGGTAACATGCATGGAACGTCCTCACTACACCAGCCTCAAGAATCCAGAAATATTTCTAACACGTACACTGCCACGAATGACGTTCCTATCTGATGGCACAAATGGCTGAAACCGAGGGACACAGCATCAACTTTGCTGTATTTATTTACATCAGCCTCTTTTAAAAGGGATTTCTCTCTGTGGGTGGGCTTACGCACAGCAAGAAACGTGCCTCCTTTCTTTCCTACCTTAGCACACTGGCAGGGCAACTGGGCATGGCTAGTCAGGCAGGGCTCAGGGCTGGTAATAATGTAAATTATGGCAGGCGACGGATCTCGGATGGTTCTTCTAAGCGTAGCGTGGCAGCTGGGTCGACTCTGACCTGGGATCGGATCTCGGCAAATGCGCACTTTTAATTGAAGAGGTTAGCCCGGGGTCCGCGCGTGCGCACTTCACAGCAGTTCAGTAGTTGCACACCATTGAACCTCCGAGGCCAGGCCGGGGCCCAGTAGGAGGGGGCCCCCTAGAGCGCGACCCCCCCCCCTCCAACCCTGTGTTATGCGCGGCCCTCGCCGAGGCGTGTGCACCCTTTAATTTTAGGCCGGGTGTGCTGTGCCGTCTGAACTGCGCACCATTAAAATCGTATCATGATATTAAATAAAGGGAGGGGGCCCCTGGAGCGTGGGGGCCCCCCCGCAACGCATGGGCTGCGGGGGCCTGTGCTACGCCCCTGGCGCAGTCCCGCTAGCACCCTCACGCACCTGGGCATTATCATGACTCGGCAGCTCGAGTCTGTCTACCATTCCTACTGCCTCACAGGTGCGCACTATTAGCCAATCAACCACAGTATAAAACCTAGCAGCAATGGCCATTATTCACCGGTTCTGCAAAGGAGGCACTACAGGTCCAAAGCAGGCTCTGGCCAGAAATCCTGTGAGTATGAAGAACAACCACCTCTACTACGGGTAAGCGCTACCACCCTTTTCTCCCTACAGGTCTCCTAACCCCAGTGGACATTCCTTTTTCTTCCTCATAGGACCAACCCCTTGCTCCTTCAATAACCTTGAAGACAAACTCCTTAAAACTAGCGTAAGCTATATCCTTGCGCTTCCTTTACTTATTACCACTTCTTCCACTACTGTTGTGAATACCGCTTTTTTAGCCACCCCACCAACGATGTTCTAGTGCGATTCTCACCATAATGGTACCACCAGTACCATTACACCTTAGCCGCTTATAGCCTGCACCCCCCACGCTATTAAGTCGGCTGTCATGAGTATCTATGCAATACTTCTCAGTGACTCTTTCTTTTCCTGTATGTTTTGTCCTTGTCCTTACATGTTATATGTACAGGTGTTCTTGAGAAGGGAATTCCCCCTCTCACACATAGACAAACACTTAAGGGCGTGTAGACACATAGTCTGTATCACACACCCACTAGTTTTAACTGCACACACCTTTTATCTGTCCTGAAGAAAGCCAGCTTATTCATAAGGCACTGGCTGAAACATGTTGACCAACCAAAGGACGTGGGAGGTCGTAACTCTCCTCTAACGTCCCTCAGCCTTATTTTTAACCGCTGACGGAGGCCCAGGTATTAAAGTTCTTTCAACCCTCGGGTACTGGGACCCCCGCCAAGCCGTTTTAATTCACATTCAAAACACCCTTCACCGCACACACAGCGACATACCTGCTCCGCTGTAACCAGGCGTTGTAGCACACCCGGGACACGCTAGGTGTCACTGGGTGGGCCCGATGATGAAGCATGCCACCAACTAGGTTGGTGGGTGAGGGCTTCATGAGCACACCTACCAGGTGCCACAACCCCTTGACAAAACAAGACTGAGTCACTTAGATTTTAAACTAAAATCTTAAACCCCCTCCCAAAATTAGCTAGTCTCTTTTTGATTAACAAACTATATAAATTGGGGATACGGACTAGCTAACTGGTCCTCTCTCTCCCTCTTGATACACGACTATACTGGCAGCGCACAGCTGCGAGAGCATACCCAAACCATGGCAGAAAACCATGGCTTAACCTTCACGGAGAGTGACGCGGCAGACATTCTATCTGACCCGTCGTTCCAAGTGGATTTTAATATTTACAGCACCATCGCACAGACCACTGATTAGGAGACCCTCACAGAGAAAAAGCGCAACAGAATACGCACTATCCTTCATGGGACAATCCTGGCCCAATACCTCAGAACTAATACGGCTCCAAGGGGCCTTCTAGTAAGCAACGCACCCAGGATCTTCCTTGATGACCCTACGTTTAGGAAGGACTGGGCCCAGATCCTTGGCACTGTACCAGGGACTGGATGATACTCATCCTTAAAACAGCTAAGCGCCTATCGGATGCCATAATGATTGAAATTCAAGCCACTGAGAGCCATTTCAAAGCCACCATTACTGCATACAAGAAGAAGCTAGATGATCAAAACAGAGAGATAAATGAATACAAGGAATACCTGACCCAGGCTAAATTCAAGAAGTTTGAAAAAGACCTCAAGAAATTTAGCTATACCAAAGTGTACCCGTACTCAGAAGAAAACTACACACCACCAACCAAGGACACCAACATGTCCAACTCTTCAGGTGACGATAGCTCTATCTCTAGTGACTCCAGCAGTGGATCACAGAAGCGAGGAGGAGGTGGAAGAGGACGAAGAGGACAACATTGGCCTAACACCTGGCAAAGAGGACAACAAAACCAATTCTACGGATTCCCACCTAACTTCGGTCACATGAAGAACCCCTATTACGGTACCCCCCCCCCATGTACCCCCAGGACCGATGCCGCTATTTGCAGGCAACCAGGGCCCAAACATTCCTTTTTTAGGACAGGGCCAGAGAACACGGGGCCGCCAAAGACCAACCCAATACAACACACAGGTCCACTGGGCCGAAGAAGAGAACCCAGTCAGCTCAAACACGCGCCAAAAGGCAAAAGAAGCAACACCGGGACCGAGCAAATAGTGAATGCCACCGCCCAGCCATCACTGGTATTCAACCTATCCAGTACCCCGCTTTCTCAAAAAGAACAGTCAGTCCTGTAAAAAGGACTGTCATTTGTGCCTACCACAAGACTTGACAAATTCAAATTACATGCCGAACTGGCACAATTTTTCAGAAAACTTAAATTGAAAACGTTCTTTGAAAAACCCACCCCCGAGAGTGACCAACCTCACGATAACCCGAACACCACGGGTCTTAGAATCAAGTCAACTTTCGTCCCACCTCCTTCAACCATCCCTGCCGAAATCACTACTTTTGAACAGGCAGTATACCATGATATTGAGAACCTTAATCCGACCAACCACTTCAACAATTTGTCTTGGGATGATAGACAAACCATACAACGCCTACAAAATAACCCCACATTGATCATAAAGCCAGCTGACAAGGGGGGAGGCATCGTACTACTTGACAAAACAGACTACGACACCGAATGTCGCAGACTCCTCAGCGACAACAGGAACTACCGCAGGTTGGAACATGACCCAACAGACCAATTACGAACTACTATCCTGGCACTTGTCAAGAGGGCAGCAGATGCGGAGCACATCTCCAAACAGGAAGCTGAATACCTATGCCCTGAGCATACCAGGACTCCGTACTTCTACACTGTACCCAAAGTACACAAAGGCAAAATCCCACAACCTGGCAGACCTATTGTATCTGGCATTAATTCCCTGCTAGAACCACTATCTCGGTACTGCGATTTCTTTCTGAATCCTTTGGTGCAAAAAACACCCACATATATAAAGGATACTAAACACCTACTACAGGTCATAAACAATATGGACTTTGACCCTGACACCCAATTACTGGTAGGGTTAGACGTGGAGAGCCTGTACACCAGTCTCCCACAAGATGCCACCTTGAAGGTTCTCCATGACATCCTAGAAGAATCATACTGGCATGTGCCAATCTGGCCCTCAAAGAAAATTATTTCGAGTATGAGGGCACCTTCTATCTACAAACAAACGGGACATCCATGGGCAGTGTTTTCGCCCCAAGCGTGGCAGGATTATATGTACACCATTTTGAATGCACCAACATCTCTGCAGTAACTAACCCGTTCAGTCATCACATCCTCAAATGGCACAGGCATATCGATGACATCCTGGTCATCTGGCAAGGCTCTCAGAGCGACTTGGACAAATTCATGACCTGGCTCAACACCAGAGATCCATACCTGAATTTCACCAGCACAGCTAGCAACCATCAATTACCCTTCTTAGACCTGGAAATTACAGCCAAAGATGGGACTCTCGTCACTACCACTTATTACAAGCCGACAGCAAGGAACTCATTGCTCCTCTACACAAGCTTTCACCCTCGCCCCCTCAAAGAAAACTTACCATTTGGTCAGTTTCTCCGCATACGGAGAAACTGTACCAATGTCAGTGATTACAAATCACAATCAGCAGACCTAGCCACTAAACTGGAAAACCGTGGTTACCCCAAGGCCATCATTCGAAAAACACAGAAAAGGGCGAGAAATCAAAACCGTGATGCACTCCTTGAAACCATCACAAAGGAGGACCAGGAACAACCAATAACCTGCGTCACTACCTACAATACAGCATCCAACGAGGTAGCCAAAATCATTAAAAAACACTGGAGAATAATCAACTCCGGGCAGAGGAATTGGGACGCACCTAGATTTGCGTACAAGAGGTGTAACAATCTGAGAGATCAACTGGTGAGCACTCGACCAAGACCACCACCGAAACCACCCGAAAATACAATTCTTAATGCATGGGGCCTGCCCAAAATCACTGGACATTACCCTTGCAACGATTGCAGTGTGTGCCACCTCACAACCCACACCAAAACCCTGAACCTGGAACCCAACAAGATCTGGACTCAACGGAACCACACTAATTGCAACTCACGTAATGTGATATACCTGCTCACATGCACGTGTGGCCTCCGCTATGTGGGGATGACAACACGCAAAGTCAAAACTAGAATAACTGAGCACCGCAGCACCATAGGATGCAAGAAAAACATCAGTAGGTTGACTAATCACTTCATCACCCACTGTCATACACCCAATGACCTCAACTGGACAGTCATCGAACAAATCCCAGAAAGCCCCATTAACAATGACAAGAAACTCCTCAGTAAAGAACAGCGATGGATATATCACCTTTCCACTGCCACTGATGGCTTGAACGATGCCATCCCATGGAATTCCCTGACAACCCTATAACCAATGGGCACACCTGCCCACTTGACACTGAAATCCTCTTGTTTTAAATCTACCTTGTAGATAGAGCCCGCTAGTTCTGAGTAATGGGATGTGGACTCCCCATGATTAACCCCCCAGTACTATTACCCTGGCATCCTCATCTGACGGACAGCCTACAAATGGCAGAGCCAATCTCAATCCCACTTTGTGTTAAATTGTTTAATTCATAAACTTATTCACACTCCCTGTGCACAATACTGCTGTTGACCATGACCTGCAACAGCGCGCTAGTCTCTCGCGCGCATAAATCCCCAATGCACGACTCTGATCCACATAGGCGCGCCAGTGCCTTGCGCGCATATCTCCTTAATGCGCATGTGCGGTGACAAAATCACTGTTCGCGCATGCGCACAGAATGCTAGTCCCGCTGCGCATGCGCCGGCCTTGGCCACAACCTTGCGAGCATGCGCGCAGTCCCGCTAGCACCCTCACGCACCTGGGCATTATCATGACTCGGCAGCTCGAGTCTGTCTACCATTCCTACTGCCTCACAGGTGCGCACGATTAGCCAATCCACCACAGTATAAAACCTAGCAGCAATGGCCATTATTCACCGGTTCTGCGAAGGAGGCACTACAGGTCCAAAGCAGGCTCTGGCCAGAAATCCTGTGAGTATGACGAACAACCACCTCTACTACGGGTAAGCGCTACCACCCTTTTCTCCCTACAGGTCTCCTAACCCCAGTGGACATTCCTTTTTCTTCCTCATAGGACCAACCCCTTGCTCCTTCAATAACCTTGAAGACAAACTCCTTAAAACTAGCGTAAGCTATATCCTTGCGCTTCCTTTACTTATTACCACTTCTTCCACTACTGTTGTGAATACCGCTTTTTTAGCCACCCCACCAACGATGTTCTAGTGCGATTCTCACCATAATGGTACCACCAGTACCATTACACCTTAGCCGCTTATAGCCTGCACCCCCCACGCTATTAAGTCGGCTGTCATGAGTATCTATGCAATACTTCTCAGTGACTCTTTCTTTTCCTGTATGTTTTGTCCTTGTCCTTACATGTTATATGTACAGGTGTTCTTGAGAAGGGAATCCGCCCTCTCACACATAGACAAACACTTAAGGGCGTGTAGACACATAGTCTGTATCACACACCCACTAGTTTTAACTGCACACACCTTTTATCTGTCCTGAAGAAAGCCAGCTTATTCATAAGGCACTGGCTGAAACATGTTGACCCACCAAAGGACGTGGGAGGTCGTAACTCGCCTCTAACGTCCCTCAGCCTTATTTTTAACCGCTGACGGAGGCCCAGGTATTAAAGTTCTTTCAACCCTCGGGTACTGGGACCCCCGCCAAGCCGTTTTAATTCACATTCAAAACACCCTTCACCGCACACACAGCGACATACCTGCTCCGCTGTAACCAGGCGTCGTAGCACACCCGGGACACGCTAGGTGTCACTGGGTGGGCCCGATGATGAAGCATGCCACCAACTAGGTTGGTGGGTGAGGGCTCCATGAGCACACCTACCAGGTGCCACAACCCCTTGACAAAACAAGACTGAGTCACTTAGATTTTAAACTAAAATCTTAAACCCCCTCCCAAACTTAGCTAGTCTCTTTTTGATTAACAAACTATATAAATTGGGGATACGGACTAGCTAACTGGTCTTCTCTCTCCCTCTTGATACACGACTATACTGGCAGCGCACAGCTGCGAGAGCATACCCAAACCATGGCAGAAAACCATGGCTTAACCTTCACTGAGAGTGACGCGGCAGACATTCTATCTGACCCGTCATTCCAAGTGGATTTTAATATTTCCAGCACCATCGCACAGACCACTGATTGGGAGACCCTCACAGAGAAAAAGCGCAACAGAATACGCACTATCCTTCATGGGACAATCCTGGCCCAATACCTCAGAACTAATACGGCTCCAAGGGACCTTCTAGTAAGCAACGCACCCAGGATCTTCCTTGATGACCCTACGTTTAGGAAGGACTGGGCCAAGATCCTTGGCACTGTACCAGGGACTGGATGATACTCATCCTTAAAACAGCTAAGCGCCTATCAGATGCCATAATGATTGAAATTCAAGCCACTGAGAGCCATTTCAAAGCCACCATTACTGCATACAAGAAGAAGCTAGATGATCAAAACAGAGAGATAAATGAATACAAGGAATACCTGACCCAGGCTAAATTCAAGAAGTTTGAAAAAGACCTCAAGAAATTTAGCTATACCAAAGTGTACCCGTACTCAGAAGAAAACTACACACCACCAACCAAGGACACCAACATGTCCAACTCTTCAGGTGACGATAGCTCTATCTCTAGTGACTCCAGCAGTGGATCACAGAAGCGAGGAGGAGGTGGAAGAGGACGAAGAGGACAACATTGGCCTAACACCTGGCAAAGAGGACAACAAAACCAATTCTACGGATTCCCACCTAACTTCGGTCACATGAAGAACCCCTATTATGGTTTCCCCCCCATGTACCCCCCAGGACCGATGCCGCTATTTGCAGGCAACCAGGGCCCAAACATTCCTTTTTTAGGACAGGGCCGGAGAACACGGGGCTGCCGAAGACCAACCCAATACAACACACAGGTCCACTGGGCCGAAGAAGAGAACCCAGTCAGCTCAAACACGCGCCAAAAGGCAAAAGAAGCAACACCGGGACCGAGCAAATAGTGAATGCCACCGCCCAGCCATCACTGGTATTCAACCTATCCAGTACCCCGCTATCTCAAAAAGAGCAGTCAGTCCTGGAAAAAGGACTGTCATTTGTGCCTATCACAAGACTTGACAAATTCAAATTACATGCCGAACTGGCACAATTTTTCAGAAAACTTAAATTGAAAACGTTCTTTGAAAAACCCACCCCCGAGAGTGACCAACCTCACGATAACCCGAACACCACGGGTCTTAGAATCAAGTCAACTTTCGTCCCACCTCCTTCAACCATCCCTGCCGAAATCACTACTTTTGAACAGGCAGTATACCATGATATTGAGAACCTTAATCCGACCAACCACTTCAACAATTTGTCTTGGGATGATAGACAAACCATACAACGCCTACAAAATAACCCCACATTGATCATAAAGCCAGCTGACAAGGGGGGAGGCATCGTACTACTTGACAAAACAGACTACGACACCGAATGCCGCAGACTCCTCAGCGACAACAGGAACTACCGCAGGTTGGAACATGACCCAACAGACCAATTACGAACTACTATCCTGGCACTTGTCAAGAGGGCAGCAGATGCGGAGCACATCTCCAAACAGGAAGCTGAATACCTATGCCCTGAGCATACCAGGACTCCGTACTTCTACACTGTACCCAAAGTACACAAAGGCAAAATCCCACCACCTGGCAGACCTATTGTATCTGGCATTAATTCCCTGCTAGAACCACTATCTCGGTACTGCGATTTCTTTCTGAATCCTTTGGTGCAAAAAACACCCACATATATAAAGGATACTAAACACCTACTACAGGTCATAAACAATATGGACTTTGACCCTGACACCCAATTACTGGTAGGGTTAGACGTGGAGAGCCTGTACACCAGTCTCCCACAAGATGCCACCTTGAAGGTTCTCCATGACATCCTAGAAGAATCACCCTGGCCTTACCACACTCCGAGAAGTTTCATACTGGCATGTGCCACTCTGGTCCTCAAAGAAAATTATTTCGAGTATGAGGGCACCTTCTATCTACAAACAAACGGGACATCCATGGGCAGTGTTTTCACCCCAAGCGTGGCAGGATTATATGTACACCATTTTGAATGCACCAACATCTCTGCAGTAACTAACCCGTTCAGTCATCACATCCTCAAATGGCACAGGTATATCGATGACATCCTGGTCATCTGGCAAGGCTCTCAGAGCGACTTGGACAAATTCATGACCTGGCTCAACACCAGAGATCCATACCTGAATTTCACCAGCACAGCTAGCAACCATCAATTACCCTTCTTAGACCTGGAAATTACAGCCAAAGATGGGACTCTCGTCACTACCACTTATTACAAGCCGACAGCAAGGAACTCATTGCTCCTCTACACGAGCTTTCACCCTCGCCCCCTCAAAGAAAACTTACCATTTGGTCAGTTTCTCCGCATATGGAGAAACTGTACCAATGTCAGTGATTACAAATCACAATCAGCAGACCTAGCCACTAAACTGGAAAACCGTGGTTACCCCAAGGCCATCATTCGAAAAACACAGAAAAGGGCGAGAAATCAAAACCGTGATGCACTGCTTGAAACCATCACAAAGGAGGACCAGGAACAACCAATAACCTGCGTCACTACCTACAATACAGCATCCAACGAGGTAGCCAAAATCATTAAAAAACACTGGAGAATAATCAACTCCGGGCAGAGGAATTGGGACACATCTAGATTTGCGTACAAGAGGTGTAACAATCTGAGAGATCAACTGGTGAGCACTCGACCAAGACCACCACCGAAACCACCCGAAAATACAATTCTTAATGCATGGGGCCTGCCCAAAATCACTGGACATTACCCTTGCAACGATTGCAGTGTGTGCCACCTCACAACCCACACCAAAACCCTGAACCTGGAACCCAACAAGATCTGGACTCAACGGATCCACACTAATTGCAACTCACGTAATGTGATATACCTGCTCACATGCACGTGTGGCCTCCGCTATGTGGGGATGACAACACGCAAAGTCAAAACCAGAATAACTGAGCACCGCAGCACCATAAGATGCAAGAAAAACATCAGTAGGTTGACTAATCACTTCATCACCCACTGTCATACACCCAATGACCTCAACTGGACAGTCATCGAACAAATCCCAGAAAGCCCCATTAACAATGACAAGAAACTCCTCAGTAAAGAACAGCGATGGATATATCGCCTTTCCACTGCCACTGATGGCTTGAACGATGCCATCCCATGGAATTCCCTGACAACCCTATAACCAATGGGCACACCTGCCCACTTGACACTGAAATCCTCTTGTTTTACATCTACCTTGTAGATAGAGCCCGCTAGTTCTGAGTAATGGGATGTGGACTCCCCATGATTAACCCCCCAGTACTATTACCCTGGCGTCCTCATCTGACGGACAGCCTACAAATGGCAGAGCCAATCTCAATCCCACTTTGTGTTAAATTGTTTAATTCATAAACTTATTCACACTCCCTGTGCACAATACTGCTGTTGACCATCACCTGCAACAGCGCGCTAGTCTCTCGCGCGCATAAATCCCCAATGCGCCGACTCTGATCCACATAGGCGCGCCAGTGCCTTGCGCGCATATCTCCTTAATGCGCATGTGCGGTGACAAAATCACTGTTCGCCCATGCGTACAGAATGCTAGTCCCGCTGCGCATGCGCCGGCCTTGGCCACAACCTTGCGAGCATGCGCGCAGTCCCGCTAGCACCCTCACGCACCTGGGCATTATCATGACTCGGCAGCTCGAGTCTGTCTACCATTCCTACTGCCTCACAGGTGCGCACTATTAGCCAATCAACCACAGTATAAAACCTAGCAGCAATGGCCATTATTCACCGGTTCTGCGAAGGAGGCACTACAGGTCCAAAGCAGGCTCTGGCCAGAAATCCTGTGAGTATGACGAACAACCACCTCTACTACGGGTAAGCGCTACCACCCTTTTCTCCCTACAGGTCTCCTAACCCCAGTGGACATTCCTTTTTCTTCCTCATAGGACCAACCCCTTGCTCCTTCAATAACCTTGAAGACAAACTCCTTAAAACTAGCGTAAGCTATATCCTTGCGCTTCCTTTACTTATTACCACTTCTTCCACTACTGTTGTGAATACCGCTTTTTTAGCCACCCCACCAACGATGCTCTAGTGCGATTCTCACCATAATGGTACCACCAGTACCATTACACCTTAGCCGCTTATAGCCTGCACCCCCCACGCTATTAAGTCGGCTGTCATGAGTATCTATGCAATACTTCTCAGTGACTCTTTCTTTTCCTGTATGTTTTGTCCTTGTCCTTACATGTTATATGTACAGGTGTTCTTGAGAAGGGAATCCCCCCTCTCACACATAGACAAACACTTAAGGGCGTGTAGACACATAGTCTGTATCACACACCCACTAGTTTTAACTGCACACACCTTTTATCTGTCCTGAAGAAAGCCAGCTTATTCATAAGGCACTGGCTGAAACATGTTGACCCACCAAAGGACGTGGGAGGTCGTAACTCGCCTCTAACGTCCCTCAGCCTTATTTTTAACCGCTGACGGAGGCCCAGGTATTAAAGTTCTTTCAACCCTCGGGTACTGGGACCCCCGCCAAGCCGTTTTAATTCACATTCAAAACACCCTTCACCGCACACACAGCGACATACCTGCTCCGCTGTAACCAGGCGTCGTAGCACACCCGGGACACGCTAGGTGTCACTGGGTGGGCCCGATGATGAAGCATGCCACCAACTAGGTTGGTGGGTGAGGGCTTCATGAGCACACCTACCAGGTGCCACAACCCCTTGACAAAACAAGACTGAGTCACTTAGATTTTAAACTAAAATCTTAAACCCCCTCCCAAACTTAGCTAGTCTCTTTTTGATTAACAAACTATGTTGAATGTTGTCATTACAAACCCACTCCAAAAGGCGTGTATATTTGTTATATAGGTGGTCCCGCTCCGCGGAAGATGAAGAATTTATGAGGCACATCTTATTCACATTTAGAGAGGTAAGAAGCAGAGAAGTGGGCGTTGAGCCCAAAGCATCCCATATATATTTAGAACACGTACTAATATAGGTTCCCCCTGTTTCTCATTCACAGTCTATGGTCCTGACGAGAACTCCAGAACCAAGGAGTTCGAAACGCGTAGCCCTTCACAGATCACGTTTTTCACGTTGAAACCATAAGAAAACTGAACAAATCTTTTGAACCTAGAGATTTATATTTACAAATAAGAGTCTATGGTTTCTTAGTCATGAACTGTATATAAATTGTAAAAAAAAGTGTATGTCCTTTTAGACTGTTAGGTGTATGAATGTGTTTAGAGTATGATTGAAATGTCTTTCAGTATGAATGATTTATAAAGGCAAGTACTTTCATGTTTGTTGTTTGTATTGTTTTTTTGTAATGTGCTTCACAAAAAAGTCTTGTTGAAACAGAAAATATTTGAAAAATACATGAAAGAAGAAAAGTGTAAATAAAATGCAAATTCGAATTGATTGATTCAATGATGAGATTCTCTCCTGCATATAGTTTTGTTCAAATGCACGGAATGAAATAATTTCTTTGAACTATTTGGCAGTATTGGCATTTTTGTTTTGTAATACTAGTTGAGGCAGGGTTTGGCCTTACTGCTTGGGAACCCATACCCAGTGGTGATCAGTCACTTTTAGAAAGCTGGCTACATCAAACAGGAGGAGCCCTATTCCTCAAAACCTAGGGCCAATTAACAATGTAGCGGCTACAGTGGTTTAGGGAAGGTAATGTATACAAACAAGAAAGAATTGCACAATTAATACTATAACAGAATTACACAAATAGTGTTGATGCTCAGTACAACAGTTGAACAAACAAAAAACAGCAAACAAAAAATGAGTCACCCCAACAAATATTGTAGACAGGTATTAAATTACAGTCCAGATGCCATTTTCTTACTTTAGCTTTTACTTTTATGCCTGCTGTCTGTCTCTGATCAGTTTGGTGTGGGTGAAAGCTGGGCTATGTGTATACCCATTAGACACCCACACACAAGGGGATATTAGGTGTGACTTGATCGGCCATCCTGGAAGGATAGGAAGCAGAAGCTGTACCCAGCCTCATCTACACCAGAATAGGCCGTGTCCTGTCCCCACACAGAGGGCTGTATACCCACTGTAGTAAGTCGGGATCCAGTGTAGAAAGGGAGGACCTCTGTGCACTTCAGAGACCTGTCTTTGAGGTCTCCCCACTTCAAAATCCCAACTGGCTATAAATACTGGATCTCTGACACCATGACTTCAGTACACTTCTGGACTGTGACCACTCTGCCAGGAAGAAAAACTGCTGTGCTGCTAAAGGACTGCAACTCTGCTGGGCTGCTGTTTGCTGGACTCCTTCCTTGCTGTGTTGCCCAGCTGCCTTGTGCTCTCTCTGTCTGGGTGAGAAGGATTGGACCTGCAACATTTGAACCCTGAGTGACTCATAGGGCTATCTGACTGGCCTCCTGATCTGATGTCTCAGGAACATAAAATACTTCTAACCATCGTATTCCTAAAGCTGGCTCTGCAAACTTGGAGCATTCCCTTCCAAGTGGTGCCGCACCAGTCCTGGACCCTTGAAAGTGGGCCTCAAGGTGTTATCTCCAGCGGAACCGACGCATCCTCTTCTGCGTGGGCAGAATTGATGCATTGTGGCTGTTGCAGGAACAGTACTGGTGCATTGCCCTCAGAACCAGTCCATCACCTTCGGAAGCGCCACTTCGCAACCAAAGCATCACTGCTGTTGCATGGGGAAGATCGATGCATCACCTCTACTGCGTTGAGGAACCCGGTGAGGCAGAACAGATGGTGTGGGTGACAGTCTCACACCAAATGTCAGGAAGTGAGGTACCCATTACATGTCTGTAGGATCACAGCACCATGATGTTAAAAAGGGGTTCCAAAGACAACCAGTAACCAAAGACCCTTTTTGTTGCCCGGCGGTATCGCCTCTATGACCCACCAATGTTAATCAATGAAGAAGCAGGCGCTGGAGACTGGAAGGCAGGAAACGAGGATTTTATTCTCTCCGGAGGAGAACACATCAATTCAGACAGCAAGTATCGTCACGAGGTGCTCTAACCACATCTCTGAGGCCTGGCCTCTTATACTAGGGTTTATGATCTTTATTGCACATAACACATTCTCGTAACACTTTGGTACTTGAAAGAACATCCTCGGAATCTCCCCTTCGGACTCGTTCCCACATACATTTACAGTTGGATTCCCCACCCCGGTCACAACAGGTGATGGTTGTCGCACAGCAGGGCATTCCGCCGATTCACGGAATGCATGAGTTTGATCGGATCTCATAGGGTGGGGGCTTTGATCGGCTCGAGGGTCTCTTGATGGGGAGGGGAAGCTTCCTACTGTATGGGGTAATAAACAGCATCCGCAGGGTCAGGTGGCGGCCTGGGAACAAGGAGGACAAACGGGGACACAGGAAAAGGGGGTTTGCATCAAAAGGATTTTGAGGCCATGAAAGGAATGAGGGGAGGTGTTGCGCTGGGAACAGGATGGGGTTCTGTGGTGAAGCTGCGCTGAAGAGGGGTTTATGACCCAGGGCATGAGAGAGCGGGGGTTGTCAGTGTGCGGGGGGGGGATGCTTGCGAGGTTAAGAGAGAGAGAGAGACGCGCTGGCTATCAGCGAGGGGCAGGGAGGCCATGGTGCTCAAAATGGCTGCCGCTTACGCGCACGAATGGGCTCGAAAAGGGGCAAGATGGCGCCGATAATGTTCACCAAGTTTGTATTAATTTTCCACAGTCCTCCCTTTAACATTTCCAAGACATCTTGCTGGCCTATTTCCTATCTATACCTATATGCAGCGATCATAAGTAAGGGAGGGAGGACTTAGGCAAAGGAACTGTACATTTACATCATATTATAAACGTCACATTGAAAAATCTCATCATCTAGTAAGCAGGTTCATCGTTAAGTTGGTTGTAGAAAAAAAAATCATCGTAATGTAATATCAGACTAGAATTACGTAGTGAGGGCGTTGGGTACAGATCATAGGTACTTATAGTCATTCGAAATAGGAGCTGGTAAGTTATCATATAAGTAAGTCCTTTTTGTATTCGGCGGGAGCATAGTTAGTCCAATGGTGATTGGGAGAGAAAGGAGATACAGTAAAAATATCAGAGTTCTCGTTGTCTTTTGTCGTCTTCTGTCGGCACTGTTGAGCACCTGGATTACCTATCAACAGAAATGTTCATGTGGATTGAGTCGTTGGGGGTCTGCGGGTAGGGGTGCATTTTGTTTGGTTTTCGTCAGACCTCGTAGGAGAAATGCGTTACGGTTTTGGAGCAGGTGCATCTTCTTCCGTAATGCAGAGCATAGATTTGCAATGGAAAATGCAATTGTTCCAGAATTGTGAGATCTGTTTGTTTCTTGAGTCTCTGTGGTGGGCATTTCCTGTTGCTTCCATCATCTTCGAGGCGTTCAGCAGCGGGTAGAACCACATACTTCGTTCATCTTCTCTTTAGAGGCGACCCTTGGTGGAGTTCTAGGTCACCGTTCTAAGATTAACATAGTTCGTGGTCTACTTAGTCGGAGCTCCCTCCCTTCTGACGCAGGGAGTACTCTTCTCTGGGTAGCTCAGTAGGATTTGGAGGAACTTGGAAGTTTAGGTGGAAAGGAGTGGGTGTGAACAGTCCTTATGGTAGGTCGGAGGAGGAGGGGATGGAGCAGGGCCAAGTCGGGAACAGATCAGGGGGACGGAGAGTTTGCGACAGGCGGGTCCGTAACCATGTTCAGAGAGCGGGGACTTTTTGGCACACGTCGATCATAGAGCAGGGGCTTCAGGTCAGCCCTTTCCTTAGCTTTGTCTGAAACAGTGCCCCGTCCTGCGACTCCTTACTGCTGTGGTCTCGCCTCGGCCTCCGTCGCTGATGTTCCACAATCCGCAGTCAGGCCGCGTGCTCCCACATCCGGTCTCTTTCTCCTCCGACAGTGATACCCTTAAATGAGTTTTGAAAAGACAGTCTTTAGAGATTTTGCAGAAGAAGGTAATTACATAAATCTATTTCTCTCCCAACACCAAGCAACTGGGGTAAGCACTCGCTACATTTGAGATTTTTGCGGCTAACGTATAAACAATTGATGATGGGTTTGCTGGATTCCTTACAACTTCCTTTTGTTGGCTAATTCTTTGGCGCTTTGATGATTATTACGTTCATTTGTAATAGGTACGAGGTCTGGTACTCATTTATTGCATACGTCTATTATAGTAGAAGTCAGTTCTTCTGGTAGAGACCCATTTCCCTAGTACGAGTCTTGCAAGGCTAGGCTGGTCTTCAGGGCCTTGTATTTTACGAAAAAGTGCAACGTGCTATTCACCACAGTCTGATAGGCATCCTTCTGAGGGGTGAACATAGGCTAAACAAGTCTTCATTACATCAAAACATCTTATTTTCAACAAGGCTTACTGCAACAAGTTCTTTCGATTTTCGATCTAATTTTTAACTTTGCACACATCTTTCTAACTTTCTATATAAATCCTCGCAACCTGGTTACTACAAAAACTCGGGGGGGGGTGGTTTGCGATAATTATTAAACTTATCCTCGGGGAAGGTGGGATCTTATGGAAAACAATTAGGAACACAGTGAATTGGAGCAGGGGGCGTTTTTCAGGCTCTCGTTCAGGGCAGCTGATACCAAACTGGGGGCATTTTGGGAAGACGGGGGTTTCTCGATCATTTCTTACTGTTTGGGGTATGGAGACAATTTGGAATGGGGATGGTCGCATTACCACAGACATATTTTATCATAGAAGCCACTGACAAATAGTTCCCTGGTTGTGGGTCAAATTTGGAGAACCTTAGTTGTCTTACCTGTCCTTTTCCTTTCGGTCAATTTAAATTTCATCCATATTTTAGTAGAAAAGGAGAGGTAGTAACGTGGTACCGATACAATTTTATTTAGGACAAATTTGTGCAAATACTTGTGGTATTTGGGGCCAATCAGGAGGTGCACCAGGTTCGTCAATTAGGTGCCAGTCGCTAGGAAGAGGGAAAGTGTGGAGGGGTGAAAGAGTGAGAGAGAGAGAGAAAAAGAGAGAGAGAGAGAGAGAGAGAGAGAGAGAGAGAGAGAGAGAGAGAGAGAGAGAGAGAGACAGACAGACAATAGGCCAAACAGTACACGTGTGACATGGAGAATGACCGTGTATTGTTTGGGCTATTCAGTGCGTTACCCAACGTTAGACGTTTTGGGTCTAGGTTAGGATGTAGAAAGCATGCAGTTTTGGGACGGAAGAGCATTAGGTCAGGTACAGAAAGATCGTGCATTGGGTAGGGCGTCTTTTTGTGTCGTCTTGCAGCGTTAATCCGTTTTCATGCATCGGGCGTGACGTGGCTCCAGATCCTTTACGGTACCCTAATCAGGACCCCAATGTAATCTGTAGAGAGAAAAAGGAGGGAAAAAAGGGGGGGAAGGTGGGGGAACAACATTCGAACACATCAAATGTAAGGGCACGAAAGTCCTTTACTTACCGCATACTCGTACTTATCTCTTCGGGATATAATCCTTAGGGTCTTGGTCTCTGAAGTCAAGGGGGGCGGACAATGTGATAGATGGTTCATGGGGGGGGTTCGAGGATGGCCTGAAGGATCGTGTGTAGGGAAACGCTAAAAAGGAATCAGAGGTGCCTAGCGTGAGGTACCCGGTTTTGTAGATGTATCCGGCCATCGGGATCCTTAAATCATTCCCAAAGCTGTGAGGTTCTAAGGCATATCAGTTCTTCGTTTAACCCGGTACCTTAGTACCTTTGACCACCATATCTTTATAACATTTTATCAATCACACCGCTTTACTTTACCCATTCTCAGACGTCGAGGTCCTTCTCCATACGTTAGTTCCTGAGCTTAGTCGCATTTTTTTTTTGGAGGCAACGTATCATACCTTCGATTCGGTCATCAATCCAGGGCCGAACAACCATTTCTTCAGATAACCTTAAAAAAAGGAGCAGAACGGTTGCGTACAGAAAAACCCTCCCACCGATACCCGCATTTACAAAAGTATGCGATGCCTATTCATAGTTTTTTAAAACCTTTATTTGTATAATCATTCAGTACGTAAAATGTGAGAGCGCAATCATAATTTGGCCTGACATGTCGTCGATGGAAGCACATACAGTAGGGGGTTATTTTGTAGCACAAGAACATGTAAAAAAAGGCCTAATTTATTATTTGCAAGTAACTAAAAACATTTCATTGCGTGACGAGGGAATCAGGGGCATTTCAGTTCATAAATGGAAACACAGTCAAGCTCATCTGAATCACATTTCCTAGATGTAAACCGTGGGTGTGCATCATAAGCGACGTTATGTACCAGTTACAATAAATATCAAAAATAAATCGTTCATTGAAATCAACATTTTTACGGAACCCCTCTCAAATGTTCGCCAAGTGAACCCTCCTCCCTTTCTCATCGAGTGCACAATGGTTCGTATATATATCTTAGTACATCAAGTTTCATTAGCTAAGGAACACCACGAGGCATCCGTTAGTTTCCATTGATACCGGCGCCATTTTGGGCGAGGCCGGTTTAGTCCGGAAGTAGCATCAGAGGAAAAAATGTCCCCGACGATTGGCGGTTGGACCAGGGTCCCTTTCTGCAGTTCAAAAGAAAACTGTGCTAACAGAGGGGCTGGTGGTGTGGACCGTCAATCAAGAGAGGGAGGGGGTAGAGTCTTTCTTACCGGGTCATGTTGATGTTCAGCCGGAACTTGTTCGAGTTCGTTAGCCCATAATGTTCCTGGGTGGTTCAGACGGAAGCTGATGCAGACACGAGAGCACCGCCATCTTGTTGCTGTGCCGCGGTTATTTCATTAGTGACCAATGCAGCTGTTCCCCTCCGGAAGCCTGAAGGGGCTGAGGGCTCTTGGGACTTTGGTAGAATCTTCAAAGTCGAAGGGATGTTTGTCGATGGTGGGGGCCTGCGCCCAGGTGGGCAAGTGCCCGAGTTGCAATTTCGGACAAAGTTACTCCAGCGGCCTAGACCCGCCTTTCGAGGGCCCAGACGCCATTTTGAGACCCTGCGGCGGCCACCCTTCGTCGTATCCATCAGGAGTGGAAGAAACTTCTTGTGATGGCGAAAGACAGAGCATCATGCTGCTGGAGCAGGACATTTTGGTTCGGGGCGCCAGGGTGCAGCAGTGGAGCCCTCGTCTGGGGAGGTGAGGGAGGCTCGTCCGTGCCGCCTTCCTCTCCCGGCGCATCCTACGCCGTCCCTTTTGAATCAGGGGTGCACATGATGACCACCCTACACCCCTGATTCCGACTCTTGGGGGACCATCGTGCGTCCGGTGTTATTCAAGTAGGCCCATCAGACATTGTGTGTCCTGTACTATGCAAATATACCAGTCGGGCATTGTATGTCCCGTGCTGCGTAAATACATGTGCGTCGGGCATTGTATGTCCTGTGCTAAGGAAATATACCAGTCGGGCATTATGTGTCCTGTGCAGCGTAGGTATATAGCCGTCGCCCGGCTGGAGGACATCGGCGCCGGACCAGGGCAGGGAAGCCTCCTACCTGTGGAGGTGGAAGAGGCTCGTCCGCGTCGCCTCTTCCTCCCTGCCCACCTTGCATCCGCTCGATGGAGGAATTCGTGATGGCCGGACCAGGAGATACGAGGGAGGGGGTCATTTGCATCCGCCCCCTCCCTACTCGCGGCCCGGGGGACGCCATCCCTGGAAGGGTAGTATGGGAAGACCATTTCATTGCCTGCTTTGTGGAGCCTCCAGTACCTTCTCGCCAGCGATCTCTTTTGGCCCATGGCTGCTGGCAGGCCCCGCCCCACACGTGCTATGTGTTTCGGATGGGCGGGACCATCGAACTGTTACATTTCGAGGACTTCCGGAGTGAGCATAATACGTTTTATATTTCTCCTATTAGTGCAGTTTGTTTTAGAGAGTGTTCTACTAGTTATTCTATTTACCGTTGGTTGTGTGTTTTCTTTACCGTAATTAAATCCTAAGTTATATAATAGACGCTTGGCTTCCTTGAGTCTTTTCTCTAACGGGGGGTTGTTTACACTGGCCTGCAGTTGTGTTTGTTTTTCAGAGTGGGGGAGCAACAGAGAGCAATCAGTCCCAGAACTCTAACATGTCGTTAAAATTGGTCTGACGAAATCTGTGCCATCGAGCATAATCAAACGGGGTGGTTCTGTCTGTCCTGTCTGCACTAGTCTGATTGGTTTTTATCTCGCGTCTTTTCCCTTTTTGTCGGCCTGTTCTTTCTGTAGACCCTCCGTTCTTACCTATGCTCTGCAGAGTCGGGCATTGGGCTTTCCAGTGCCCGAGACATTTACAGAAAGCACATTGGTTTTGTTTTAAATCTGTTCGTCCTGTGTATAGTGTCGGGGGATTACCTTCGGGTCGTTGTGTTCCGGGGTTGGCTTGTCGGCACATCCCTTTATACCGTTCTTTTTTCATGTCTACTCCTCGGAACTGCGCCATCGCTGGCCCTTCCCTTTGCCTACTAGACGTTTGGAGGGTTGTCCGTCGTGTCCCTTCACCTTTTCCGAATTCGTCGCCTTCCCTTCGTCGTGTGGCTTCTTTGCGCCACATACCAAGACTATCGAGCATAATAGGTGTTGTTTCATTCCTACGAAGAGCTATTTCTACTGTTTCTATTTTGTCAAGATCAAAGGATCCTCTCAGTGGCCACTGACTTTCTCGATCCTTTTTCGTATATTTATGCCACAGCTCACTATAGGCTATAGCGATTAATCCATGCTTCATGAACATGTCCTTATTAGGGGTGCCTTCCAGCGGAGCCGGATGGTTCATCTCTAATAAGCGGTCCGGGCTAAACAGGCTACTAACCAGTGGGGAGAAGACAGGCATGACGGATCACAATGGGGATAATAGTCAGCACTACCTATCTTATCACTGCGCGCAAAGACTAGACAGAATATTTCTATTCTACGTTGTTTGCAGGCAGTGAATACCTCATGAACCAATCTTGAGCAATCAATGTTAGGTCAAAAATAAAAAATCAATATGGTCAATGGGGAGAATAAGTAGGCTCGCAAAGGTTCGCGTCACCTACCCTTTCACTATCTGTAAAGAGGGGACCTATTCTTCCCTGTTTGCAGACAGAGAATCTCCAGAAAACAATCTATAACAGTTAATCAATGGGGGGAGGGGGCAATTGTTCAATGGGGGAGAAAGATAGGTCCGACGGGTGCGTACCTATCCTTCGCTGTTTATAAAGGGAGAGCCTGTTGTTTCTCCGTTTGCAGACAGTGAATCTCCAAATAAATTAACAAAAAGTAATACTAGTATTTTCTCATCAATTATCAATCACTTTCAATTATCAATCACTTTCGCAATTTGTCGTGTTTACACGACCTTACCCGGACCGCATGGACAGTTTCTTGTCTTCCGAATCCAGCGCCCGATCGTCCTCTTCTCGTGGCACTCCTGATGGTTCCCAGTCAGGACCGCAGATCACTCGGGAGAGGTCTGTTCGGAACCAGTGAAGTTCGGATGATCGGCTGTCAGACGAGGGTCTATCGGACAGGGTACCTTCCGATCGTTGCAGTCGTTCACTCTGTCGTTAGGACCTCTCCCACTGGATCCACGAGTCGCTGATGGGCCCCACGTTTGGGACGCCAATTGTTAAAAAGGGGTTCCAAAGACAACCAGTAACCAAAGACCCTTTTTGTTGCCCGGCGGTATCGCCTCTATGACCCACCAATGTTAATCAATGAAGAAGCAGGCGCTGGAGACTGGAAGGCAGGAAACAAGGATTTTATTCTCTCCGGAGGAGAACACATCAATTCAGACAGCAAGTATCGTCACGAGGTGCTCTAACCACATCTCTGAGGCCTGGCCTCTTATACTAGGGTTTATGATCTTTATTGCACATAACACATTCTCGTAACACTTTGGTACTTGAAAGAACATCCTCGGAATCTCCCCTTCGGACTCGTTCCCACATACATTTACAGTTGGATTCCCCACCCCGGTCACAACAGGTGATGGTTGTCGCACAGCAGGGCATTCCGCCGATTCACGGAATGCATGAGTTTGATCGGATCTCATAGGGTGGGGGCTTTGATCGGCTCGAGGGTCTCTTGATGGGGAGGGGAAGCTTCCTACTGTATGGGGTAATAAACAGCATCCGCAGGGTCAGGTGGCGGCCTGGGAACAAGGAGGACAAACGGGGACACAGGAAAAGGGGGTTTGCATCAAAAGGATTTTGAGGCCATGAAAGGAATGAGGGGAGGTGTTGCGCTGGGAACAGGATGGGGTTCTGTGGTGAAGCTGCGCTGAAGAGGGGTTTATGACCCAGGGCATGAGAGAGCGGGGGTTGTCAGTGTGCGGGGGGGGATGCTTGCGAGGTTAAGAGAGAGAGAGAGAGACGCGCTGGCTATCAGCGAGGGGCAGGGAGGCCATGGTGCTCAAAATGGCTGCCGCTTACGCGCACGAATGGGCTCGAAAAGGGGCAAGATGGCGCCGATAATGTTCACCAAGTTTGTATTAATTTTCCACAATGAAGCCCCGACCAGTATAAAGAGTGTGACTCTATATTTATCTCGGGACTGGGAGCCCGACCACTAGAGAGAGAATTAAAGAGCAGGATGAAATCAAGATCAGATGGGAGACCAGCAACAACTGATTCAAATGACCATTGCTAAGAACCAGATGAATAAAAAAGAAAAGACAAAATGGCGGGACAACTTTTGAAAATCAGATAGGCCCTCCATTAGTACTGAAAAGTATTGTGTACATGGAGAGCAGTCTCAGCAGAGGTCGGAAAAAGAAGAGACACTGTCAAGTGGTTGAAAAAGCAGCACCCTCCCACGCTGGCAAACTCTGCCAGTGTAATGGTCCATTGGTATTGCTTGTGGAGGGTGGGTTGGGGTTGGACCCTTGAAGTGTTGGGCCCTGGGCAATTGCCCAATTTGTCCATGTCTTAAAATGGCTCTGCAGTCGAGCCAAGCCTAAACCATTAGTCTGGCTGATCCCTAAGTGCCAAGGTGCATGCAGAATCTACACAATATTTGGGATACAAATTACACAACACATAAAAATATATGGACATGATAAAGACTTTAAAATGTAGTAAGTGTTTCTGTAACACAAGGAAGTGTTTCAATTTAGTATATTATATCACAACATTGCATTGACATTTATTTGAATTGGAAGATTCTAACCATGAACTTTAAAACATTTATTGACCCTCCCTGCTGACAAAGTCATGAATAAGTAAAGCGTACAGATTGTCAGATGTCCCTTAGGTCATAGCCAATATTATTTTTATGAATGGAGGAACATTACAGACTATTGAAGTACAAACAAGTGATGTTTTTACACAGAATCCACCATGAACTGAATATCTTGAATGTGCTCTCAAATGTCACTATCAAGTAAACCAGACACATGAAGTAACTTGATTTTACTTAAATCACACAATTTAGTCATGTGGGTGAACCAGGATTTCAACAAAGGTTTTCTGGTCACACTTAGTGCAAATAAACAACTGACTTGGGGGCATATTAACAAGGCCAGTATCGCTGCTTTAGCTGCACTTTTTACCGCTAAAGTGGCGATATTTTTATTGCCCTATTTACCAGGTGGTGCTAAAATGCATTAGCGCACCTTAGCACCCATTTTCCCGACGCCTCCCTTTGCATCTCTAATGAGATGCAAAGTGGGCATCACTGGGCGTACGCCTGACGGACTACCTTGTAAAATATTGCTAAATGTACATTGCAATATTTAGAAGGAGGCCCACGCATTTTAGCAGACGTTATTTTTTGGCGAAAACCGAGGTT
Organism: Lissotriton vulgaris; assembly: GCF_964263255.1. Taxonomy (NCBI): domain Eukaryota; kingdom Metazoa; phylum Chordata; class Amphibia; order Caudata; family Salamandridae; genus Lissotriton; species Lissotriton vulgaris. The sequence continues at coordinate 535,048,335 of NC_141689.1, forward strand.
TTTGCCAAAAACTAATGTCTGCTAAAATGCTGACTTACCTATACCTAACAGCGGGGTGGATTATGCTGATACGACCACAGGGTCGTATCAGCAAGGTTATCGCCGGTTTCCATGGAACATCGCTGGAATTCAGCGATGTTCCATGGAAAACACCGATATTGTTGGAAAATTATCACCATTGCGCTATGCGTTGTTAATACAGCGATAGCATGGCGATAATTGGCAGCGATAGCCGGCGATAAATAAGTTCTTGCTAAGAGCGCCCTGCGATAATTATTGCTGCTGCTTGATAATATGCCCCTGGATTACTTTATTTTTCTCCGAACCTTTTTAGCAACAGATGACAGTGCATTTGTACTGTCATGTCAGATGAATAGCAGTACACTGTGTTAAGTAAATACAGATTGCACGTTAATTTGACACAATGTCTAAGAGCAAAAAAAAATGCATAGTGAAGGTGAGGGGCTGTGGGACAACAAATGCTAACATCACTGGCGGTCTCAGTGGTCAAAGGACATTAAAAAAAAAGTGTGGATACTGTGATCCTGAGTGCAATAGGGATGTGGTCAGTGAGCTTGGAGGTGGAATCAAAGGCATAGCTAAACAGAACAAAATATTCAGTGACTGTTTTTTGATCTTTCACTATCAGGTAACTGCATATAAAATAAAGCACACATTAAATGAAAACTAAATGTAAGTGTTAAAACATTAGTTGGAAATGCACTGTTTTATGCTATGAACCGTTTGTTGGTGAATGTGATCACTGCAGATGTGTGTGAGTGTGCAACTAGAACCCCACAGAACTGAATTCTGTTTGGTTCAGCAGGGTATATTGTCATGTGTAGTTTTCGTGCTAGGATGTCCCTGCCCACGACAGAAAGCACTATGAATGTTGATGTCATTATTTTAAATTTGCACTACACACTGTATAACATAGGCTGCCACAAAATGTGGACATAAATGTAGGTTAAAATCAAACAAGTGTTTTCAAAGTGTACATTTTGGTAACATGGAGATTGCATCTAGTGCAACCAGTTTTACAGCTGTCTATTAAAAGCAGGCACTTACTTACAATACCTCTCAAAAAGAATAAATCTTTGTCTTCAGGAAGCTTAAAGTGTCTCCACCAATTAACGCCACCTTTACCGACTCCCAAGCAGCCTTTATATCTACAGATTAACCAACTGCATAGATCAACATTTATTTCCAGGCAGCTGCAAACCTGGCAGAAGGCGTGTTTCTTGTTTATATTTCTGCCCTTCCCTCTGTATCACAGCACAGGAGACCCGCTAAGGCATATAAACTGTATCATAGGTCTTTTAGCACAAAGACTAAAATTACAGACAATTACTGCCCGATTAGTTCTTCATCACGGACAACAGACACTGTGGTTAATTCACGGACAGCCCGTGAAAGTTAGAGACAATTGGTCACCCGATTGTGGTAAGCCTGAACTATTTACTTTGCCCCGATTCGGCATGACCAGATATCCCAATTAAGTGCTTGTTGTCTCTAAGTGCTATTTTACAGTTATTCTTTGAAACTTCATATATCGAGTTCAAATTATTGGATTATTGTCCATTTGATCTTGTTTTATATATTTATTTCAGCTCTATTTTTCTAACCGGGTGTAGAATCATTTTGTGTGGTGTTTTCACTGTTTTACTGTTTGAAGTGTTGCACAAATACTTTACACATTGCCTCCAAGTTAAGCCTAACTGCTCTTTGCCAAGCTACCAGAGGGTGAGCACAGGTTAATTTAGGGTTTGCCTGCTTCTTACCCTGACTAAGATTGTGATTGCTGCTTGACTAGGGCTCATACCCCAGTCAACCTACAACGCAAATTCTAACAGTGGTGTAGAGGTCCCTTTCTGATGTGCCACTGGTAACAGGTTTTGATTTACAATAAACTCTTAAGGAAACATGGTGAAGTATGTCATTACAGAGTACCTGGAATTAGTCAGGTACAATTCCAGGTGCCCTGAGCAGGGGCAAGTGCCTAGTATTTAATCCTGCCACTACCACCAATTGCGAGAACTAGTTTGAGGGATCCTAGGGCAATCAACGGTCCCTGGGCTTCAATTGTATCAGCTGAACTTGTTTAGCCCTAGTGTCTGATGCTACATTACGTGAAAACACAAAAATGAGTATGACAGTGCAAGGAATGAAAAGAGAAAGATAGAAGATATGTTATTTCATAATCTTACAGAAACAATCAGGGATTCAGAGTTTGGACGTCACAGGACTTCTGCCAGGCTTACGAGGAAAGTCATCCTTTATTGTGGAAGAGGAAACCTCACACTCATAATAGTGGCATGCTTGATCATCAGCATCCTCTCCCCACTCTGATAGGTCAGTGCCACCAGGGTGGATGCAACCTCTTTGAAGAATTAAAGAAAGGATGGAGTTCTTAGATAAATACTACTGGACAAGGCGGTATACGGACTTACTAAAAAAAAAACACAGCTTCCTCAGAATTTCACTCTTATTGGTGAGGACCCCAGGTATATTTAAAAACAAAAACAAGCGGGTATACAGAGGATTAGGACTCAGACATATCTCTTATCTGCCAACATGTTTCTGCCCATCAACTATAGCGTACTAGGTCTGGGGCATTCTTCAGGGCTTATGGATCCCTTAACTAGCCTCAGTGTCTCTAATAGTCATAAAGACAATTGTTGCTATAAAGTGAAAGCTACCTTTACCCCAGTTGCGTCTTACCTGATACTGGATCTAGTTTAATATGTTAGCCCTAGATTTTAGGCGATACCGGATTCCTGGTCAAGGAGGGGGTGATATCGTATGTAGTCACACATTTGTCAAAAGGTACACCACACTGGGTTACCAAAATATAACTGCTCCTGACTGCTGGTACCACTTTACTCCTGGGTCAAAACGGAGGTTTAAGCCCTAGGCTGTACTTAGTGTCACTTAAGAAGCTTGAGTGTGCATTTCTTCTTTGAGTTTATACAAAACCCTATTTCGTTTTATGAGAGCCTGCAATTCTTTTCCCATTTTTCAGGATCTTGCTTCACCCATTGTATACCCTCAATACATTGGTGATCTTAGGAACTTCTGACAGAAAGATAGAGACCTAGTCTTGTTGGTTCTAAGTAAGAGACAAAATACTGGGAAGTGAAGGTGGCAAATCCAGGTCTTCCCTTTGTCTTGATAGGAAATCTGCCTTCCCGCGTCTAGTCCTTGGACTGTGGGTAATATGGAAGTTGAAGCAAAAGAAGAACAGTCCAATGTGTGTGTCATGCACTGGTGCACTGTAAAGACAGCAAAAGGGAACTAAAAAGCTAATTGAACTCTAACCCCAGGTGACTGAGAAAAGAAAGCAGCATTTGCAATGCAATAGGACTTATTTACGAGAGTTTGAACTATTGGCATTGTAAATGATAATGCTTTTATTGAGGTGTTTGGAAAACCTGTAAGTGGTGCATAAACACTGCTTGCAAGTTTTCTAAACATATAAACAAAAGACATTGTCATTTACAATGCAAATAGCTCAAACATTTACAATTGCGAGACCATTGTTGCACTCGCGCTTTAAATGTAAACATCGTAAGCGAAAGTGCAAGTGCCCCGATTGGTTAAAAACTAAAGAAATAGAAAAATAAATGCAAATTTTTCTTTCTATTCCTTTACTTGTGAAGCAATCAAAGCATCCGCGTTTTAGCTTACGGTGTATAAAGCTAAAGCGTGGGTGCTGCAATTGTAAAAAAAGTAAACCACATTTAAAAAAAAGACATGCTGTCGCGTTCGGAGATCACAAGGAACAAAAGGAAAGCGTGGCCGCCATTCTTAGTGCTAAGGTGTGCCGTGCTAGTTATATATAAATAATAAAATGTTGCAGGACAGCGTGTCCTGCCTACAAAAGCAGGAAGGGGAAAGCACTTTAAGAAATTAGTGCTCGGAGGCTGTAATTAAAACATTCTGAGTGACAACACATGTAATAAGGGTTGTCCTTCATGGGAGGTTACAAAAAGAGAAAAGGCAGTACTAAGGAGGGACAACTAAGCCTATTGACCAATGAAAATTCACCATTTACAAATGACAGGAAACAATTAAAAAGATGGGCAGAAAGTGGGTGGAGCTATATGCCCAAATCCTGAACACAGCACGTCTCGAAGAGACAGTGCAAGCACTGCCTAGGTGAGACCTAATATACTGACAACGGTAAGTGGCACAATGCTCTGGTGACTACTGGAACGAAACAGGAAGCCATAAGGCAGACGAATCTGTGCTAGACAAGGCAGGTAATGGGATAACACGTTAACTACTGATGCTATCCTTAATGGCCAAGAAATGTTAGATCACCACCTGGAAGTCCTGCCTACTTCAACTCCAACAGCAGGTCTAGTCTTACTATTATTCAGCTTCCACTGACCTGTCTCCTTAACTACCATCTTATTAGGTGTCAGGCAGCCTGTGTACTTGGCAAGCTGTCCCCCATGTGTGATGTATCTTAGTTTGGACCGCAATTTTCCCTGTATGTTTGGGTCTGATATGGGTGAATCCTGAGAGTAGTCCACTCAGAAGTGACAAAGGGCAACCATCCAACATACATAGACAGGACACAGGAAGCCATGGTAGATGAGCTGCAGAGTCCATTCAGGAGTCATAGGGGAGCCACCCACGCGCAAGCACTGGATACAGACGCACGTGTTGTGTCGGGTGCACTGGGCAGCGCTGACACTTATGGGGCACAAGTAAGTGTGGAGGGGCTGGGGGCCTATTACTTAATAACCACAGGATACAGATATCGTGGTCAACTATCGGGTGTCGTCTGCATCGCCAACTGGCCGACGTGAGCTCGCCCCGTGCTTTTATTATTCCAGGGTCACATGGCCCGCACGCCGCGACGTGACTGTGTCGTCACTTGTCACGACATTACATTCCTCCCCAACAAGGTTCAAAACAATATAACAAACGAAATTTCACTGTCAACTAATTAAGCTGTCATAGTCCAACTGAAACCCTCCACCCCACCAAGGCACAGGTACTCAGCAGACACTGTAACATACATAGAACAGTCTTACGTGATATAGTCCCGCAATCTGAATGACGGTTCAGGGTTTCTCCGCAGGTAATATTGGGATAAACCTTGGCCAGAAGAGGGCGGAACTGCAGCTTCCGGAACTACTTTGCACCGGCGATCATCCAGCAGATCTGAAGAGCCAGCACTGGCTGCACCCTCAGTGCCAACGACCCAAGAGTCCTCCAGGTCATCATTCCCAGAGGCATCTTCCACAGGAGCAGGTTCCATGGACTCACGGCCACCATTCTCCGTTCCTGAAGGGACAGCAAAGGATGTCATCAGTTCCGGATGAAGCTTTTTGAAGTGAGACACGTTGCGAGTCACGGTCTCCTGTCCTCTAGTGGCAATGATTCAGGTTCCTTTAATATTCACTACTGTCCAGGGCATTTTCTCATAGGGGAGCTGGAATTTGCCGGCATGACAGCGATTTCTCAACAAGACTAATCCCCCTTCCTTAATCCGATTCTCCTGTGCATTCTGTTGGTGGCTTACTTGTGTGTGAGCCTTTCTCCATCGAGCATCAATCCGAGTGTCATCAGGGTCCTCCGGCTGCCATTGGGGATGATGTGGTATGGAATCAGTGACTACCTGACCCATTAGCAAGTGAGCAGGTGCCACGCCAGTGGTGGTATGAGGTGTCTGCCTGTAACTGCGAAGGAATGTGAAGATGGCCAGCTGGATGGATTGGCTCTTGTCATGGCCATTTGAATGACCTTGGTGAGGGTCCTCATAAATCGTTTCGCCTCACCATTAGCTTGAGGCCAACGGGCGTGATTTGACGGTGTCGTATACCCAGGGCTGTGAGGTAGGCAGCTAGTTCTTGTCCTTGAAAAGGGGGCCCATTGTCCGTGCGTAACTCCTGTATCAAGCCATGGGTGGCCATAACTTTCTCTATTTTAGGGATTACCTCAGCAGCGTTGGGAGACATTACAATTTCCACCTCTGGATATTTGGAATAATCATCAATTGCCACCAGTGTGTGTCCGCCATCAGGTAGGCTGCCAAAATCCATGCTTACACAAGACCAGGGAGACTGCGGTCTAGGCTCTGTTATAACAGGGGCAGGGTGAGGCAGATCTCCAGTAACTTGACATGCCGGACACGACCAAACCACACTTTCCACCAGTTCGTCCATGAGGGGAAACCACACCTTGGTGCGAAGTCGTGATTTTGTCTTTACCATGCCCTGATGCCCCACGTGGGCCAGTTGTACACATCGATCTGTTAGCGCCGTAGGGACAACCAGACTTGCCCTCTTAACAGACAACCCGTAGGGTCTTCAGTAAGTTCGTCCTTCACATGGTGTAAACTTTCCATAATCCTTTGAGCAGGAATTGTCAGAATCTTCCATTCTTCTTTGGCCTTGTGCCAGTTGCCATGTTGCAGAATTCGCTTGGCCCTTTGGAGGCACTCCTCTTGGGCAGTGGCCTCGGATAAATCCTGCATGGACAGGGGATTTGGACAAGACCGGTCAGTGACGTACTTGACGTATTCTTCAGTATCAGCAGCATCCTCCATCTCCTTGTCAGTGGCTGCTCGAGGATGTCGTGATAGATAATCCGCGGGGTTGCGGGATCCAGGTTGATACTCCACACGACAATTGTAATCTTGAAGTTGTAGCATCCACTTCTCAATTCTTGGCGGAGGCTTCGTGGATATTCCTACAAATAAGGCCACTAGAGGCTTGTGATCTGTCGTGACCATGAACGGTTTCCCATAGACATATAAGTGGAAGTGGCGACACCCCTAATGGATGGCAATGGCCTCTTTCTCTATTTGGGAGGACCGCTGTTCAGTTGTTGTGAGGGATCTGCTTGCGAACGCCACAGGGGCCCAGTCTTCCTCCCGACGTTGTTTCTGTAACAGTACAGCTCCTAGGCCCAATGGGCCTGCATCGACAGCAATTTGGGTAATTTTCTCTGGATCGAAGAAAGCCAGTGTAGTGGCTTCCTAGAGGGTGTTTTTAATCCCTGCATGCCTTCTCTTGAGTCGGACCCCACTTCCACAGGACAGAGTCCTTGGTCAGCTCTCGTAATGGGAGTGTGGGAGTGGTAAGGTCTTTGATGAATCTACCGCAGTAGCTCACCATAACTAGAAAACTACGAACTTCCGTCACACTGGCAGGGGTGACAGCCCTCTTGATATCCCGCACTTTTTCAGGATCCGGGCTAACTCCCTCCGTCGAAAAGGTATAGCCGAAAAACTGGAGCTTTGTCTTTAAGAATTCGCATTTCTCTCTATGCAACGTGAGACCAGCATCTTGCAGTATTTGCATGAGACGGGTGTAGTGTTCAGGCAGCGATTTGGCGTGGACCATGATGTCATTGCTGACATTGATGACTCCTGGAATGTCCTCAATTAACTCTTGTATGACATTTTGAAACACCTCTGCAGCACTGGATACCCCGAAGCTCAGCCGAGTGTAACGTCGTAGTCCCACAGGGGTTGAAAATGTGGTTATATTTTGTGACGCCTCATCAAGGACCAGTTGATGGTATCCAGATCGTAAGTCGAGTTTGGAGAACCAGCAGGCTCCCGCCATCTCTCCGACGAGGTCGTCAATAGTTGGGGTAATGTGGCGCTCGTGTTTTATTGCGGCATTGGGGAGTCGCATGTCAACACAGATGTGTACTGTGCCAGGCTGATTGGGCTTCCGAGTGACTATAATGGGGGATACCCACGGCGTAGGACCGGTGACCTTTTCAATGATCCCAGCAGCCTCCAGTTTCCTCAGTTCCTGCTCGACCTTTGGCCTCAAATGGAATGTGATTCTTTGATGTCGCAAGGCGATAGGTTGGACCATGGGGACTACATGTAGATGGACTTCCTTTCCTTTGAACCTTCCGATGCCATTGAATACTTCAGAAAATTCTTCCAGTAAATGTTGTATGGACTCCTGATGTACGCTGAAGGCAAATGTTACCACTCCCAGGTCTTCGGCAGCCCGAAACCCCAGGATCATGCCTTGGCCATCTTCAGTGACATATTCGTTGGTATGGATGATTCGTTCTCCATGAGTCACTGATGTTTTGAAACGCCCCAGAATCTTCAGAGGGGTGACCTGACCATATGCAAACACTATGATTGCTGATGGCTGAAGCTGGGGTGCAGGTCCCAATGTACGGTGAAGGGCAGCAGCCATGATGTTGATGGTGGCCCCGGTTTCTACCACTGCCATAACTTTTTGGTCCCCTACCCGGATGTTGCATTGGGGCAGACGTCGCGCTTTGCTGCAACAAATATTAATGCATGCATCCAGTACCTACGTAACAACCGAATGTCGTTCGGACCGGAGACGTACGCATAGGTGAAAATAGGGAGGTATCATGTTGGCAAATTGCTGGGATACTGAACCCCTCCGAGTTCATGGGGCACAACTAGGCCCGACTACATGAACAACGTGATTCATTTTGTTACGAAGGTACTGGATGCATGCATTAATATTTGTTGCAGCATTTTTTTCACTATTAGCTTATTGCTGCATCTTTTAGGAGTGGCGAACACAGGGCTGGCCCCTGTGTAGTCCTGAGGAAGTGCTTGGGGGATGCACCAAACATGTTGACAGACAGAAGTTGATAGGTACACCTAAACCCATTGTCATTTAGGCATCCTACTATTTCTACCCCGTTTTTAACTCTACCACCTGGAAGCAAGAATAAACTATTTAAAGCTTACTAGGCAGGTATTTTTAACTATTTACACACACCCACTCCATCACATCACAACTCTCGCACCACACATAGTCATAAATTGTAAGTGCTCCTACGTAATTCGCAAGTCACAGCACGCCCCAGTCCACAGCAGACTGGGATGGCCCTCATGATGAAGCATGTCACAGTGGGGCAACCCTGGTGAGTGAGGGGACAACAATAAAAAGAGCAACACTCTTTTTTCTATTACTATACAAACTATTCCAACTCCAGTGAGTGTTGCGAATACGGCTATAGTCAATAGCTAGGCTCTTGATCTAGGCTTCTCAGAGATCGTTTGTGACTCTGTGGTAATCCCCCTGTTGAGTGGTCTATTGAAGGCAGGTAATCTCCCCCTGATTGGTGGCTCCTTATGCACTTGCCCAGGCTTCTACTTATCGGCCTTGAGTATGTCTGCTGGCTGCCTCCCGCAGCGCTCCGTCCCACTGTCTCGGGCCTGTTGGGCAGGGCCTGACTCACGGCCGTCTTCAGGTCTCCTTCGCGAGACCACGTGAACCCCTCACCCGACAGACAGCCTCCTCTGGCATTCTCTGGACTCGCAGAGCGGACCGCACGTCTGGCGGGAGAAGGCGGGGCCGCGCCTCCCGCCTCCGCACCACACGGGGCACAGCAACCACGCCGCGCACAGCCTTCTGGGACCACGCTGGCGTCCAGCAGCGCTTCATGACCCCGCGGGCGGCAGCCTCACCTCGCGGCCACGCTGGGCCTCTGCTGGGGCGATGACAGGCTCCACGTGGGTAGGAGCGACGGGCACCCGGCCAAGACAGCGCCAGCTGACGGGGCACGAACACCGCGAGCACCAGAATACGCTCGCGGCCGCCTCACCGGGACACGAGGGCACGCCCGCCCTCATCGCCAAATGTTGTATCGGGCGCACTGGGCAGCGCCGACACTTGTGGGGCACAAGTAAGTGTGGAGGGGCTGGGGGGCCTATCACTTAATAACCACAGCAGGCAGATATCGTGGTCAACTATCGGATGTCGTCTCCGTCGCCAATTGGCCGACGTGAGCACGCCCCGTGCTTTTATTATTCCAGGGTCACATGACCCGCAGGTCACGACGTGACTGTGTCGTCACGACATTACAGCACGCAGCTGTAGAAATATATTTCCTGTAGAATATATCAGCAACAGCTGTATCATACCCACACAGGTGATGATCGTGAAAAATTGCAACCTTTAAAATGAAAACAGACGTGGTCGTTGGAGTTAAATCAAAGTCCCCCCACAGGAGCGTGGAATAAGCTTCCACTGGAGTGACGGGTTCTCTCCGTGTTAGATCCATCTGTGAGTCTGCTTCAGACCGCAGGCAGCGGGCGGCTTGCTCCAAAACCTCTTAGGGGCCGATTTATGTTGGACTTGCGCCACGTTTGCGTCACGCAACGGCGGCGTAAAGGTGGCGCATCCCTGCGACCTATTTACGTGATGCATCTAGGCAGATGCGTCACATTGTAAAGCCCTGCGCCACATGTGGGCGTTCCGGCGCAGGGTAGGCGTTCCGGGGCAGGTGCGCCACGCAAAATTGACTGAGTGAAATCTACAAGATTTCACTCAGTCACTTTTAGGCCAATGCTGCATCAAAACCCTGCGCCTGCTTGAAGCAGGCGTAAGGCTTGACGCAGCATTGGACTGATAGGGCACCCCCGAGCCTTGCTGGAGCTGTGTCGCGCTTGCAACGCAACTCCAGCAATGCGTCACCTTTACGGCACAGATGCGTCACGCATCTGTGCCGTTTTTGCCCCATGGTGCGCCGCATTGTAAATGCGGCGCACCATGGGTGGCGGAGCTGCGGCGCACAATAACTATTGTAAATCTGCCCCTTAGTCTCTGCTGTGCGGGGAGAGCCTCCAGTGCGCCGCGAGGGCCTGTTGTTTGGCGGGTACTGCAGCTCGGGGTGTGGCGCCCGCGCCCCTTCTTCAGAAAACCACTTTCCGAGCCGCCTTTTCAAGTTCGGTCGAACTGAAATGGGTCCAGTGGCGTAACAACAGCCCCCGCTACCCCCTCGGGGCGGGGGCTCCAGGGGGGTGGGGTGGCCTCCGGCACTGTGTACGGGTTGGCATGAGAGTTCCTGGCTGGGTCCGGAGTATGGGGTCCACTGATTCCATGCACTTGGGGGTGAATGGGGGGGGGGGCGGGGGGGGGGCGTTGTTACGTCACTGACTGGAGCCATGGTATGTTGGACAATGCCGAAACGTTTTTAATGCAAGACTTAAACGTTGGAAATGAAAGCTGACTGCAGACTGGCGTGTAATGTGCACACGTACACAAACACTCGCTGCTCAAGAAGTGGGGGAGCATCATTCTTATGCGAGAGTAGGCTAGCGCGACAAGTGTTCGGCTTCCGCCACGTTGTCCTTGGTGTGGTGTTCACATGGCACTGGAAGGACGCACTCTTACGTAAATTAATATTTAATCGTGCTCCGTGTCTTTGTTATTAGTCACCCGTGGTCCCCGAGCTGCATTAAAAAACTGCTCGTTGGTTGCGCCTTCGGCAACGCTCCACACACGAAAACGAGTTCTGGTTTAGAGGCAGACAAGTAATTTATTGTATGGTTACAAAACACATCAGTTAAAAAAACAACTTTAAAAAAAATTCTCTCGTGCTGTAACCACTTTACGCGTGTTTTGCGTGAATATTGAGTTTATATGTGTAGAGAGAGGTCTGTGGGTGGATAATGCTCGGTGTGTTCCAGGCACCCGCGGTGTTCCTTTGCTTTCCCCACACACAGCCCCTCTCACGACAGAAGTTTCCTCCTCCTGAGCTCAGGGCCCAGCAGTTGTGTATCCGCCCCGAGGGCCAGAGCCGAGGGAGCTGCTCGCTTCCTGGTTTTCGACAAGTGACGGAGAGGGAGTCTGAGCTAAGAGCACGCGGTTTGCGCTGAGAAGCCCCCCAGTAAACACCGAGCCGGGCAGCCTGGAGGGACCTTGCATACTTGAGATAATGGATGCAGTGTTATGGTAGGTTATATTTACTTCTTAAGCGCACGTTTACGCGAGGGTTTCTTGGAGCTAGTTTGAACCGAGCTAGAACCACTAGTGCTCATTCTGCGGTCATACAGAGGCGCTACCTTTGAGGTTGGACAGCCCTGAAATATCCGGATGACATACCTTGTGGTGTCTGGGGGGGAGTGGGGATGTTTCCTATAATACATCCCAGTCCAGAATGCTATACACAAAGCTACACATAGATTTACAACTACATATGGCAACTCTTTGATAGATGTCATGTGCATTCATTTGCATTTGCTCATAATTTGTTTATACAAAAGTAGCAATTTTAATAGGGTTTTTCACATAAAGCACTATATTGTGGAACAATTACGATATGTCCTTATATTGATTATTGGGTGTCATTTTAAAACAAAGGCTGGGCATTTCGCGCCAAACTACTTAGGTCTGTAACCGCAAGGGGCCGTCGCGCGCAGTTTCTGGAGAGCTGTGCCTAACATGCAGGGTGTGGTCAGTCCAGTGTATACACCCGTGCTGTGCACCACGTGTGCACCGGCCGAGGCGACCATTAGCTGCCAGAGCCTGCTCTGAGGGTCTGACCGGCACCGCAGCCACGCATTGCTGCAGCGCCTGTCCCCACCCCGGCCTCTTCACCACCACGCAGCGCTACAGGGAAATATATAAAGAAAGGACCCAATGGGGCGCAGGCGGGCTCAAGCCGCACAGAACTGCCAAACAGGCGCACACGAGACAAGGTAATTTCAGAGTTCTGCTCGCGTGCTCTCATGTATCTTTTCAAACGTTTTAAAAGTTTATATTACATTGTTAGGCCCCGGAGTATAAAAGTGAGCTGAGCAGCCCACCCCTCATCTCACTGTTAGAAATTGAGAGAAGGCATCAGTCACTGCCTTGGCCTCACGGACACTGACTGCGAGTGCGACGTAAATACTCAACAGTAATATCCGACTACTTGTTACTTTTGTGTGCTGTTCAAATCAGTGTTTCACGCAAAAACTCAATTAGGATCATCATTGCTAATTTATTTTCCATTATATTAATATTATTGCTACGAGAACATAGTAAATAGAATTATTGTCGATATTAGTATTAATATTATTATTGCTAAGTAGTCACATGTGTGCAAGGATCAATTAAAACGATATCAAAAATTGCTAGCAATCATAACATTACATTTGGAAGCATAGACTGGTTCAGACTTCGACACACTGAGCTTCTATCTTAATTTTACTAAAATACCAAAACAAAATGCCATATCCCACACCTTTTCGCCGTTTTCTTGAATCGCATTACTCTGCTTGAATTTTGTGAATTAAAAAAACGAGTAAAAGAACACACTCTTTTTGCGGCATCTTCGCGTTTGTCAGACTCAGTTCTATTCACCTTTTACCCGCCTCCTCAGCTTGGAGTGAGAGATCATTTTAGGAAATGTTCCCTCGTGGAAATTAACGGCCTTCAAAGAGCGCTTTTGAAAGGTGGCGCCCGATTCCGCTTTAACTGCCGTTGTATACAATCTGGCTGGCCCGGCAGCTGCGCTCCGTCGAAAACATCCCCGCGCACTGTCTGAGAGCGCACTAGAGGCGCGCCCCCAACAAATACTCCCCTCTTGCTTGAGAAGCCACCAGCACCAGAGGTGTGCCCCTTTCACCACCCCTCTTGTTTGAGAAGTCAGACAAGTTGCGCCCCTTCACCCTCTTGTTAGAAGTCGAGCCGAGTTCCCACTGCCCCCCACCCGCATGGTTTCAGGGTTGCAGTTTTGCGTAATTTGAGTAAATGTGTTTGGTTTGGTAACGTCAGAGGAAGAAATAAACCCTTCGGACAGTGGGAAGGGGGCATGGGCAGATGCCTCCGCACTGCCTCACAGACTCCACGAGTAATGGCTGGTGAGTCGTGGCCGCTCGGTGCCTGCCCTCAGGTGCAGTAACAGGTGGCTCTCGGCGCCCACACCTGTTACTGCTGCCTGGATGGCACGGGTGCCACCTCAAGCCAGGCGGCTCCAAGGAACAGGTTGGTAGCATATGTCCACTGTCTGTGGGTATTCTGTGCCCAGACACCACGCGGCCCAATGGTCGGTTCATGGCACGCTATCCCACGTCCACGGGTTCTCTTCCTAAGCACCTCGTGGCCAATGGATGGCTCATTGCACGCCACCCCAAGCGTTCTCTTCCTGGGCACCTTGTGGGCCCTGGTGGGCTCGTGGCACGCCACTCCACGTCCATGGGTTCTCTTCCTAGGCACCTCGTGGCTACTGGTGGGCTCGTGGCACGCCACCCCACGGGCTCTCTTCCTAGTCACCAAATGACCCATGGGTGGCGCATGGCACGCCACCCCACGTCCACGGGTTATCTTCCTAGGCACCTCGTGGCCAATGGTTGGCTGATGGCACGCCACCCCACTCGTTCTCTTCCTAGGCACCCCATGACCCGCGGGTGGCGCATGGCATGCCACCCCACGCCCACGGGTTCTCTTCCACGCAATGATTCGGCCCAAGCCAGGGGAGCGAGGAAACGAATGGGCGGAATTAACAGATAGTATAATCCGCAGGCACGCGGGCATTATTTCGTTGTAATCCTTTCGGTAATTTATGTCCACGCAATTTTTTCTTGGCACAGTCTCTCTAAGCACCTCGTGTCAGTTTGTGCTCATACAGTGGACAATCCCTGCTACCAATACAGCCACGTTCAATGAATGTAACCGGAGCCAGCTGTGCAATGTTTAGTGACTGCAACTCGTGACAGCTGTGCACATACAGCAACAAACCTCTGTGAAGAATATAACCTGAGCCTACTGCACACATTTAATGAATGCAACTCGCGCCATCGTGTGCACGTACATTAACACCCAGACCCACTGCTACCAACACGGCCGCATTCCGTGAATGTAATCAGAGCCAACTTCTCCACTTCGAATCAATGCAACTCGTGACAGTGGTGCACATACAGTAAAAAAACTCAGTGAAGAATACACCCACATTCAATGAATGTAACCAGAGCCAACTGTGCATATTTAGTGAATGCCGCTCGCGCCACCGTGTGCACACTCAGCAACAATCACTGTCTGCTACCATGACCACCACGTTCCTTGAATGTTTCGGAGCCAACTTCTGCACGATCTGTGAATGCAACTCTTGTGACGATGTGCACATCCGTGAACGTCACTGGTACTAATGCGCGCACATTTCGTCGAAGTGGCTCGTGGCAATTCGTGCGCGCACGAAAAATATAACTGGTGTCAGTCCAAGCACCTAATGAAACTGACGGATGTCAATGTCTACACATTGATTAAAAGTAACACGTGTCAATTCGTGTAAGATTAGTTAAAGCACCGGGTGTCAAATAATGTCGATAAATTGTTGTCGATTTCTGTCATTCAGGCGCCTTGTTTTAATGTAACCGGAGCCGACCGATGCACATTCAATTAATGCAACACGTGTGACTTCGTTTACTTTACACAGAATGCGGGCGACTGCTGTCGATTCATGCACATTCAAGGAAAGCAACTGGTGTCGTACAATTCATGCAATCACAACGAAAACAACTGCTGCCAGTTCATGCGGATACAAGCAAAGCAAACGTTGATACTTCCTTCACAATCGCATACAAAGGATGTGAGTTCTATCAGTTTCTGCACGTGCAATTAATACGACTGTTGTAAATTCACGCGAAAGTATGGATGTAACTCGGGTCAAGCGATGCGACGAAAGCACCCGGCTGTCACCGCTGTCAATTCATACGCTGGCAATGAAATCGCGGCACGTGGGGTGAAAGTGGTTGACTAAGAGGTGTGTAGTTTCTTGCGTTGTGTAAGAACAATACCTTGCTGGTTGCTCGGATGCGTGTTTTTTAAAACACACACATACACAGCGAGACTAATATATCCGTTCGTGTACATGCCTCCTACACAAGCAGGTGCATGCCCATACAGTGCCACTCCAGGGCCATCCCCAGTAATGCCACCATCCGGACTCGGCATCCCTCCCTCGTTAAAGCACACGCGAACACTTCTTTACATTTTTGGATTAGCGGTCATAAATCCCTGGCCATATTTATCATGAAAAGACAAACAGCACTTGAAAAGAAAACGTTCACAACTACACATAAAAACTACACGCAATGTTCACGTCTTTATTTACATATTGTCTGATGCCTCACCTTCACATAGACGTTGACACATTAACCTTCCTAACCAATGTCTAGTTTCGTTCTTGCATATCCAATACTGGGCCTTCAAGTGAGATCATGACTGGCCCCGGCAGCATCTCTCGCCACTAGCAGTTTCCTTCACTGCTGAAGGAACCTGAGTGTGCCCCTCCTTATGGGAGGACCCCACCAGCCTGCAACCCCCGCACCCCAGAGGTGAGCATGTGCAGAGGTTCATCTGCCCTCCATGATACCTACCTTGGGCACCCCAGACATCCTTCATCACCCACCCAATGGCCTGTGTCAGCTTGGTGCCCTTTGCGTTTGCGCAGGGATTGGCCAGAAGGGCCTATTAGTAGCAAGCACTCCCACAACTCCGCACCCTGCTGCCTCTAGCCGACTAGCTGCAAGCACCCCCTGGAGGGTTGCATCAGACCACTGTCCCACTTATCAATCAATCAATCAGGGAATCGTAAGTGCTACTCACCCGTGAGGGTCTCAAGGGACGGGAGGAGGGGGGTCAGCAGTGCCGTTCAGCCAAGGAGCAAGGTCTTGAGAGTCTTCCAGAAGGTGTTCAGGAAGGGGGCGCGTCTGATGTCTATCGGACGCTCGTTTCAGGTCCTGGCCGCGATTTAAGAGAAGGATCTTCCTTCTGCTTTGGCTCTATGGATGCTTGGGGTTTCGGCGAGGACGAGGTTGGCTGATAGGAGGTTTCTTTTGGGTATGTGGAGGGTGACTCTGTCTTTGAGGTATTGGGGTCTGGTGTTGTGTAGGTATTTGTAGGCGTGGGTGAGAATCTTGAAAGGGACTCTCTTCTCAACTGGTAGCCAGTGGAGCTTCTGTAGGTGTTGGCTGATGTACTCGTGTTGAGGGATGCAGAGGACTAGTCTGACGCCAGTGATCTGTATCGACTGAAGTTTGCGGACCAGAGAACTGTCTATGCCAGCGTAGAGAGCGTTTCCGTTGTGCAGCCTGCTGGTGATGAGTGCGTGGGTGACTTTCTTCCTTGACTTTGGGGGGATCCACTTGAAAGTCTTTCGGAGTCTGCAGAGGGTGTTGAAGCACCTGGAGGCGTTGACCCATCGGTTCAGGAAGAGGGATGAGTCGAGCATGATGCCGACGTTTCTGGTATGGTCCGTGGGGGTCAGTGGGCTGCTGAGGGCAGAGGGCCACCAGGTGTTGTCCCATGCTGATGGGTTGGTTCCGATGACGAGGACCTCTGTCTTCTCAATGTTGAGCTTAAGGCAGCTGTTAGTCATCCAGGCTGCGGTGTCCTGCATTCCTTCCTCGAAGTGGAGCCTTGCGGTGGTGGGGTCCTTGATGAGGGAGAGGATGAGGTAATGGGTGCCTTCTACGGACCAGAACTGACCCTCCAATTATGACCTTTCCCGCCACAGGCCAACAATGCTCACCTACTATCTGGCCTCCAAAACGCTCACTTCAATGCAGTCGATGGATTCTCAAGAAAGATCTCATTGCCAATTTTGGACAAGTGAACACCATCATGCATGAAGAAATGTTCCCCTTTGATGCAGCCGTGTGGGATGACTTGCAGCTTTGGTGACCTGAAGAGCTTATCACCCTATTGTTAATTCGCTTTACAGAGTGATTGAGGGCCATGACCAACTCACCCTCTCGCCATTGCAACTTTGGGATGATGTGAGATCACAAAATGACCCCTGAGGGAGCCTCTTTGCCAACAAGCCAATCTCAGTACTCAACACGTTCGAAAAGCTCCCTCCTGCCACCGTGCACCTGGTCATTGCCACCAAGATGCACTACCACAGTCCCAGGCGGCAGAAAACCCCTGAGCAACCATGCGTCCACTGTGGGCCCCCAGTGTGAAAAAGGCAGCCTTCATTGCCCGTAAAAGAACACGTGGTAGCCTGCCCGGCAGGCTCGGTCTCAGAAATTACCTGACAAATAAACATCTTTAGCATGCCACATATAAGAATATCCAATTACCCTTACATCTGTCCGTTCTGCCACTCTGCGTGCACAGGGGTCACGCAGAAACACAGTTGCTGCCTCACATCTTCGGGCATTCCTCCTGCACCTACAGGAAAGACAATAGGGGAGAGAAGAAAAACAGTGATCAGAAAGCAACCCTACAGCATGTGCAACCTCACATAACACTTGTAACAATCAATCCTCTGCACTGCTGGGCCAGAGAGCCCCATTGCTGTCGTTGCTGTGGCTACCTCAATTCTGAATGAGTGAAAGCCGAATTCATCAGGGTTAACACCTACCAACATCAGGGCCAGCAAGCGCACTTTGGAGAACTGATACCTCATCAAAGGCAATCTGTCAGCATGTACCAACCTCATACAAGGCCAATGTGCCATACAAACTTCCAAGTTGCTCAAATGACAGCAGGAATTGCCCAGGGCCCTATGCAATAGAATGTGGTCACCCTTGCCCCACTGGTCAGTCTTAGAGTGCAGGATAGTAATTGCCAGGGAACCCTCTAGCCCTTGCGCGAATTGCAGCCCCACCTGAATATCCTTCTTATTCTTGGCAACCAATTCACTCATCATAAAGGCCCCATAGAAGGCCAGGGTAAAGGCCTCCCTGAATAAGTGGGCCTCCTCAGGTGACTCACAGATATCCCCCCGGGAGCCCAGGATTGCTGCCTGCTTGTCGATATCAATGGGATGTTTAGTGCCTGGCCTAGTTCCTTTCAAACAATGCCCTCCCTGCAGTGCCCTCTGCACGAGGAACGGTCCTGGTGACATCTCGGTGAACATGAATTTTCCTGAAAAAGAAAATTTGCTGCAACGTAATGTCTAGCGCAGGTAACCGAGCGACCCTGACCCCTCAAAGACCCCAGAAATTACTGGATGGAATAGGATGAGAACCAGTGCCCCACTCTCATGCCCCCCCACAGAGCGGCAATATAGGCGCTGCATGCCCCCTCATAAGCACAGCTCATTCAGGGTTCCTCGAGGTCCAGTAGGCTTGGGCACCAAACCACCGCAGATGGTCTGGAAAGGGTGTCGTGCCGGGAATTTTACTGCTCCTGGGTTGTAGCACTTGAAAACCTGCATCTTGAAATGAGAGAGATTATCAGCAGCATTGCTCAACACTCCTGAGACATGTTTTGCCCTAAACAGCACATTACGTTTCAAGAAGTGCAATACTATCTCTTCCAGCATCCTGAGAATCATCTTACACTTAGCCGACTGCTGATTAATGTACGCCATTACCGTTATATTATCTGACCAAAATATGACTGACTGGTTGCAGAACTGGTCTGGCCAAATGGACAGAGCCACCAGGATGGGAAAGAGCTCATGGAAACCAATGTTGGTAACCAGCCCAGACTCCATCCAGGCAGCGGGCCAGCGTGGTGAGCTTTTATAACCACAGAGATTCTATCAAAAAAGTGAATAGGTGATAATTTTTTATATATATACTTTTTACCGTTTACACCAGGGTGCTAGGCTCTCTCTTACACATGGAAAGATGGGAGCACAATGTGCTTGTTAAAATACCCCTCACACTCTAAAAAACCAAGTAGAGTCATGCTTCATCATAGGGGTCTTCCCGCCCCTATAACGGGACGGGGCGTGCTACGACCAGACGGAATACGCGGGAGCACTAAGATGTGACAGAGGCTATGTGTAGGTGTATAGGAGTCAGTGAAAGTGTAGGGACCTAACACTAGTGAGTGTGTAAAAAAGTGAAAAAATGGAAAAGATTTAAAAATTCCCTGGCTAGTAGAAAAAAACACATTTATTAGCTTCTCCAGCTGGGAACATTAAGAAGGGGTTGTGTGGTAGAGCATTAGCTACTACCTTGTCACATCTTAGAGAGCCTAGCACCCTGGTGTAAACGGTAAAAAGTATATATATAAAA
Organism: Lissotriton vulgaris; assembly: GCF_964263255.1. NCBI lineage: Eukaryota > Metazoa > Chordata > Amphibia > Caudata > Salamandridae > Lissotriton > Lissotriton vulgaris. The sequence continues at coordinate 535,068,052 of NC_141689.1, forward strand.
AATTATCACCTATTCACTTTTTTGATAGAATCTCTGTGGTTATAAAAGCTAACTCTGGAGGGTGATTCTATCAGTACCTCTACGCTTCTCCCTTTTGGTTTGGACCAGCGTGGTGAGCGCCAGGCCGAACCCAGGATGGCAACAAAACCCTTGTTTCCCTCAGCATCCACAGAGAGACCGAGTTCCTCACTAGATCTGGTGGGGCTGGGCCACACCACTGCGCCATTGAAGTCCCACAGAAATGCCTCCAAAATGCGCATGCACTGCCCTACCTCAATCAACAATCTGGTGTGGTGGTGCTTCTCCATCAAGCCAGTACTTGCCTGGACAATGGATTGCGAGAACTGGCGTCGCATGGGGATGACCTTCAGGGCAAAATCCAGCTGCCCAACCACACTCTGCAACTGATGCAAAGTGAACTTTTTTGGAACCATACAGTCATGCAAGGCCTGGGAGAAGGCAGAGACCTTCTCCATGGGGAGCTGTGACACAACAGTCCTAGAATCCAACTCAATCCCAAGGAATTCAGTGACAGTTGCAGAGCCAATAGTCTTCCATTGTGCCAGCAGTACCCCAAACTCCCTCATCAATGCGCAGAAGGACTGCAATGTGTCGCTGCATTCGTGTCAACCAGGTTGACCCCAAAAAAAGAAAATCATCCCTATAGTGCAAATCCATTGGTGGCCTTTTCTCCACCTGACAACCTATTCAAGGAAGGTGGAAATCCTGCGGGTTTATGGGAAGCAAAAGGAAGGCTGACTCTATGTCTGAGTTAGCAAGGAGAGTGCCCGGCTCCAACCCCTGGAGCATCAAAATAGCCTGGTCTGAGGAGGCATACTTGACGGAGCATAGGGAGCCATTCACTGACTGACCCCTAGGAGCAGATAAGTTGTGAATCAAACTGATTTCCCTGCGGTCCTTCTTAGTGACCACCCCCAGGGGAGATCAGACAAAACCCTCTATGGGAACTGAATCCAACAGACCGGGTACCCTCCTCAGGACCAAATCCTTGAAAATCTTTGTCTGTGCAACCCCAGGATTGGACCTCAGGGACTGCTCGTTTCTGCAATAGGACACGCCTGTGCACCCTTCAGCTGGGATCCAGAAACCTTCCCTAAAACCTTCAAACAAGACCTGAGCTGCTGTTGGATTGTTGTACGCATTAAACCATGGAACCACTGCCAGCTAGTTAACCGGGGAGGGGACTTTGACTAAGAGGGGATGATCACTTTTGTTTCTTGTCCTCTTTTTCTTTGGACTTCCTGAAAAATTTAGACTCTCGGTGAAAGGACAAGCTGCAGAAAGAGCAAGAGTGTTTAAATTTGCAAGTCTCTAGGGGCCTGGAGCAGAAACGCTTGTTGAAATCCCAACAGGAATCCTTCTCCCCTCTCCCCCAGGGCTGTTAGAAGCCCCCGTGCCTGCCCGAAGGGGCTGATTAGGGTAGGGTCTGTATGCTGTGGCTTCATGTGAAAATAACATCATTTTGATCCCTCTCCAAATTGAGGCTAGTGGCTTAACCCTCCGGAACTCCCTGTTGCACTCCTTCCAAGCTGTGCTGCCATGTTCATTATACACACATGCTATCCTGTTCTCATAAGACTCCTACTGGGCACCTAAATTACTAAAACGCTCAGCCAAAATTGCCTGGTATATGCAGAACCCTTTCACCCAATTTTCCAATGTTTCCTCCACCCTTTTCCTGTAGGGCCAATGGCTGTAGTCTCTGGAATGAGAACACTCTTTGCAATGCTTCACCCCCTCCCTTTCTGACTTATCAACAAGGAGGTCGAAAATGGCCATGTAAGCACTTTTCCAAATTTTTTATTTTACATCCACCGACACATGCCTACCTAGCTTGTCAAGCCCTGACCGTACTTCATCCAAACCAATACTCGGTAAAGGCATCACAGTACCTACATTTGGGTAATCTTGGGTGAGTGTAGCCATTACCGCCGCTGCCAAGACACTCGGCACGCTGTCCAGTAGTGTCTTGGTAGTAGCTGGAGGCCCAAGGGCACCCCCTGCCCCAGGAGCAGCCCCAGGAAGCCCAACCAAAATCCCTGCTGGTGAGCCGGGGGACACCACAGCACCACCTACACCTTCTGCCACCGTAGCCACAGGAGGTCCCCCGACTTGCTGCTGAGGCCAATGGTGTGACTGGGAACCTAAGCCACTGCCCGCCACTACCACCGTCACGGCCTGATTGGTCTCTACCTGTGACACTGAACCTTCAAGGTGAGACACCAACCACCTGACCCTCTCTAAATCATCACCATTGTCCAAACTAGCTAGAACACCCCGAGCATGGGGGAAAACAAAATCCCAAACTTAGAGAGCCAAGGCAAAACACTGGTCAAATTAGCCACGAGATCCAGCTGTGCAGGGCTCACAGCTGGTATGGCCCCAGCCACAATGCAACTATTGATTCTTTGCCCACTGCCCTCATTTGACACCATCCAAATCACAGCAGACGCAATACATTGGGCCAACACCTGGCCAGAGTTGCTTGGCGCAGAGGGCAACCCCACTGGAGCAGCCTCAGACACAGCACACTGAGCCAACACCGGTCCCAATGGGTTTGGTACTAAGGACAACACCACTGGCGCAACCTTTGCTGGCACCCCTCACCCATGCCAAAGGGGACCCGATGACTGCGCATTGGGACCGGCCCTAGGAAGAGCCTCCACACATTTCTTTGCCACCTAACCATTATCTCTCTTGAGGCTGGGGGAATGCCTCAGGGGCACCCCATATTGCTTAGCCCTCTCCCCTGATGCCTCTATCCCCGCCGGGCTCTTGTGGGGGTCTCTCTCATTAATGCCAGGGTCTCGACCATAGTGTCCATCCGGCGCATCAAAGTCTCCAAAAGCACCTCAGTGCGTGAGTGCTTTGTACCCTGCTGCGCCCTACCAGGCATCCTTGCGGGATGAGTAATTCTAATACCCAGCAAACAAAACAGTAAATGCCCATTACACTTCTAGGGCTGCCTACTCTCAAGAAACTAGTCTCAGAAAATTGCTTCACAATAGAACTACGAAGCCTTGAGACCTGGCCTGCAAGCAGTAAAATCGGTTCATAACCAATTATGAAGAGTGAGCGTTTAGCACACTGAGCCACTGCACTGTAAGACAATAATCATGGCACAACTAAGTCCTCAACTTAATCGCACTGTATCCTGAGTAGCAGAATACCACAACAAGCTGACCAAGAACACCAACAGGGGGCCCCAAAATACACACACAAAAATGGGCCTCGCCTATTGTTTCCGAAAGCAGCCAACTGCACTTAAGCCATCAAATAAAGGCACTACACAAAATCCTGCCCAAGCCACTACCAATAAATAAATGAGCTCATGCTTGATTGAAAAAATCCAGTCCTCGGAGTATGCCCCCATACAGTTACCCACAAATAAAGAATGCTACTCTTTCAAGCAAGAAATTTCCCCCTCACCATGGTGCCCCCCAGCCGGATCCACCACTGAGTGCTAGTGCACACCGGGAGAAAATCTCGAGCCAGTGTGGCCCTAAGCCAGGAGATGGGCCGTGTAGTAGCCAGGAAGGTACGGCAGGAATGCAGAGCGCAAAGACAGCCAGAAACAAGTCCAACAGCGTGTGTAAATAGAGCCGCAGCGAGTGTGCAGTCGAAGAGAACCTACAGGAGAAACGTGAAGAGAAGACAAAAAAACTAAATCTGGGTCCGGAGTAGTGGCGGCGAGGTTCTTTTATGGCTGTTGGAGCGACGAACGTTAAACAGACCCACTCACCAGTTGGCGGCTTCTATTACAGGTGGGGCTAGGGTACAAATTCGCTGGCATGACCCCAGAAGCTCTAGAACAACGTTTGGGGTCATGAGCCCAACATGGCAATCGCTTCTTGCCTTATTGGTGGGTGACATGACACGCCAATACCCCCTCCATTTCCCCCACACTGTCCCCGGTGTGTCTGCCATTCATGTGGCTCCCCTAAAATGGGGGAGCCTTTGGCATATATCCGTGTTTGTAAATTCAACTTACACAAGCATGTGCATACACATACAATAGCACTTGAGAGAAAACAATGGTGGCCAAATGCAAACAATGATGGCAGAAGCAAAATATACCACATTTCACCAAAAATATGGGAAATGGTGAGTTTGATTTCAAAGTTAGTGTACCTGTGTCTAAATCAGGCGTAGTTCAGGACTTAGAAAGATCTGGGATGGATAGATAAAAACATAGCTCCCAAACTAGTCTCCGATCACTCTTGCATCAGCGCCAAACTCTCAGGTACCCATACCATCCTACCCCCAAAAGGATGGTGATTTAACAATGACATACTCTCTGATCCAGCAAATAAACTAAAGATTGAAACCGCAATTAAGGAATGCTTAACACTAAATGACCTCCCTGAAATGAGCACCTCCACTTTATGGGACGCACTTAAAGTGACCATTAGAGGTGTCATTATTGGTATTAAAGTGCAGATCAATAAAAAACTAAACCTAGAACTTAAATCGCTGGAGAAAGAAATCAAACCACTCGAAATAACTCACTCTGGGAATATAGATAACAAAGACACCCTCGATCATTTGATTAAGAAGAAATATGACTACAATAAAATAGTGAGTCAACGCGCTGGTGTGTGGATTAATACATCGAAGGCACTCAAACTATGTGAAGGGAATAAGGCAGGCAATTTGCTGCCATCATACCTCATACACAAACAGAGGCAATTTACTATATCCTCGATTAAGAACTCCAAGAATATCGTCCGAACCAAACAAAGCGAGATACTAAGGGCATTTCAAGCCTTCTACGAAGATCTATAACAAAATAAACAAACAATGGATCCTGAGGGCTGCACTAAATACCTAGAGTCACTGAACCTACCAAAACTAACAGAAGCTGATAGTTCAGCGCTGGGGACCCCCATTTCTGAAAAAGAACTCTCGATCTCCATTAAATCCCTCAAAATCAATAAAGCCCCAGGCCCAGACGTCTTCTCTGCCTCCTTTTACAAGGAGTTTGATAGATCGCTAAAACCTAGCTTACTAAAATTGTTCAATTTTATAGCTAAAGAGGGCTGTGTCTCCAAATTGATGAGAGAGGCCAATATCATTGTCATCCCGAAAGAAGGGAAAGACCCCTTTTAACAAAAAACTATTGAACAATCTCACTCATCAACTTGGACTGCAAGAACTATGCAAAAATCCTAGTCAATAGACTAAATGCGATCCTTCCAAAATTGATTAGTAACTCGCAGGTGTGGTTTCTTAAGTATCGCATGTCTAATGACAACACTTGATTACTGTTCCATATTCTGGAGAAAGCTAAGATAACGGCCGTCCCCTCTATTGCCATTACCCTGGACGCAGAAAAAGTGTTTGACAGGGTATCATGGTCATTCTTAAAACAATGCATGTCATCTTTTAATCTTGGTGAGGCATATATCAACATGGTGCTGGCACTATATTCAGACCTAAAAACAACAGTTGATGGACAGAATGCAGAACAATGTCATACATTCACCCTAGTACAGAGATCAGGGCCTAAATCCATTGTTTTTTTGCACTCCACACCACCCCAGTTCAGACATGGCCATATGCAAATCAGCCTTGACCCAGTGCCTCATGGGAACAGTCCAGCCCGAACTGCCAAGCCATGTCTTTCCTGGACCGGAATCGAGCATTCTAGGACCGGTTTCTGGCTGTCAGCCGTCTTCAGCCAGGATAGCTTGACTCCAGTGGTGTGGAGAGCATGGGATTCACGTCTGAGCATACCCACCCCCCTCGGGGTGACAAATGCAAAAACAACAGTTGATGGACAGAATGCAGAACAATGTCATACATTCACCCCAGTACAGAGATCTGGGCCTAAATCCATCATTTTTCTGCACTCCACACCACCCCAGTTCAGACATGGCCATATGCAAATCTGCTGTGACCCTGTGCCTCATGGGAACAGTCTACCCTGAACTGCCCAGCCATGTCTTTCCTGGACCGGAATCAAGCATCTTAGGACCGGTTTCTGGCTATCAGCCTTCATCAGCCTGGATAGCTTGACTCCAGTGGTGTGGGGAGCATGGGACTCACGTCTTAGTATACCCATCCCACTCGGGGTGACAAATGCAAAAACAACAGTTGATGGACAGAATGCAGAACAATGTCATACATTCACCCCAGTACAGATATCTGGGACTAAATCCATCATTTTTTGCACTCCACACCACTCCAGTTCAGACCTGGCCATATGCAAATCAGCCTTGACCCTGTGCCTCATGGGAACAGTTCAGCCCGAACTGCCAAGCCATGTCTTTCCTGGACCGGAATCAAGCATCCTAGGACCAGTTTCTGGCTATCAGCCGCCTCCAGCCTGGATAGCTTGACTCCAGTGGTGTGGGGAGCATGGGACTCACGTCTGAGCATACCCATCCCACTCGGGGTGACAAATGCAAAAACAACAGTTGATGGATGAATGCAGAACACTGTCATACATTCACCCCAGTACAGAGATCTGGGGCTAAATCCATCATTTTTTTGCACTCCACACCACCCCAGTTTAGACCTGACCATATGCAAATCAGCCTTGACCCTGTGCCTCATGGGACAGTCCAGCCCGAATTGCCAAGCCATGTCTTTGCTGGACCGGAATCAAGCATCCTAGGACCGGTTTCTGGCTATCAGCCGTCTTCAGCCAGGATAGCTTGACTCCATTGGTGTGGAGAGCATGGGACTCTCGTCTGAGCATACCCATCCCACTCGGGGTGACAAATGCAAAAACTACAGTTGATGGACAGAATGCAGAACACTGTCATATATTCACCCCAGTACAGAGATCTGGGACTAAATCCATCGTTTTTTTGCACTCCACACAACCCCAGTTCAGACATCGCCATATGCAAATCAGCCTTGCCCCTGTGCCTCATGGGAACAGTCCAGCCCGAACTGCCAAGCCATATCTTTCCTGGACCGGAATCAAGCATCCTAGGACCAGTTTCTGGCTATCAGCCGCCTTCAGCCAGGATAGCTTGACTCCAGTGGTGTGGAGAGCATGGGACTCATGTCTGAGCATACCCATCCCACTCCAGGTGACAAATGCAAAAACAACAGTTGATGGACAGAATGCAGAACAATGTCATACTTTCACCCCAGTACAGAGATCTGGGCCTAAATCCATAATTTGTCTGCACTCCACACCACCCCAGTTCAGACCTGGCCATATGCAAATCAGCCTTGACCCTGTGTCTCATGGGAACAGTCCAGCCCGAACTGCCAAGCCATGTCTTTCCTGAACTGGAATCAAGCCTCCTAGGACCGGTTTCTGGCTATCAGCCGTCTTCGGCCAGGATAGCTTGACTCCATTGGTGTGAAGAGCATGGGACTCACGTCTGAGCATACCCATCCCACTCGGTGACAAATGCAAAAACAACAGTTAATGGACAGAACGCAGAACAATGTCATACATTCACCCCAGTACAGAGATCTGGGCCTAAATCCATCGTTTTTTTGCACTCCACACCACCCCAGTTCAGACATGGCCATATGCAAATCAGCCTTGACCCTGTGCCTCATGGGAACAGTCCGGCCCGAACTGCCAAGCCATGTCTTTCCTGGACCGGAATCAAGCATCCTAGGACCAGTTTCTGGCTATCAGCCGCCTTCAGCCAGGATAGCTTGACTCCAGTGGTGTGGAGAGCATGGGACTCACGTCTGAGCATACCCATCCCACTCGAGGTGACAAATGCAAAAACAACAGTTGATGGACAGAACGCAGAACAATGTCATACATTCACCCCAGTACAGAGATCTGGGCCTAAATCCATCGTTTTTTTGCACTCCACACCACCCCAGTTTAGACATGGCCATATGCAAATCAGCCTTGACCCTGTGCCTCATGGGAACAGTCCAGACCCTACTGCCCGGATTGCTAATAATGGAACCCTGTCGGAGTCATTCCATTTGGAACAGGGCACCAGGCAGGGCTGCCCTCTCTCTCCTGCACTGCTTCTTTTGTCCTTAGAACCACTAATCACTGATATCAAATGCAGTGACAACATAATGGGAGTAAAATTCGGAGAAACAAAAGTGAAGCTAGCCGCATAAGCGGATGATATCCTGGTGGTTACAGAGAACCGGAGCAACTCCATCAAGGTACTCATGACCACCATAGAAAGATACTCTAGTCACTCTGGATACAAATTAAACTGTGACATGTCGGAAGTCAAGCCACTGAACATCCTCGGTAACCAAGATATGTTAGGTGACTCTGGCCTCGCATGGCAGCCGGGATACACCAAGTATTCAGGGATTGAATTCGTAGCACAATACTAGAGACACTCCAACGGAACGAAGCTAGCACCCTAGAGAAAAATAAAAATATTCTTGACTCATGGTCCCCAAGATTTATAACATGGAGGGGTAGGATTGAGGCCATCAAAATGATGATCTCTCGCCTAGTAAACTATTTAATAACTATGCTCCCCCTCATTCTAATTGAGGACTTTCACCATGAGCTGGACATTTTACTCTCCAAATTTTTATGGAAAAGGAAGAAAGCAAGAATTAGTATGAACAAACGTAGACTAGATAAATCACTAGGTGGGGTCAACCTAGCCAACTTTAAACTATAGCAGACGGCTTTCTCAGCAAAACAAGGGTCATACTGGCTTGTGCCATCAGAAGATTACACCCCTGTATGGCTAGACATTGAGAAATTAATTCTTATGAATCTTACCCCATCAGCCCTTCTGACCGCAAATCTTACGGTGGTCACCTGCTCAAAGCCCTTATTCAAGAACACAAAATCAGCCCTGCTGAAGATTGACAAATTATTAGATGCTAGCATTAAACGCTCTAATCTTGAATCACTCTGGAACAATCATAAAATACTTTATAAAGGGAACACTCTACACAACGATGCCTGGGTTAACAAAGGTATTTATTTCCCCCAGCAACTCTTCAACAGTGCCTATCATCTTTCTTTCAAAGAAATACAATCTGGACCCAATTGAAATCCATAACTTCTTAAAAATAAAATCAGCATTAACTAAAGCGAAACTATCACTCCTCTCCCCTCCTGAATTATTTATCAAAACTACATAATTTAGGTCACCAGGCCTCCTGGATTTACAAGCTAATATGCCCTCAACTCTCTACCCTCAAAAGAAGCTGATAGCCTTCTGGGAGTTGCACTCCTCCTCTCCGATCTCGGAGCTGGAATGGACCAAAACTTGGGTCTCAACCATGAGAAATAAAATCAGCCTGGCACTATCCCAGACAAAGTTTTGGTTATTACATAAGGCCTATTGGACACCAGCCCAACTCCATTCACACCAAATCAGGGAGGATCCCATCTGTTGGAATTGCAATGACAAAATAAGTGACCTAGAACACTTGTTGATCCAGTGCAATTGTGTGGTTCCCTTCTGGGATAAGGTCTTTGAATTCATATCTAAACTCTTCTCATACTCCCCTTGTAGAGATCTAACGTCATTAGCTTTCGGTTTCCTTAGAGCAGAGTCGCTCAATGAAAAAGATAGGGCACTCCTAGTCCTACTCCTAATAGCAGAGGTTAAGATTATACTCAACAATTGGAAAGACACACACAAAGCTTCCTTTAATTTCAGGCTAAACTGGGTCACCAACCTAAGAGGGGCTGATAACGTAACTCTCCAGAACTTGCTGTGGAAATCCTCTACCAGGCGTCTGTGGGACAGTCTCGATCTATACCTTAGCTCACACAAGTTACCTCAGTCATTCCAAACCTTGTGCTCGAATTCTTCCTGATACTTATTTGGAAAACCCTGCTGAGTGCTCCTGCTCCCCCTTGTGAGTTTCTTGGTGGATAATTTGATGCTGTACAGCCACAGGCACGAAAGGAGACACCCGTTCTCTGAGTTCAGCCATGAAGTGTGGCTTTTGGTGGAGAATTGACTGTGTACGGCTGGAACGGCCGTGTGCCAATAAGGCAAGACATATCCATGACACAATGTCATCATTACGATAATGGAGAGTACAATTACATAATTGGCACACTTGGAATCATTGCTCCCCTGATATGGTGAAGTACAGCAGGATGAAGGTAACTAACAAATATTTTAATTCTGAAATTGTTCCAGTGGATGTTCTTCACTCAATCATCATGCACCGAATGGCAATATGGGACTTGCCTGGACAATACTTACTTAAAGACCATGGACATTGCTGCATGTGGTTTAAATTCATTGGATCAAGAGCAACCAATGAGAGTGAGGGTGGGTTCATATTAACAACAACTGTTTGAACATTCAAGGAGGACCAATGCATTGAGAAAGACAACTTCTTGTCGAAATGCATCTGCTGAAAATAAATAAAGGATACAAACCTGCTGGGTGCTCCTGCTCCTTCTTTTGAGGTTCTTGCTCTATCTATCTATCTATCTATCTATCTATCTATCTATCTATCTATCTATCTATCTATCTATCTATCTATCTATCTATCTATCTATCTATCTATCTATCTATCTATCTATCTATCTATCTATCTATCTATCTATCTATCTATCTATCTATCGCGGGAAAACGTTGATTCGGGTAAATAATAACTGTCTGTGTAACAATAATGAATGTCACTGGGTCAGATATAGAGTCTAACAGATGTGTTTTCATTTATAGAATTTAACCCCTGACGAAGAGCCAGAGTTGGGGCTCGAAATGCATTGAGTGATTAAGAATGACGCTCGTGAATTAACCTATGCACACGGTCATGGTGAAGGAGAAGGCCTGGATTGGCATTAAGCATGGGCGGAAAATCCGTTTCGCTCGCGGATTTTGCGGATTTTCGGTAAATTCGCAATCCGCGAGATTCGCGAATCTCCCGCAAAATCCGCAAATCCGCGAGCAGCGGATTTTATGGCTTGCTCGCACTGTTCGCGTGAGTTCGCGGCTTCCCAGTACAACTTCGCGCCCCACGAATAAGCGCAAAATTGCAGAAATACGATCTTAGCAAAACTGAAACTACTTACCAGGTTCAAAAGTTCAGGCTCATCATTAGTAGCCATTTCCTGTAGTGCTTCCTGAGGGGCCCCTCCAGAGTTCAGTTGCCAGTTGCAACTATTATGTGACCCTGCTCTGAACCTCAGAATAGTTACACATATGCCACAAAGGTCCTGAATTACAGCTAAGGGAGACAAGCAGGAGCCAGGCTGGAAGTTCAAATCAATTAATCAGCCCCTAATTCATTATTGTCAGTTGGGGCAGGGCAGGTGTTGTAACTAATTTTGCAACAATGAAAGCACTTAGCAAGTGCAAAAGATCACTAATCAGGAAGCACTAAGGAAGCAGGTGCCAGCTAAAAAAATATTCTGTGACACATTAATCAGCCCCAAATTAATTCAGGTCACTTGAGGCAGGGAAGGTGTGCTTGCTTTGCCACAATAATGTACACTGACTGGACAACCAGAGGGTGCTGTGATGAAACAGAGGGTGGCATGGGTGGGCCAGAGGGTGGCATGAGTAGTCAGAGAGTGGCAGTAGTGACAGAGAGTGGCAGTGATGAAGAAGAGTGTCCCAAACAGGCTGGACACGTAGAAACAACAAGTTCGCGAAACTTGCGACCCGACAGGTAAGTTCGCGTTTTGCGAAATTGTACAAAACCCTCGCGAACTGGTAGAAACCCGCGCGAACACAAAAAAAAATCCGCAAATTCGCGAGAATTCGCGGATTTTGCGGATTGCGAGTTCGCAAATCCGCAAAATTCGCGAACGCGAGATTCGCAAAATTCGCCCATGCTTAATTGGCATTCCTGTTCCATTAAGAATGTAGTAAAGGCATAAACGTCTCTTTTGTGACATGGATACATTTGAAAAAATGATTGACTTTGGATTACAATTATAAAAATAAACAACTGGGAAAACATGGTGAAGCTTGCGGCATTTTATTATGCAAAAAGAATTGAGGGATGGGGGCGGAGTTCCGCTCCCAATTTTTCTACATGTAAGGCAGGCATGTAGAATAAGGGTCGGATTAGCAGCAGCACATGTGGTGTGTAGCACTCACGCCTAGTATGCAGGCTTTTGGCTGCATTGTCCATGCAGACCAGCAGTCAAAGTGCATAAAGAAAAGTAAGGGAACTGTGATGGTGTGCACAATGGGGGTGGGGCGAGTAAGGGGGTTGGGGTCAATGAATTGGCTAAAAAATAAAATGTGCTTCAACTTTTTTCTATCTTTTATCTACAGGTATGTACATATATGTAATAACACACAGCTTAAATGTAAAATTAATGCAAATTACGTTAATCAGTGGGAAATGCACTATCGTATTTTCTGAAACATCTTTTAGTTAATGCACTTCAGAGGTCTAGGTCTGTAACCAGACAGCTCCGAATTGAATCCTGGTTGAAGAAGTGGAGAATAGTTATTTGCTAGCACAGGCCCGGGCGATGCAGAGGCCTGTGTGATGCCCCTTCAAAAAGCACACACGTCACCACTCAGCTGCAACTCTTTTATAATACCACTCAAAAAGAATAAATCTGTTTCATCAGAAAGTGTCAAATAATTCCAATAATTAAAGCCAATACCTGCTTTCGAGCTTCCTTTACATTTGCAGATTGACACGTTGAGCACATTTACATTTCTTTCAGATAAGCAGACAACCCAGCAAGTAGGCTTGCCTAGCTGCCTGCACGCCTTCAGTTTCACAGCACAGGAGAATCCCTGCCTTACACTGCAGCTGAAGCATTTCAAACTGTAGGAATGAATCGTCTCCGGATCCTTTCACAGAAATTAGGGGGACTGTTTTCCTTACATTTGTGCCCCTCCGATCCCATCCACTTCGACCACTGCTGCTGACAGACATTTCGCAGTCTGTACTGCAGCACCTAATTAAATAGCACTGCAGTTGCAGGTGGGGAAAGGCACTTTAGCAGGTTCGGAAGGCAGCGGGAATGGGGGACCCAGTAAAAACGAAAAAAAGAAACCTGCGATCACAATTGGCCGAACGCTGGCATTAAGAGTGAGTCAATGTTTGCCATGCAGTGAAATGTCCGCAAACTGCATGAGTCATAACATGCATCATAACATATACAGTATGCGTTGATACCCATGAACCATGTAAGTGGGGGGTATGGGAGGGCACGGAGGAACATGGGCCTGCTGAAATTGGCAAAATCTAAGGCAACTGTCTATAGGGTTATTGGCTTGTGTTTTCCCATACTCGCCTTAAAGTCTTCCAAGGAAAATTTAACTACTTCATTTTTATCATTAATTAAAAGGGAAAAATAAAATTAAGTACACCATGAACCCAGTGCTTAAAAATTGTCAGAAATGCATGCTGTGAAATCGAAACCTACTACGGAGTAATTTTCTCTCTTTTTTTTAATTTCACAGGTGATTCCAGGAGGGGTCCTGAAAAGCTGTGACTGTCACAATTTTCCAAGGAATAGTTCTGGGAATTTTTGTTGTTGATTTAACGGCCTGATTCACAATGATTTTTATGTGAGAATGTGACCGACTTCTTTCTTATGTATAACTTACTGATGTATTTCCAGATGTTAATCCTGTTTCCTCACTGACCCGATTCAGGCCAATCTTGATACATCTATGTAATGAAGAACAAACCCCTCAGTGCTCCATTTGCAGAAACATAAGTGCTGGGGCTCAAAGTATTTCTCAGGAGGCCACTGTGATGGATACAACCTGCTGTCCCTACCAGCACTTTTAAATATGGATTCATAAAGAGTCTCCGCAGTCATGGGGGAAGGGTCCACAGATGTGGTGGCATCTCCTCACTCCAGTTTCTCATTGTGGAGATCTCGCCATGACTGCAGAGGCTTGTTGTGAATCAGGCGCTAAACACAACACAATACAGGCGTGAGGTTTTGGGCTGTCCCAGGGCACCTCAAGCTGAAAGGATGAAGTGGACCTGCTGGTTTCATTATTGTTTTTGCAACTACATTAAGCACTTTAGTGATGAACACTGATCAAACACAGACAGTGCCACAATGTGGTAGACTGTCTTAAATAAGTGCCAATATTTAGGAATAAGTGTGGTGTCAAGCACCAGCAAGCTCCAGCACAAGTTAGGTACTGAAGTCAGGGCTTTAAGAGGGCGGGTCCTGCCGGTGCTCTGTACTGGCAGTTCTAACAAGCATTTGCAATGCAATAGGTCTCGCAGTTGCGAGGTTTTGAGCTATTGGCATAGTAAATGACCTTGCCTTTTTATTTATGTGTGTATAAAATCTGCAGTAATAAAAGGCATTGCCATTTACAGTACCAATAGGTCAAAGTTTCTAAAATGCGCGACCTATTGCACTGCAAATGGTTGTTGTTTACAGGCGCCCCTTGCTGCGCTTTCATGCTAATAGAGACCACACCCATGAGTCATATCTAAAGAAAGGTCCGCAGCCGCTAATTAATAGGTGCGATAAGGGCCATTTTACCCAAAAAAAGCATTTGTTTGTCAAGTTGACAAACAAATGCTTTTTTTCGTAAAAGTGACCCGTGAATGCCGCATGGTGGTGCGCTGAATGTTGCAGGAAAGCATGTAGTGCCTGCAGTAAGAGAAAAGCATTAAAGAAAATAGTGCTTACTGACTAATTAAGACGTACCAAAGTAAAAGGGCCAGCCTCATGGGAGGTTACAAAAGACAAGGCGGTAGTAAGGAGGGGCTAACAAACCTATTACTGAATCAAAAGTAGCATTTACGAGCGACAACAACACAAGCCAATGACAAATATGGGCGGAGATCAGCATGATATAGTGAATTTCTTTCTTTTATTTTGGTCAGCATCTTATAATTGTAAATACATTCAAAATATTTTTTGCGATGACCGAGTAAACAAGCCATGAAGTAAGCTTCGATAGCACATAAACCTTAGATAAGAACCTCTCTGAACCTCTGTCCTCAGCACAAAGAATCGAGAAGGGGAGAAACCTTGCCATGTAGGGTCTACTCTCTACCTCTGCCAATTTAAAAGTGAGGATAGCTAGAAAGGCCATGCCCTTTGAACACAGGGCTCTGGAAAGAACATGCAGGAAGCAAGCTGTTGGTGGCTTTACATGTGTGCCTCCTAAAACCTCCTTGTGAGTTTATTTGGGAGTCTGCGTAGTGACTACAGCTCACTGAAATAATAAACTCTTTCATGAAGGAAGAATTTACAAACTATTGCTCTATTGTTCATAAATATAAACCACAGAACACATCCACACGGCCATCTCGGGATGCAACAGTAGGGTAAGTGTTGGATAGTGTAGTGGTAAAGATTACTATTCTAACTCCAGGGGGTGCATTAGTAGGGTAAGTGTTGGATAGTGTATTGGTACAATGTGTTGTAATGGTATGTGTTGTAATGGCATGTGTTGTAATGCCTTCGTTGTAGTGACATGCGATGTAGTGTCATGCGTTGTAATGGTATGCGTTCTACTGCCTGCGTTGTAGTGACATGCTTTGTAAAGGATTTTGCAATTTAATGACTGCGTTGTAAGTGTAGTGCGATGTAATGACTGTGTTGTAAAGGTTGTTTCCCACTGGGAAGAATGGCTAGCTGGCTTGTCTGCCCCCTCACCCTTCAGTCATATCATGAGCTCAGAGGAGAATCTTTGTCTTCCTGTGACTCGGCTCATTTGAGTGTAATTGGCAGGCACTTTAAACACTTCCCTCAGTATACTTGATTGCTTCAAACATCTGGACTCAAACATCCTTTTTCAGGTAAATGAACGGTACACGCATTCTTTCTTCCGCAAGGAGTTTACAAATCACCAATTTTATGGTAAAAATATGGTTATGGGATAACAGTGCAAGAATTTAAATGCGGGGGGGAAAATCCATCTCTGTTGATAGGTGACATGACAATGGGGATATTATTGGGGTGGGGGCGGCGAGGGCTGGGGGGAAGAAGGGGGTACATCACTCCCATGTTGGTAAAAACTGAAATTCTTTTCATGAAGGACACAACACAAGGGTTTTTTCCCAATTTCACCTATTTGATAAGTGCGTAATGATAAATATTTTGCAAGGATATGCAGTGATGTGAAACTATAATCCTTAATGTTACCTATGCATTTGCTCTCTGAAACATCCAGTAAAACCTCGTTATCATGATATACTAGCTTCATTTCTGAGATTCAAAATAAACATTTAGTGAACTGTAAATGGTTGAGTTTTTACTTTATTCAACTGAACCAATTGGGCTGATCTGATCACGAACCTCCAAAGGGGGTCCTAAAGAGGATCCCAGTTTGGAGAAAAAAAAGCCACAAAGGCCAAACAAACCTCCATCCCAATATTGTAGTTGTTGATTGAAGATAAAGATGAATGTAGAAGTAAATAGTAAGGCAGCAATCTCTCCCTGACACCAGGTCGGAGGAAAAAGGCAGACAAAGACATCAAGCAGCAGATCCAGAGGAAATCCCAACTGTAAGGAGCCGAAATCAGGAACACAAGTAGTAGCAAGGCTGCGAAGAACGAGACAAGAGAACAATTGTGATGTAACTCATCCACCACTCGCCTATAACTGCTTCCTTTGTATAAGGTTCAAACAGGAACTGACTAAAATGTCCTAACAAGGATTATCATAGTGCAAATCTCTCAACCCCAGGGTTTAATCAGAGGGGTAAACCAACCGCTGACCCTTGGTTACAACAGTAGTGAAAAATTTGGCACATTGCCTTTACCAAATGTTTTTCTACTACTCCTGACTCATGCATACTGCCTTGCGCAAAGGCTGCCCCTCTCTCTGTACTGACTCTCAAACCTTTTTTTTCCTGGTGATCATCATACACGAAGTATTGTCTAACCAGACCTAAAAGAGGAAAGCTGCACAACACACACAGAGCGTTAGTATTTCTAAAAAGCCGGCAAGGGGATAATGTGTGTTAATCACTCCCTTTGTTTTGCCCTGGTCAGTTTGAGGGAGGCTTCAGCAAAAAGAATGCTTACTGTTCATATGTTTTTCTGGTCTTTATATAAATGCGAATACTGCAACCATACGGAACCTTGGGGGGGCGGGGAGGGGGTCGTGCTTTTCTACATATTCAGTTTGCCTACCTACTTAGATTATCTCTTGTGCATTATTTATCAAGCAAGAGCTTGTAAAGGAGAGTGCCTCTGCCAGTTAGTGTATATAATATGTTGCATGAAATGAAGCTGCAAGAAGGTACTGTGTGTGTCCAGGAATGTCCCCCGTAGCGATCTCACTCTCTCATCAGGGGAAGACGAGCAAGGACAGCCTGGGACTGAAAAAGGCCACTGCTATGCTGCCCTCATCTGCTCATCATACCCAGCTTCTTACCCGTGAAGAGGATCCTGTGACCGGGGGTGCTGGGCAGCGAGATGCGGTGGGGGGATGGAATAGAGGCCAGAGATTCTCTTCTGCCCTGGCATGGCGGCCGACCCTGGACGGTGGCTGGCAGCAGGAATGAGAGAAGGCAGACTGCACCGCCAAGTGGCTGGTTGCCAAGGATGCTCTGTTGCCAAGGGTCACCTTGGCTGCATTATTTAATAATGCGACCTCTTGTGACTTCACCTGGCACGACGGATGCGTGCCCTTCCAGGGACGGCACAATTAGTTCCCGGGAGCTCTTTCTGTGTGTTCTCACCACCGCCGTGGATCAACAGAAGGGAGAGGTCGAAAGAGCTATAGGCACCTTGCGGGGCAGGTTCTGTCCTCCCCTCAGGCAGACACAAATACATATATACAAGAGGAATCATTTTACATTACCAGTTTTTGACTCAGTAATGTAAGAAACTGACATTTCCTTTTCACCGATGACTGCGGCATGCACGCACTTATGTTGTTTGTGCATGTGCAGCTGTGTCTGAAGTCCTGCAGTTCCCCCTGGGCACAAGCAGGCATCCACTTCTGTCATTGCTGCTGATCGCAGCAAAAAGACAGAAGTGGATGCCTGCGTGTGCCCCGGGGGGACTGACATTAAAAAAACATGCACGCTGCGCCTCGCGCTGGCAGCAGGGGGGAGGTAGAGAGGAGAGGGCCTGCACCTGCTTCCCTTAAGGGAACGAGCACTGACACCATATATTTGCAAGTTAATTACAAACATATGGTGTCAGTGCTCGAGCCCGCAAGGGATTAGCCACACTTGCACATGTTGCTGTTGAAGGCAATGGAACGCGAGCACTATTGTGGCTTAAAAAGGGGACCGATGGCTAAAGGTCTCCTCCTATGCAGCGCATGTGCGCTGCCTAGGCGAGACCTAAAAGCAGTTGCTGATACGGGTCCCTGTCGGGCTCTCCATCTTTGCTCTCACCCATAGTGTGCAAAAAAAAAATCTTAACACTGCAGCAGTACCACCGTTCACTGCCTTTGACAAATAGTTCTTTTCATAGTCTCATCATGTCAGAACTGAAGCATTTTCAATGTTATATGCAACAAAGCTGTAGTTGGTGCTTCTTTATCCTATGCAACTAACATCCATTGACAAAGCCAATAGTCCTGGCTTGTTGTAGGTGGAATGTTACTTGTTGTATTATATATCTGGAAGCAATGACAGAAGCAACAAAATACCAGACAGGTGGCACACTATGCTAGGCACAGATTTGATTTTTTGCTTGTGTGTTTTTAAACCACACCCTTTATTACATCGGCCACGCCTATTTGAGAGACTCCCAAGTGTTTTCACCCCATTTAAAGCACCGACTGAAGTCCTCCTAGTTCATATGCAGCATCAGATTGGGAAGGCGGGCAGTTGGGCATTGGCCGATGGACCGGTGCCTAAGGGTCACCAGTGGGCCGGTTTTGTCAACCGCCCCACAGAGCCTTATTTGTCTTCCCCACCAAGCCACTGTAAGGGGGCAGCATCATGAGCAAGGAGGCTCTGAGGGACTTGCTTTCAGCAGCATAGCTAGGCCAATAGTGTTCTGTCTGCTGCAGACTTCATGTTGGACTCCCGTGTGGCCGGCGCAGACGCCCAGAAGCAATGCTGCTGTGGGCCATTATCAGCTCGGCTCCCCTGGAATAGCAGCAGCTCTGTGCTTTTCTTCACCCCTCCCCTGCCAGGCCATCATCCTGAGGCTACAGTTGGCTCTGCTGGGGTGGGTCAGTGAATGGCCTTGCTGAGGACCTGTCCTTGGCACCATGGCTACAGTTTCTTTCAACCCTTGGTGGTGGTGGGGGGGAGGGTGTGTTTGCATAAACATCGCTGTGAAGTACCTTTCCCAGAGCGGAAAATTTAGATAATGTAATAATAGGGTCAGAGCTGCCGAATGTGGAACTATGGAAATAGGTTTGAGTCCCAGCCTCACTTCAACATTCTGTGATTCTGGGCAAATAAGTTTTAACTATCAGTCACAGATCATTAAAGAAGCTTTAGACCACATTTTAAACTGATTCACCTTACATTTACTGTTCAAACTTTAAAGTACATATCGATCAGGGCACAAAATACCAGCTTTAGGTGTTTTTCTTCATTTTCGTACTGGCAAGGGCATTAGAAAGCTGGTAATGCTGGTTAAAAAAAACGGCCAGGTGGCAAACATAGCCATATCAGGAGTTTTTTGGGAGTGCCCGGCCGAATTGTGATCCCAATCCGACCATGTTTATATATGAATATCACACATCCTACGCCACACGAACAAGATTCCAACAATACAATTCTATAGACATGTCCTGCTTCACAACGATGTTTCAGTGATTTACTCTTGTATTATTACGCTATTACGCCTGAAATTCAGGACCACTACCAGAGTGAGTCACACATGCTCATAGCAAAATCTTTGTGAAAGCAGCCCCGAGCATTTAAATATTTAATGCTTTTTTAACATGAAATTGGCTTTGAAGATAAGTGACAAGTTTGATTTTTACCTTCCTACTTACACAGAATCCCAAGATAGACTGGGCTGCACGACGCATGCGCAGTCTGTCCTCGAGCCTTCATGTGCCGCTGGTGCCACTTAGCTCTCAGGCCGCATGCAGATTGAAGCAGCGCGTCTGTATTCCCAACGCGGGTTAACAGGGCTTATCCTGCGAGCTAAAGGTCAAACAAATCACAGATCTCTCCGCCATGTACTTTCTGATCTTTGATTCGAGAAAGAAAAAACACGCACATTGGATTCCCTCTGTTGATACAGTTGACAGGACTTTAAGGGGATTAGATGCATTCCAAACAGGATCTTTTTTTGTATGAGGCAGTGTTTTGTAACGATTAGTTCCCTAGAGCCCTGGGTAACGTGCCCTCGGCCCTTCTGGCTAACGTGGCCGACTGTCTTCTGTCGAGAAGCCCCGCGCAAAGGCAGCAAAAGGAGGGCTTCGTTTCCTGTGCAGTCTATGCACATAGGCCCTTATTTATGAGGCCTTGCGTCAGTTTTGCACCGCCGGTGCGTCACTTTTTGTGACGCACCAGTGGCGTAAAAAATGCGCCTTGTTGCGCCATATTTAAAAAGTGACGCATCTAGGTAGATGCGTCACTTTTTTAAACCCCTGCGCCACATTATACCTGCGTCAGGTATAATGTATGCAGAGGGGGCGTTCCCCCGCAAAAAGCCTTGTAATAGTGACGCAGTGAAATCTATAAGATTTCACTGCGTCACTTTTAGGATGCTGTTGCGTCAAAATCTTGCGCCTGCCTCACAGCAGGCGTAAGACTGACGCAAGCCCTTTCACATGGGGCTTTCCCCATGTGAAAGGACGCATTGCTGGAGTTGCGTCACTTTTGTGATACACTCCAGCAATGCGCACTTTTGCGCTTACAGATACGTCAGAAATACTGACGTATCTGTAAGTCCTTGCGACATGATGCGTCATACATTAAATATGACACATCATTGGTGTCGCAAGGAGTGCGCAGTGAAAAGTGACGCATCGCTGTTTGCACGCAGCGATGCGTCACTTTTCATAAATGAGGCCCATAATGCTCACTAAATTGTTTAAAATGCTACAAAAAAAAATAACAGAGCCCACCCTCTATTCTTGGCCAAGAGCGTCAATGGTGTCATGGTCCTAATGCTAGCAAGGAATATGAGCAGCGTGTTTGCTGGTTGTGCAGGAAAAAATCTGATTGTGGTGCAATGGACCCCTCACGCCCCACGGCTCCGGTCCCACTGCACTTGTTGCACCAATGATAGCTAAGACACTGGTCATGTAATATTTTAAGGCATCCATAAGCTAAGAGCTGAAAGATAATACACAGAAAGGGAAGAAGACAACATTGAAAATCCTTTGCCTGGCCTTCATAGGCCTGCATAATGTGGTCTTGCTGCTCTTGCATTGCTTTTCTGGAAAAACTCTCGCCACGTGACCTTTTTCAGGCACTCAGATCTGTTGCTGTTGTCACAAGGAGGTGGGAAGTTTAAGTGTGAATCTGGCGGGTCTCACTCGAATACATTTTCAAAAAGGTGTACAAACCTGATTTTTTTTGTTAAAAGTGAATTCTTCTTCTTAGAAGTTCTACACATTGGTCCACATAGACTTTTGCACTAAGATGCGATTCAGTTTGTGGCACAGCTACATTTTGTATTTTTCTACCTACTTAAGACAGCATCGGGCTGTCTTAAACGGGTAAACATTTAATGAACCACCATCCTTAAGCTTTCTCTCAAATGGGGAAAGTCGACATTCATGGAGAGCACGACAGGAGTGGACACTTTGCAAGATGGCGAGCCAATAAACAATACCTCTACGTAGATCATGGCCCCCCTTCTTTGTAGCACAGGGTGATTTAGTGATGGCAGGACTAGGTAGTGGGCGTAGTAAAAGGGACAATAGCAACATAAGGTGCAGCAAGGTAGGGCACGGCTTCTTGGTGCCTGTTCTCCTCGCCACAAGAACATCACCACCTCCAGCCAGCGAGAGAAGTCCTGCAGCCGCAAACCAGCTGCTTGAGGTCCCCTTTGGCATCCCATAGGAATTCTAGACACACGACACCAGTGTCACAGGGCCTTTAAAGTACGATGCTTACAGCATTTTATAAAGAATCTGGAGTTTAGTAGGGGTTGAGGTGGTCGCTTTCCATGGTCCTTTACCCACCTTTCACCATGCCCACTGCTGCTTCGGGACATTGGCACTTTTGGGGTTGGAAGATGAGGTCTGTGCCGGGGACAAGACATGGACTGGTTGCCCCTACTGGCTCTCTGACAGGTGAGGGGGTACCACAGGTAGTGTTGCTCTGCAGGTATCCTGCATGATGTTTAGAGAGTGAAGATTGTTGCATAAGAGCAACTGTCTGGTTTTAACTCATTGCTCCCCGTACCACACTGCGTTCCGCGTAGCAGAGTGTTTTTTTCCTCGCTTGCACTTGCCAAGGGGGGGGGGGAGGCGAGGAAAATCTTACTCCAGAGTCAAGACTACCTTCTGACGAGATTTCCCAATGCGGGTGGACGCAGATGGTCTCTACCGCTCGAGCTGAGAAACCTTCCTTTCACGTAGAGGAGGCTGCCGCTCGAGTTGAACATCTACCCAAGTGGCAGAAAGAAGCAGCGCCCTCTTGTGCTGCGCATGATGCCATTTGGGCTGACTTTCCCTGCGGGACAAACACCCAGCACTAAAAATCAGCACGAACGGCGCAACCTAACGCACTCTGGCATTTGCAGAACTCCGCGTAGCGCAGCAGAGTTTTTTGGTCACTTCGCGTAGTTCCGCATAGTGGAACTCTGCAAACTCTGCCCAGGCCTACCTCAGGGACTGGGTTGAATGGCAAACCATGAGCTCACAGAATGTTTTGCACTTCTGAAATCTCTACCATAGAAGGAATTTGGCCACGGTTTGTCATTTAATGGGGTGCTCTTTCTTTGGTTACACTCATGGGTGGGCTGAGGGCATTTTTGTCCCCTTCCATTCAAGATTGTCCATTGGCTAAAGGCAATCTTTAAACTGTCTGAAGCCAGGAAAGAAAGTGTGAAGATTTCCTTACAACTGTCTTAAGCCGGGACAACCCCGTTTTGGAAACCAGGGCAACCTTTTCCTGCTGAAGAGAGTCCTCTTAAGATTGTCATAAATCATGGAGAAGCTTTAGTAAATATGAACTTAACTCTGGTGTAAAGACCCATTAAAGTAGGAAGGGGTTGTTGTTATCTTCTTATGAACATGTGGAGGGGAGTCTGTGGCCATTGTTGTTGTATCTTTTGTCAAGACAAAAAATATAACTGTAACAATACTGTGGAGTCTTTTTCTTTTGCTCCCCTCCCTTCTGACACTCTTCCTTTTTTCACTCGTTCCACATTTTTAGGGTGCATACTATGAGACAAATAAAGGCCTCTATTTTGAAGTTCTGAAGACTTCGCCCCAAGCGCAAAACGTATTCACTCAGGCTGTTCTAAGGCCCTTTTTTTCATCTCGGCCTTTTATCTGCTGCGGGGGTGTTTTCACAGGCTGCCCCTCTCAAATGGGGAACACGTGTTACCGTTAAAGGGTTGGGGCTGCTGTTTGTTGACTGAAAGGCAAAAGGTCCCCTTGATAAAAATAAGGAGGCGTGGAGGGGGCTGAGAAAACAGATGCAGTCAATGCCTGGAATGCAGCACCCCCTTTCACCCAGACAGAACACAAGGAAACCGAAAATTATCCCGCTGCGACACTTCGCTCTCAATCTGTTTTATGAAGTAAGCCTCAGCAGAGTTGGCCGTGTCCTTTACAAAGTTTAAATAAACATTCTTTCCTTTTTGTTGCTATAGAGGGATGGGCTTTAGAGTATTTCCACCCAGCTCGCGGTGTGTGTTTTTATGTGTGTGCGTGTGTGTTGATGTGTGATTGTGAGCACAATTATCTAAGTGGCATGTGTCTGTGCATATAGGGGGGGGGGGGAGCCTAAACTGACAGAGGTGACGTTTCCCCCCTCGCTCACACCCTCCAGGCAGCTCTGTTTATGCTCCTGTCAGTTACCCTGTCCGGGGGCAGAGGATGTGACCTGCCCCAGTGCACTGGCCTAGGGCTGCAGAGGGCAGGCTGGGTCTGTGTTTTTCCACCTGCACACACTACCTCCTGACCTGTGTGTGATTGATGGCTCACTCAGGCCTGCTCTCCACAAGCCACCCGCGCAGCGGCTCCACTCACCAGTCAGGCCCTCTTCACCAACACTGCCCAGTTTAACGTGCCCACTCAACGAATGACCCTTGTAGGACAACAGGTTTATGGCTTTCAGCTGAAAGTGGAATTTCTTTCTTAAAGCATACCGTTCCCACAGTGCCGAAGCTGAATTTCTAGGTATAGCCCTGAATAAGTGTGACCAACAAATGTCCATGGATGACTTCTCTCTTTCTCTCGCTCGCTCGCTATCTCACGAGTTTCTGAGAACATCGCTGTTGACTGTCTGGTAAGATGAACAGAGACGGTAATATGCCATATATCCCTTTGAAATGTGGCATTCTCAATGTAGCCATCATTAGACACAATGTATAGTGGACTGGTGTTCACCACTAATCAGGCCAGTTTTATACCACTGACCGGGCCTTCAGCTGCACCCAGAGAAAGACGGATTTCTGGCCTGAGGGGATTTCACTCAACTCATTTTCTCGATTACCTAATGTTTGAGCGCCCCATTCTCAGACAAACTCTCCAGCCTTTGCTTCCTGGTGCGAGGCGTTCTTAGGGGAATATTTACAAGGAAATGGCACAGCGCCGCGGCATTTCAAAACGCAGGAATCCATCATATTTATAAGAATGTGTCGCACCCCTCGGTAACCCCTTGCGCTGGAGCTAAAAAAAAGCTGCCCAGCGCCAACACAGACACCCTTGGTGCAAGGGTGTCTTTGTTGCAGGGATGATTATTTATGTGCATGAAGGGACACCTTCCTGCACATAAACAATCTTTTAAGGCGATTTGCTCTTTCATTGTGTGCTGAAGAAAGAATCACACATAGAAAGAACACAAATGAGGAGAAATGAAAGTATTTCTCCTCGTTGCACCAATCTAATGCCTGCTATTTAGTGGTGTTAGTTTTGGGCGCTGCCTCAGATTTACAGATCCTTGTAAATCTGGGGCAGCATCAAAAAGCAATGGGTCTTGTGGTGGAATGCCCACAGCAACACCCATTGCATGCCCATTTCATGCAGATACCTGCATGCAAAGGAAAATATTTACAAAGTTGTGCTAAGCTACACAAAGTGGCTTAACACCGCTTTGTAAATATGGAGCAGAGCATTGCACCACTGGAACGGATGTATGACGTTACAACGCATATCTTTACAACGCATTTTTTACAACGCAACATCCATTACAACGCATGCCATTACAACGATTATTTAAAAACTACCTTTACAACGCATTCCATTACAACGCATACTACCTTTACAACGCATACCATTACAACGCATACCATTACATTGCACGTATGGTAAGTATTGGATAGTGTAGGGGTAAAAATTACTATTCTAACTCCAGGGGGGGGTGCAACAGTAGGGTAAGTGTTGGATAGTGTAGGGGTAAAAATTACTATTCTAACTCCAGGGGGTGCAACAGTAGGGTAAGTGTTGGATAGTGTAAGGGTACTATGCGTTATAATGGTATGCGTTGTAATGGTATGCGTTGTAATGACTGCATTGTAATGAGATGAGTTGTAATTATATACATTGTAGTGTCATGCGTGGTAATGGTTGCGTTGTAATGGCATGCGTTGTAGGGGATGTTGCGTTGTAATGACTGCGTTGTAATGGTAGGTCGTTGTAAAAGTTGCTTTGTAAAGGTTGTTTCCCACTGGAACATCAATAAAAGTGATTTTCCAGTGGCACAATACACTTGTGAATATGCCCCTTAAATTTAAGAAGACATAATATCTTGAAAAATACACTTGTTCAACAGAAAGGTAGATATGCAACTGTCGGAGAGAAAAAGAGAATACAAAGACGCCAACGTGACAGATTTTTTTGTGTCAGACAGTAAGCCAAAGTGAGATACATTGCCCACTTCAAATTGAAACACTTTTAGGAAACAGCAAGTGAGTGAAGAGATATGCATAAAGCACACGTACAAACCTAACCATCACAGTGCGCTTTGCAATCTTCTCTATGAATGATACATTAGTAAGCTTGAAGGTTAGGGAAAGTTTGCACATCCAATATTTCTGAAGGTTCCATCCCTTGAGACCGTGGGTAGTTGCTTTTAAAGGAGGAGCCATGCACTTGTTCCCACCTATGCCAATCCTTTCTCTGAAGATATTGGTCCTTTTGAGGGAACCTCAGGTCAGCTGGTCACACAGTCTATGAAGGCAAATATTCCTGATCTCTCAATACAAAGTGGAATGGGCTTGGCCGTGAAGAGGTGTGTTTGTGCATTAAGAAAACACTGGCAATGAATGGGAGTAGAGCTGGAGCCTGCCATGCGGCATTTACTATTACTGTCTACACCAATAGTAAGGAGAACTGGGCAGTCCCACCTAAAGCAACTGCAGTAGTCAAGATGAGAATTTAGAATATCTCATATGACTGTTGTTGAAAATATATCTCCAATGTATCCGCCACGTGTCCTTAATGGCAAGAGTCATGTCCAACTACAAACCCAAAGGCTTCAATTTGTGCATGTAGGGGGTAGAGGTAGGAAAAAGCCAGGGAGAAGGAATTTTTGGAAACGTAACTCTTATTGACTCTGGAGACACATAGATAAAGTTGCATTTCATGACTAGCAAATTATACACAACGCACACAGGGGTCTAATGGGAGTAAATAATGCAACCAGAAACGCACTACTCCCTCATTAATTAAACACACAAATGAGTATGCCTAGTCATGGAAAAAGTGTTCATGTTTGTGAAAAAAGCTGTTTCAAGGATACGAACCCTCATCCACCCAAGGGTGGCATGCTTCATCAATGGGTTCCCTCCTCCCCTCACACCAGGGCCACAAGGTGCCTGGTGTTGGCTATAATTCTACAATGGAGAGAAGCTGAGGTGTGCTTTAGTTCAGGATGAGCTCTCGGTGTGAGAGAGGGGCAGACAGCGATGGCTCGTGGAGGGAGTTATGGTGGGGCAGGAGGGCGGGGAGGGAGAGGGGCAGGGCGGAGGTTGCTAAAAACCGGCATATGGATAATTGCAGGTAAGTAAACAATTTAATTAATAAAACGAATTTCGTAGTGCGCCTTGCATCGCAAAATGCAATGCAGTGCGAGCTACGAAATTCGTTTTATTAATTAAATTGTTTACTTACCTGCAATTATCCATATGCCGGTTTTTAGCAACCTCCGCCCTGCCCCTCCCCCTCCCCGCCCTCCTGCCCCACCGTAACTCCCTCCACGAGCCGTCGCTGGGGGCAGAGTGCTATATATGTAAAGTGCGTGAATCTAAAACTATCTTTTGGTAGGCTTAATGTAAATTTTATTCTGGTGCCCCCAGTGGATAGGATCAAAACAAACCTGAGGGGGATCTGAAAAAAAAGCTCCCCTTAACTGGCAACACATTTCTGCCTTAGGGTGACCAAACTCAGCGTTCTAGGGCATTCATCAGGACCAGTTCTTAAACTCAGTGTGTGATAATGAACATAAACATAAAACATGGTGTTGGCCTTTTGTTAGTAGGCCAGAAATAAAGTCAGTGGCCCACAATTTCATTGTCAAGGGGCTCCACTGTCATACTATACCATAAAGAAACTAAGGACAACATTAAAAAACATCCATTACAATCGTGTACCGTCCCACACACACGCACGCACCGTAGAAGGCTTGATGCCGAAACGCGTCTGTTCAACAAAAAATAAAAGAAGTTTGCGAAACGTCCCCCGTGAGTGCTGTAATTCTTGAAAAAACTGAGAATTTGAGCATTGTATTTAGCGTTTTTCCACTACGTCAACAGGCACCCGCCTGGGAGTGCACCGTAAAGAGGTGGAGACGAAGCATTATATATATTAATATACATATATAAATCACCTCCTGGCGGTTGCCAATAGGTAGTTATAGTTAGGACGTAGTATCCATAGAAAGAGCGTTTTTTCATCTGCCAATAACTTTGGCGCTGTTTGGTGAATCTTCGCGAAATCTTACAAATAATAATGCATGTGCCCATGCGAGCCCCCGCAGTCCTGGGCACCACAACCTCGCTGGGGCTAATGGATTGAAATGCGGGGGACCATGCACCCCCGCAGCACCAGGGACCACCACCTCCCTGGGGCTAATATACTGGAATGGGGGGGCCATTCAGCCCCTGCTCCTCCAGGGACCACCACCTCCCCAGGCTATATCCGCCACCTCCCTGGGTCTATACAGAACAAGGGAGGGAGGCCGCGCTGCCCCCTCTTGGAGCACTCCATGGCCTGGGCACCACCAGCCTCCAGGGCCGACTCTAACTGTTTGCTGGGTTTCCCACCCCTGGGACATTGCAGTTTGCTATTGCTTGGCAGGAGCACTGCCAAGCTATAGCATAGTCTGCTCTGGTTAATGGATGCTAAAGCACTAAAAATGAGTTTGCTTCCACGAAGTGGAGCAGAATTCCTATTGAGCATAGAGAGCTGCATGTTTGCATCTCCATCTTTCCAAAAGAAATGCCAGCTCCTGCAGGACGCGGGGAGCTGGCAGGGACCACAGGGATGTTGGGGCTCCCTCGCGATCCCCTACAAGAGGCCATGACATGGGGGATGGGGTCCCTGGGGCAATATTGACCTAGGGAGGGGAGCCACGCTGGGCACCTCACTATTTAAAAAAAGTTGAAGCCTAGGCCTGGGTGCTAGGGTCCCTGGGGCCGAAATAGGCCTGGGAAGGGGTGCCACATGGCCCCCTCTCTTTGTATATTTTTTTAAATAAATGCCTGGCCTGTGACATGGTGTCCTTGGGGCCGAAAATGGCCTCAGGAGGGGGGTCTGGTGGGGCCCCTTCCTTTGCTTAAAAAAAATAAATAATGAAAGGCCGGGCCCCGGGGGATGGGGTTTCCGGGCCAAAATCACCCCTTCTATCCTTTTACTTTACTGGAAAAATAAAAAAAAGCACCAGGCCCCTGGGTATGGGGTCCCCAGGGCCCAAAATGGTCCAGGGAAGGGTGGGCCACAAAGCATCCCTTAATAGAACATACAAAATAATAATTTAAAAAGCCGGTAACTCGTGGGAGGGTCCAACCCCTTTCTCCACTATTCTGCAAATGCGCCTCCTGGTGCGCTGATGGTTGGGGGATGAAGTCATCTTTGCTGCTGAGGGTCCTTAGGGGTCAATAGTACCTCCTATTACCTCCAATAATCCCCACACAGTGGGATTGTTGAGAAGTGCTCTGGTCACGCCCCTTTCTCCACCACTGTGCAAATGCACCTCTCGGAGCACTGCTGGTGGGGGAGTGAGGCCCTGTTGCCTCCTGGGGCCTTACGGACTAAAATGAACTTCATCCCCCAAGCAGCAGCGCGCCAGGAGGTGCATTTGCCGAGTGGTGGAGAAAGGGGCCATTGCCTCTGACCATTCCTCAGCAATCCAGCTGTGTTGGCCTTAAAGGAGATAACAGGACGGCTATTTGTCCCACAAGTACCCTCAAGAGCCAAGGGGACTTCATCCCCCAAATAGTAGTACACAGGAGGCGCGTTTGCAGAGTGGAGGGGACTTGCTGGAGGTAACAGGAGGGGTAGTTGGCTCCCCAAGGACCATCAATAGCCAAGGGGACTTCATCCCCCTACTAATAGTGATCAGGAGGTATGTTTGCAGAGTGGTGGAAAAAGGGGCATGGCCTGCTTTCAGATCACAGCAATTCTGAGAGCAAAGGAATTTCTTGAAGTAATAGGAGGGGTAGTTGGTCCCCAAGGACCACTTGAGACCCAACTACCCCTCCTGTTACCTCCAGGAAGTCCCACACAACAGATTGTTGAGAAGTTGTCAGAGGCCATGCCCCCTTTCTCTACCACTCTGCAAACATGCCTCCCGATGCACTACTAGTTGGGGGATAAAGTCCTCTTGGTTTAAAAGGGACATTGGGGGCCAAGAAGCCCACCTGGTACCTCTTGTAAGTCCTACACAGTGACATTCCTGAGAGCTGGTCGGAGGCACAGCCCTCTTTCTCCACCAATCTGCAAACATAACTGCTAGTTAAAAAACCTGCCCTCTCCCTCCTGCCCTTCATGGTCCATCATACTGTATCTGTCACTCCTGTCTGTCTGCTATGGTAAGCTTGATGCCCTTACCTCCTATTCCTCTGCTCCCTGTTGTCCATGTGCATGGCCCTGTTTCCTATTGCTTTCCATGGTTCGTTTGCAGCACTGCTGTCCCGCTTGCTCTGTGTGATGTATTGTGCTGGTGTACCCCCTGTTGCCTGCAGTGTAAGGTAAGTTTGGTGCCCCTGCCCATCTCCCTCCTGCCCTCTCTTAACCGAGTACATGTCCCTACCCCATTCCTCCTGCCTTCCGGGATCCAATGTATCAATCTTGCCAACATGTTGAACTTGGAAAGAGAGAGATTTTGAAAAAAAACTGGGGAACAGATTTCCCCCATTAACTTATACTGAAAAAGAGGAGATTTTATGCAGGAGACAAGTAAAGTAAAGGCCTTTTGAGTTAAAAAACTTTGTGAGTCTCCTGCCTGAATCAGATCTGTTGGCATGTATAGTTGTACCGCCAATGCTTTCTTCTTTCTACACTCAATGGTCTTTTATATTGCCACAGCCTCTCCTGCCTGTACTGCATGGTTGCTTTGTTGCCCCGGGCCCCATTTTCCCTGCCCTCCATGGTCCATTGTGCTGCCACTGCTCCTCCTGCCTGCTGCACAGCATGGTCAACTTGTTGCCTCTGCACCCTCCTCCATGAAAGGGGCTTATTCCCATAGAAATTATGGTTAGTGCTCTAAACATTTAAAACGAGGACATCTTTTCAAAGTTCTCAAATAGCAACAAAGCACGTTTAAATAATTTGCTTTCATTATGTTTTTTTTTTATCCATTTGATCACTTGATTACATGTTACACTTAAGGGAGAGAATGTGACATTACAGCCAAAGCTGCAGACTTTGCAACTGGGGAACCAGGTTTGAGTTTTGTCGTAAGCGCAACAACCTATGATTATGGGCAAATCACTTAATCTCCCCCTGCCTAAAACCAAAATGAATGTGTCCTTGTGTAATGTAACTGATGCTCATGTAACGCACTCCTATAACTTTGGGTCAAGTCTGGGCAACATAAAAGTGCAAACAAATAGAATAATTAAGTGTTTTGCACACTTCTGTCATTTGGCTAAATTTGGGTGATATTTGTGTTATATTTATCTATTTATTATTTATTTATTCTGAAGTTTTATATAGCGCTGGCCAGACCCAAGGAGAGTTTTAGGGGATTGTGTAACCAAGGGGCAATGAAAACTTGGAATGCCTTCGAGTGGCATAGTCCTGGGCAGCGCTCCTCGTCCAAGCAGTAGTGTTATCAGCACTTCAGTACCTCCTGTCCCTTCACTAGGGAATGATCTAGGAAAAGGTTTTTGAGCTGATCTTTCAATTTGAATAGAGTTCCAGATTTTGGGCGCGTTACCCACGAAGGATCGGACCATAGTTTTTTGTCCGCGAGCCTTCAGCGGGATGAGTAGTAGTGGGTTTGAGCTTCTGAGGGTCCTGGTCTGGCCGGCTTTTTTGAGTTTGGAGGCTAGGTACTCAGGTTTGCCTGTGTGAAGAGCTTTGCGCGTGAAACTATCACGCATTTCAACTGGTAGCCATTTCAGTTCTCTGAGTGCGAATGAGATATGGTCGAGTTTCTTCACTCCTGTGACCATTTGGGCTCTTTTTCTACTGTGGCTATCTTAGAAGACTTATTTGTTATGCAGCTCCCTAATTTCATCATTTATTGCAGTATCATCAGTAGAAAATGCTTTCAGTTTTTTATTTTGATTCTATCAAGATGGCGTTCATATGTGCTACACCATTGGCATGAATTCAGAATGTTAACCTTCTAGTTGTTTACTTGAACACTATAGTAAAACTGCTGATCATCCGGGAGTTAACTGACAGTCTGCCACTGGTGTTGAAAGTGCATGTTTCAGTCTGCATGGTGGCATGTGTTGAAAGTGCATGTATCAGTCTGCATGTCAGAATGTTTTCATGAAATACAATAGGAAGATATTTGAGAACTCACTTAAAATGTGTTCTATTTTTTCTTTCTACAGCACTAACTAGGTTTCTATGAATATGTTTCTATGACAAACTGAACCCCCTCATTTTGTTCTTTCCATGTTTTAAGTTCTTCCAGTTCGATTCATTCAACATGGCTTCAGGTGTGCCATACTTTTGTTATAAGTAACACCATTAGCGCTCTAGAGGGATATTCTCAAGAACATGTGATAATTATCACAAAATTAGCTTAATGCAACTCTGCACATTGCAGTCTATCGCTGGAAAATAACACTGTGTTAACGTTGTTTTCTCAACAACCCAGCAACTCTCGGACAGCGTTTCACTCGCTCTCCAAAATACCTCGAGGAAAGATTGACTCGCCTCGCCCCTCCCATCACGCCGAGATCAGCTCTTGCCTTTTCACGGACCACTCGGCTCTGGATTACCCTGACTTGATTCCGAACCCCCGCTCTCAGGCACTCATGGGACCGAAGATGTGATCTCGGACAGAATAGTCCCCCTGCACCTGTATGTCCCCCGAGACATCCATAAAGATCTCTGACCCATGTTACTCCATCCTTGTCATCCATCAGTTGCCAGACGCACTGCTTCCAGTCCCTCAGTCTTGATGATGATCCTAATTGTTACGGATCGAAACGCCGTCGACTTCCCAGCATGATTTTATGCGCCCCCCCTCTCAGTGGTTCTCGAAAAAAATGGAAAACGAAAACTGAATTGTTTGAATACCACTCTGGTTTTACGCACTGTATATAATTCTATGTCAGGACCGGAGGCTTCTGATTATGCCATTCTTTCATCGCTTTATTCTCTACAGCAGCAAGAAAAAATATAACACAACTACTTTTCCCATGAACATTTGGGGGAAAGAATAAAGTCAAACATGAGTCCTATTACAGTGTCCATGTACAGGTGTCTCCCATCATGCTCCACTGTACTTGTCTCCTCCTCTTTCTTCGCTGCTCGCAGCAAGTTAAGTTGGTTTTTCCTTCTCTCCTGGGTTTTGGGTTTCTGTGTGGTGCCTTTGGCCTCTGGGCCGGGTGTCGGGTTTCTGTTCTTTCTCCACCGATTCCCTTGATTGGTCGCGGGACGCCTAGTGCGCTCCTTACGCGATCTTTGCCCAGTAGTGTGCGGTGTGGTGGCGCGGCCACCAGGGGCCGGTGTCTCGTGTGCTGAAGGGGCGCTCCCAGAAGCTTCTGGAGTGTTCTGGCGCGCTCCTGTCACCAGCGGACCCGTGCCTAGCCTCCCGGCTCTGACACCCTGCGGGGTCGCAATTAGGTTTTCCCTTTGCTTCTGAACGCCCTTTGGGTTGTACTTTTGGCGAACACCCTACGGGGTCGTAATTGTGCTGTGGGAACGCTTTGCCGGGAGGCGCCCTGAGACTCTGTGGGCTGCAGCGTTTCCAGGGCTTTGCCCGTTCATTGTGTGCCTCTGGCCACCCATATCGCTGGGACTCCCCAGACTATAGAGCGCCCTGAGGAGGGTCATTGGTCTTGTCTGCCGTTCCCGTTGCTAGAGCCTAATTTAACTCGCTATGCAGGGGAACACGGACAATTATCCGGAGGAGGACCCCCTGAACTATGTCCCGTTGGACGACGACTTTTACCAGGCGGTCGACGACTCCATCTACCGCGCGGTCGACCAGGCTATGGTCCCCCTGGAACAACGTCTTTCGGCGCGCCTGGACGAGGCCTATGCCAAGTTTGCCGCCTTGCTTCCGGCGCCTGTCCCAGCCTCCGGGCCAGATTCGTCCCCTACCCCGCCTCCTCACAAGAAGCCTTGCACTGAGGGGGTTGATTTGGCGGCTTTCGCCAGGGTAAAGAGTGCCTTCAAGGCCCTGGAGGACACGCAGCCTCCCGCTCCTCTTCCCTCGGAGGCTCCGCCGCTTTCTCCACCTGCGATGTCTCCGGACCCGCAGCGCGACGACGACGACTCTCCGGACTCGGAGGAGGAGGCCTGTTCTTCGAGGTCGTGGCTCCCTTCTCAGCCCTCATCCTCCGCAGGTCCGTCGGACATGCTGGACCCGGACGATATCGCCATCCCCGTTCATCAGAGTGGGTCCCGTGTGACAAGGTGGCCTAGTACGTCGCTAATAGGCTAAGGAAGCCGGTGGACAAGGATGCTAGGAGCCGCCTGCGCATGGAGTGTCCCCGGCCGTCGTTGGAAGGCAAGGTGGCCATGACACCGGACATCGATCCGAAGATGGCGACCTTCCTACAGAAATTTGTCAAGGACCCGCGGAAGGGTATCGAAAGGTCCTGGCGCACTTGCCAGGACAAGCTTCTGGATGCTGTCGGGCCCCTTACCAAGATCCTGGATATGGCGGAGGAGGCCAAGGTGTCGGGTGACGCGATTTCCCCAGAGGTTCCTTCCACTGGGCCCAGAGGGCCATTATTTTCCTTGGCAACGCCAACTGCGCCCTCTCTACGGCGCTCCCTGCTTATCAAGGTGGATCCCAAGCTGGGTGACCTCGCCTCGTCGGAGGCGGGTGCTGTAGCCCAGGGTGGCTTGTTTGGTGACCCGTTCATCAAAGAACTGGGGAAGTTTGTTGCCACCTTCACGTCCCTGGATCGTCCCCAGTCCAATATTAAAAAGGTTTTCGCGCCCCGGGTTTTCGACAAGGCCGGACGAGGCAGGGGCCGCTCGTTCGGCCGGGGCGCCAGCTCGGATCGAGGTCAAGGCTCCGGACGTGGCCAATACCAGGATAAGGCCAGGGTCAATAATTTCTACCCCACGAGAGGGCAGAAGTTC
This sequence comes from Lissotriton vulgaris, assembly GCF_964263255.1. NCBI lineage: Eukaryota > Metazoa > Chordata > Amphibia > Caudata > Salamandridae > Lissotriton > Lissotriton vulgaris. Next base: position 535,102,694 of record NC_141689.1, read on the forward strand.
GGAGGTCGTGGAGGTCAGCGTGGCCAACAGCAAGGCGGTGGCCGAGGTGAGTGTACTGCCTTCCGCGAGCTTGAAAGTAGGGGGGCGCTTGGCGCAGTTTCTTCCTGCATGGGCCTCCCTTACCAGCGATGCTTGGGTGCTGCAGACGGTTCAGGGCTTCCAAATGGAGTTCCATGGCCGTCCGTGTCAGCTACAGCGTCCTCGCCCCATTACCTTTTCCCAGCGCGATGCGGCTTTGGTGAGCGGAGAGGTCGCTGCCCTCCTCCAAAAAGGGGCGATTTGTTGCGCTTGCGAGCACCCCTCAGGTTTTATAAGCAATCTTTTCTTAGTCGACAAGGTCGATGGGGGCAGTCGCCCCGTGATAAATTTGAAGGAGTTCAACGAGTGGTTGGTGTATCGGCATTTCAAAATGGAGGGGATACATCTCCTGCGCGACGTCTTGCGACAGTCCGACTGGATGGTCAGGCTGGACTTGAAGGACGCTTACCTAACGATTCCCATTTTTCCCCCTCATCGGCGTTTCCTCCAGTTCCGGTGGGACGGCCAGGTTTACGAGTTTACCACTCTTCCTTTCGGACTCTCCTCAGCACCGTGGTGCTTCACAAAGGTGTTGCGGCCGGTGGTGGAGGCCTTGCGGGCTCAGGGGGTCAGGATGATAGTCTACCTAGACGACATTCTGCTCATGGATCAGTGCCCCGAGAGACTGCGGTCACAGTTGCAGTCTGCGGTCAACCTTTTGCAAGGCCTGGGGTTCGTGATCAACGAGAAGAAGTCTCTCTTGGTTCCCATGCAATGCACTACATTCCTCGGTTTCACCATAGACTCGGTGGCGGCCACCTTGAGCCTGCCGGCCAGGAAGATGGCGCGAATCAGACACGAGTTGCGACAAACCCTAGCGAAGCGGATGATTTCCTTGCGCCACCTGGCGAGGCTAGTGGGCCTGTTGTCCTCTTCGATCCAGGCTATCTTCCCGGGACCCCTTCATTACCGCGCCATGCAGCGATTGAAGGCGTACCACCTGCGGAGGGGCCTGACGTACTCTCAACTGATTCCTTTGTTGGAGGATGTGAGGGACGAAATGCAGTGGTGGCTTACGCACATGGAAGCCTGGAATGGCCGTGCGATTTTCGGTTCCGCCCCAGATATCGTGATAGAGTCGGACGCCAGCCGTTCCTGCTGGGGGGCGCTGTGCAGAGACTTCTCCACGGGCGGCGCCTGGTCTGCTCTCGAACAGTCCTTGCATATCAACTGCTTGGAGTTGCTAGCGGGCTCCTTCGCAGTGCAATGTTGGACCAAGGACAGAGTGCAATCCTGCGTCCTTCTGAGGATGGACAACGTGTCGGCGGTCCGTTATATCAACCACCTGGGCGGTACAAGGTCCAAGATGTTAGCGGACCTGGCCAGGGATTTCTGGCACTTTTGTCTGGACCGCCAGGTGTCGGTTACGGCAGAATATTTGCCGGGTCGTCGGAACGAGGTGGGCGATTGGCACTCGAGGAATATCCTGGACGCCAGCGTTTGGAAGCTGGACCCTACCCTGTTTGCGGAGCTCTCGGACCTTTGGGGCCTGTTTTCGGTGGACCTATTCGCGTCCCGCTTGGACCACCAGCTCCCGCGGTATTTCAGCTGGCGCCCGACCCTCTGGCGGAGGCGACGGATGCGTTCCTCCAAGACTGGTCGGGAATACAGGGCTATGCGTTTCCACCGTTCTCAATGATAACGCGGGTGTCAGCGTTGTTACGCCGCCAGTCGGCACAGGTAGTGATGATCACTCCGTGGTGGAGGTCGCAAGTTTGGTTTCCGGTTCTTCTGGAACTTTCTTGGGATTTTCCGATCCTACTCCCCCAGTCTCCCCACATTCTACTGAATCCGGAGGGAGCGCCCCACAGGTTAGTCCTGGAGGGCTCGTTGCGCCTGATGGCGTGGAGGCTCTCCGGCGACGCTGGACGTTGCCTGGCCTTTCGAGAACGGCAGAGGACTTGCTCTCCAAGGCTTGGGCCGACAGCACAACAAAACGCTACAGATCGGCTTGGCTCCGGTGGAGCCGTTGGTGTGTGCGACGGGGTTTGGATCCCGTGGGGGCACCTGTAGTGCGTGTCTTGAATTTCCTGGCGGAACTGTCTGATCAGGGCCTGGCCTATCGATCGATCAATACGTTCCGGTCGGCGGTGTCTGCGGGGCACGACCTGGTTCAAGGGTCCCCGGTTGGCGAACACCCCTTAGTCTGTAGGCTCTTGCGGGGTATACGGCTTGCCTTGCCGCCGGAGCCTCGGTATTCCGCCCTGTGGGATGTGAACAGAGTGCTGAATTTGTTCCTTTCCTGGCAACCGAACAGGTTTTTAACGCGTAAGGAGTTGACGGCTAAGTTGGCCATGTTGTTGTGCCTGGTGTCCTGCAGGCGTGTCTCGGACGTGCGAGCGTTGGATATAACGGCCAGGGTTTTTTCTCCTGAAGGAGTTTCCTTTACCGTCAGCAGACGGACCAAAACGCATACTAGGGTCATTTTGTACCCGGCTTTTCAGGACTCCCCTAAGCTGTGCGTAGTGCAGTGCCTCCGTGCTTATGAGGATATGACAGAGGATACTCGCCCTCCGGGTGAGCGACAGTTGATTATTGCCCTGCGTAAACCGTATAAGGCAGTTACTTCACCGACGATCGCCCGTTGGGTGCATTGGATCATGCAGGAGGCGGGGATTGATACTAAACAGTTTGGGGCTCACTCTACTCGAGGTGCCATGGCGTCTAAAGCTTTTGCCCTTGGGGCTCGGTTGGAGGATCTGATGAGAGCGGCCGATTGGTCCTCGGACTCCACGTTCAAGAGGTTCTATTTCAAGCCAGTTATTGATGTGGCCAGATTGGTGGTCGATAAGCTTTGAACTGGCATAATCCGAAGCCTCCGGTCCTGACATAGAATGCGAATTTGCCTAGCCTTGGTGCTGGTAAGTTCCAATTCCATTAAGGACTCGGAGGCGAGGATTATCCCCCCCGTTACTTCATGGAAGTGTACCCTCCCAGTATGCAATGTAAGTAAAGCGTTTATGTTCTTTTTCGAATGTGCGCTTATTGCTCTGCGGTGTACTGCTCTTCCTGTTTTACAGCTGACGTTCTATTGATATAGGATGGATCTGATGGTGTGTTCTTTTGCAGGAGCAGATAATTCTAAACAAGATGCGTGAGTGGACGGATGTTCTGACTTCGCGTGAAGAAAGAGGAGGAGACAAGTACAGTGGAGCATGATGGGAGACACCTGTACATGGACACTGTAATAGGACTCATGTTTGACTTTATTCTTTCCCCCAAATGTTCATGGGAAAAGTAGTTGTGTTATATTTTTTCTTGCTGCTGTAGAGAATAAAGCGATGAAAGAATGGCATAATCCTCGCCTCAGAGTCCTTAATAGAATTGGAACTTACCAGCACCAAGGCTAGGCAAATTCGCATTATTCACAACACACTTTGCGCCGTCCACGCTGCTCTCACTGCCACTTGTGTTGCCGTAGTGCCACTCACCCTTGCACTCGTGCACCTTGTACAACTTTGGGGTCTCACTTGTTATTGATTAATTGCAGTGCTGATACTAACTGTAATTACATTTGCCCTATATCATTTTTGAAATGCTGATATAAGTGATGCCTTGAGCACATATGAAAATCAAACTGAGTTTCCTTGCTCTTTGATGGATAATGTAAATGTAAATGTGGCGTATTTGTATAGCGCGAACAGTGACCCGGAGGCATCCCGGCGCTTGTACTCCTACCACAAGGGAACCCCTCCTGGCTTTTCCTTGTGGGGTGTCCACTCCTGGGCATCCCATGGTGAAACCAGGCATCCCTTGTGTATCAGGGGGCCTTTGTGGAGACTAAGCAAGCTATTGCCCAGAGTTGCAGCGTGGGACCCATGCTTAGAATCGGCACTGAGGCGAGAATATCTGGTCAGAGGAATTTAAGCCCGAACCCGCCGAGGCGGGAATCAAACCCTGGTCCCTGGCCAGCGTTCTGCATCAAGGTCTGCCGCTCTAAGCATTGAGCCACACTTCTCCACTTTATAGGATAATGCTGTATAGATATCCTGTATAATTGCCTACAAATAATACCAGTTGGGATATTGTCTATTGTATATATCTCTCCACCCCAATCCCAACAAGGTTGATGGGTTTTCAATCCTGTTTTTCTCTACACAAGTATTCTCAACATGGCAGCACCATGAGATAGTCTCATTCTAACGCGTCAAATGACTGTGATAAAATCACTTTGACGGCAAGAAAACGCGAAACACGAATCTCTGACAGAATATTGACGGACAGAATATCGACCTACCGCAACATCGACGCTGGAATATCGAAGGCAAGTATATTGACACCCTATCTACAACATGGTAAGTACAAAAATATCGAAACTAAAATATCGATGTTAAAAATATTGTAATTAAAAATATCGTTTTTCTTTCTTTAAAAAAATAGTTAAATAAAGTAAATAATACTTATAAATAAATTAAACATATTTAAACATATTTAATAATGTTTAAAATTAATAAATAATACATATTTAATAATAAAACGTTAATTAAAAATAAACATACAATATATAATATATACTTACTTAATAACAATATTTATTAATTATTTTAATTAATGATAAATTAATAACAAATACCATAAATTAAAAATACATCTACACACATAAAATAATAACCTAAATAAAAATAATTAATTATATTTAATAAATAAATAAATGAAATATACTTTCAATATATTAAAAGTTGATTAAATACAACATTATCTAAAATAATACAACAAATATTAAATACATAAATAAATAAAAATACTATTTAAAGTCCCAAAAAAACTACATTAATGAAAACATTGGATAGCGTAGAATGTAAAATTACTGTTCCCACTCCAGAAAATTAAACAGTAGGGAAAGCATTAAATAGCATAGGGGTAAAAATTACTATTCCCACTCCAGAGAGTGCAAAAGTAGGGAAAGTGTTGGATAGCGTAGAGGTAAAAATTACTATTCCCACTCCAGAGAGTGCAACATTAGGGAAAGTGTTGGATAGCGGGTGGGTAAAAATTACTATTCCCACTCCAGTGAGTGCAACAGTAGGGAAAGCGTTGGATAGCGTAAGGGTAAAAATTACTATTCCAAATCCAGAGGGTGCAACAGTAGGGAAAGCGTTGGATAGCGGGTGGGTAAAAATTAGTATTCCCACTCCAGAGGGTGCAACAGTGGGGAAAGCGTTGGATAGCGTAAGGGTAAAAATTACTATTCCAACTCCAGAGGGTGCAACAGTAGGGAAATCGTTGGATAGCGTAGGGGATAAAATTACTATTCCCACTCCCAATAGTGCAACAGTAGGGAAAACGTTGCATAGCGGGTGGGTAAAAATGACTATTGTCACTCCAGTAAGTGCAGCAGTAGGGAAAGCGTTGGATAGCGTAAGGGTAAAAATTACTATTCTAACTCCAGAGGGTGCAAGAGTAAGAAAGCGTTGGATAGCCTAAGGGTAAAAATTACTATTCCAACTCCAGAGGGTGCAACAGTTGGGAAAGCGTTAGATAGCGTAAGGGTAAAAATTACTATTCCAACTCCAAAAGGTGCAACAGTAGGGAAAGCGTTGGATAGCGTAGGGATAAAAATTACTATTCCAACTCCAGAGGGTGTAACAGTAGGGAAAGCATTGGATAGTGTAGGGGTAAAAATTACTATTCCAACTCCAGAGGGTGCAACAGTAGGGAAAGCGTTAGATAGCGTAAGGGTAAAAATTACTATTCCAACTCCAGAGGGTGCAACAGTAGGGAAAACGTTGGATAGCAGGTGGGTAAAAATTACTATTCCCACTACAGTGAGTGCAACAGTAGGGAAAGCGTTGGATAGCGGGTGGGTAAAAATTACTATTCAAACTCCAAAGGGTGCAACAGTAGGGAAAGCGTTGGATAGCGTAGGGATAAAAGTTACTATTCCAACTCCAGAGGGTGTAACAGTAGAGAAAGCGACGGATAACGTAGGGGTTAAAAAAACTATTCCAACTCCAGAGGGTGCAATAGTAGGGAAAGCGTTGGATAGCGTAGGGGTAAAAATTACTATTCGCACTCCAGATAGTGCAACAGTAGAGAAAACGTTGATTAGCAGGTGGGTAAAAATTACTATTCCCACTCCAGTGAGTGCAACAGTAGGGAAAGCGTTGGATAGCGTAAGGGTAAAAATTTCTATTCCAACTCCAGAGGGTGCAACAGTAGGGAAAGCTTTTGATAGCGTAAGGGTAATAATTACTATTCCAACTCCAAAGGGTGCAACAGTAGGGAAAGGAGGGGCTAGCGGTGTGCGCTCCATTAATGACTAAACACAATATGGCTCCCTTGAGCTTTGGGCCGACGGGCTCTTGGACGACGCACCTGCGTGCCGGTTCTGGCATCGAGGCCTTTGAATGTTGTGTGGCGGCCTTCTCTTCCACCCCTAACGATCTTTCTCTACTGATGAGGGAAGTTATCCCGATACATGAGACATGTCTCGAGCGATATCCTAAAACCCGGGAAATGTATCGGGTCTAGAGATTCATCAGTCCTACAAGTACCGACTTGCACCCACCTGGGTGATCCACTAAAGAATTGCAAGTACCAGAGTCCCGAGGGGCGATCCGGAGGAGGGGCTAGCGGTGTGCGCTCCATTGATGACTAAACACAATATGGCTCCCTTGAGCTTTGGGCCGACGGGCTCTTGGACGACGCACCTGCGTGCCGGTTCTGGCATCGAGGCCTTTGACTGGTGTGTGGCGGCCTTCTCTTCCACCCCTAACGATCTTTCTCTACTGATGAGGGAAGTTATCCCGAAACCCGAGACATGTCTCGGGTGATATCCTAAAACCCGGGACATGTATCGGGTCTAGAGACTCATCAGTTCCACAAGTACCGACTTGCACCCACCTGGGTGATCCAATAAAGAACTGCAAGTACCAGAGTCCCGAGGGGCGATCCGGAGGAGGGGCTAGCGGTGTGCGCTCCATTGATGACTAAACACAATATGGCTCCCTTGAGCTTTGGGCCGACGGGCTTTTGGATGACGTACCTGCGTGCCGGTTCTGGCATCGAGGCCTTTGACTGTTGTGTGGCGGCCTTCTCTTCCACCCCCAACGATCTTTCTCTTATGATGAGGGAAGTTATCCCGAAACCCGAGACATGTCTCGGGCGATATCCTAAAACATGTATCGGGTCTAGAGATTCATCAGTCCTACAAGTACCGACTTGCACCCACCTGGGTGATCCACTAAAGAACTGCAAGTACCAGAGTCCCGAGGGGCGATCCGGAGGAGGGGCTAGCGGTGTGCGCTCCATTGATGACTAAACAGTAGGGAAAGCGTTTGATAGCGAAGGGATAGAAATTACTATTCCAACTCCAGAGGGTGTAACAGTACAGAAAACGTTGGATAGCGTAGGGGTAAAAATTACTATTCCAACTCCAGAGGGTGCAACAGTAGGGAAAGCATTGGATAGTGTAGAATTTAAATTTAACATACTTATAAATATTTTTTATATTTACAATAATGTATAATTACATTTTTAAATAAATCTTCATCATTTACAAACAATTAATAATTATTAAAAGCAATTACATTTGAATAATTAATTAACAATATATTATCAACAAATACCAATTAATATTAAATATTAAATATTGCTCACCAAATAATAAATATTAAAGACTTAAATAAATGTCATTAGATAAAAATATGATTTAAAATTCATTCACAATTAATAATTATTAAACAATATACCAAATAATACTTTTTTAAAAATAAAATATTGATTACCAATTAATTACAAATATTTTCCAATTAATAAGAAATAATTACCAATTAACAATATTAATTCCAATTAACACACTTATTTACCTATCAAAAAATGAATTACCAATGTAAAAAATTATTTCCCAATTACAAACATGAATTACCAATTAAAAAAATGTGTTAACAATTAAAAACATTAATTACCAATTAAAAAAATAAATGATAAATTAATATATTTAATTGTCAATTAATAATTAATTTAAAATAAATTATTTATCCATAACAAAAAAATTATAAATCAATAATTAATTACAATTAAATTACTCACCACCCAATTCCCTTATAAACCTACAACCCACTACAGAAATAGAAACAAAATTAATAAAAAATAATTTATAATTCCTATAAATTAATAATTAATTTAGTATATTTAAATTACTTCCCACCCTATTCCCCTACAAACACACAACTCGCTCCGTTACTAAAACATAACATTTACTTAAAAATAACATTAAATACCAATTAAAAAATTAATTTATCAATAAAAAAATTGAATTGCCAATTAATAAATAATGTATCAATTAATATAATTAATATAATTAATTGCCAATTAATAATAATTAATATGTTTAATTGCCAATTAATAATAATTAATCAATTAAAATAAATAATTGCCAATTAATAATTAATAAAAAAAATATTCCCATCCTATTCCCCTATAAACCCACAACCCGCTACGGTACTAAAACATAAAATCTACTTAAAAATAACATTATTAATATATAAAAATAATACACATATAATTTAAAAAAATTAAAATACTTAACAAAAACATATTACACATACATAATTAAAAATATAAAAATAATACAAATATCGATATTAGTAACATCGAAATTAGTTACATTGATATATATGCTATCGATATTACTAACTTCGATATTACTTACATCGATATAAATAAATTTGATATTACTTACCTTAGGGTCGATATTCTGTCCAACGATATTCTTGACATCGAAATTCTGTACCGTCGATATTTTCAACACGATATTTGTGTAGGTTGACAATTAGGACTCGATATTTTGACTGTGTACCGCGAAAAACAAACGTGAAAAGTTGTAATGTGGCCAACTGCGATGAAACAACCAGCGATAACCATCAACTGGCTTGCAATTCCCATGCGTCATTCGGGAAAATGCACTATAAAAGCAATAAAAAAAATACACCAAAACCAACATAAACTACATAGCACCATGGATGCACCCGGACCGAGTGCAGAGGACAACTCGAACCCCACAAGCCCCACGGAAGACCAACCAGGAACCCCATGGTCGGGTAAGGGCAAGGAGAAGAGGAAGAGGAAGACGGGGTTCAGTCCGCAGGAAAACCGGATCATCGTAAAGCAGGTGATAGAACACTACCAACAACCGTTAGTCACCTCCACTGTGTCATTTGCAACACAAACGGAAATATGGCAGTCCATCGTGAACAACGTGAATGCAGTTGGAGTGTTGAGGAGGTCGATGGAGGAGGTCAAGAGGCACCGGCATGATGTGAAAAGCCAAATCAAGCAGAATTTTGCTGCCAACCGGAAGGCAGCAACGGCGACTGGAGGTGGGAGTCCTGAGCCACAGGAGGAGCTGGATGAGCTGGAGGAAATGATGGCCACAGTCATCAGTGTGGAGACGGTGCAAGGAATTGGGGGTCCAGACGCAGTTTGATATGTCCTGACTCAAGAGCAACAGGGTGAGTAACGACCAGGGACTGGGGACGGGGGGAGGTGGGCACGATGGCACACATGCACAATTATGTGTAGCACAATGCACACCCACAATGATTGTGGATCATGTTCCTGATACCCTTGGCACACTGAAGCACACATAGAAACATTATGTAGGCCCCTACTATGTGTTCTGTGGAAATTAGCAAAATTAATGTACCTAAGCGGCGTTCATTTGCCTTTTCCCATTCCCCTCCCTGTAAGCACCATGAATACCGTGAAATATTGACCGCATCATTCCGCCAGTAAAAGCCCGTGCCCATATGTACATGACAGCCATTCTAGGCACCACGGCCTTTTTGCCCGCTCATTGGAATCCCCGGCTTCCCTCCTGCGCGTATTTGAACACCCCCCCCCTCTCACATGCATAGACCATGAAACCCTCTCCCTCTGCGCGACCCTGCTCTGAAAAGTAACCCTCCTGCTTGACCCACGCACCCCCCATTTCCTCTTGAAGAAGCATCCTTCGCCTCAGCTGACATAACCCCCCCAGCTGTACCTGACTGCCCCCGCTCTCTCATGCACGGGTCATAAGACCTCTCTCTCTGTGCGACTCTGTCCTTGGGAGTCACGCTCGCGCCTGACCAACACCTCCTTTCCTTTTATGAATACCCCTCTGTTGGTAAACTCTCCCTCTGCGCTTGATTGTCCACGCGGCATGAATACCTCTCCTTTGATGACCCCTTCCACCGAGTCCGATTGTCCACACAGGTCCGAGGCCATCGCCTGAGCCGGGAGATACAGTTTACTGCCCCCTATTGTGTGGAGTCGCTCCTCTTCAAAGGGCCCACTATTGATCCTGGCCTCCCCACCCCCTGGGATACGATCAGGCGCACACATTCTAAGAATCGGCGGATCACTCAGCTGCGTGATAGCCCCCCTCCTCTTATCAGCAGGTTGAGGACCTCTATTGTGGACGCATGTGGGGGTGGGATTGACACGAGGGTCGGGGATGTCTTTTCCTTGTTTCACAATGTCGTTATTGTAATAAGGAATGTTTGTAAGGTATAAAAGGCGATGTCTCGAGAGAACTTGTTAGAGCACCTCCCGAAAGACACTGTGTTTCGTGTCCGAAATGACAGGCTCTCCTCATGAGAAATAAAACTCTGTTCTTGTGTTCCTACTTCCAGCGCCCGTCTCTTTATTTGGTAACTATTCAGAATGGGAACTAAGAGGCGTCTTGAGCTAGCAGCCTGGGCATCGGTTGTAAATTGGGCTGACTTTCCACAGTTCAAAGGGCCCCCCTATCACCAATCTCAGAACCTACCCATGCACATGTGCTGAATCCAGTTAAGCAGCGGCTCTGTGAGCCACACTGACAATGCAAGTGACACTACATGACCAATAGCATGGTTGCAGTCAAAATACATGACATGGTGCATGACACGACACTGAGGTGGCCCAGTGAGGATCACATCCTCAAAAGCGCAGGTCGCACTCTGACACATCCATGTGCACATACAACCCCTGACGTCAACAACACATCTGCAGACAAACAATGCACAAGAGTACAAAAAACGTCCAAGAGCACAAATGACCCAAGTCGCCAACATCTCAGCACCGTAAAAGCACACAAGTCGAAGGCACACCGCCTCAAAGGGATAAGGGGCCACTAAATCAGAGCTGCAGGGGCAACTCTCCCATAATGCAGCACACACACATAGCAATAACAGTATATCAACATTGACGACAATGTGGTAGAAAGTGCAATACTTTCTCTACAGAACAGAGGACACAACTGGTGCCGCCTGTGTGTAGAAACTGGCCATTCACATCTGGCATAGCAGGAAACTGTGAGATGATAATGTACGAATACAAACTCACATCAGTCATGTAGTCGAACTGTCCACTGTCTCCCATCAAATAGCCAGCTCCTCCAAAACAGTCACAATGTACATTGTCATGCAGTCTGTATGTAATCATGTACAATGCATCAACATACATGGAACACACTGTTAACCGGCATCTCCCTTTTACATTGCAGAGGGACAATCAACACCTCCTGCAGAGCAGACCAGACATCTCTTCAGTGATGATGAAGAGGACCCCCTGGCCATCTGCTCCGACACCCTCCAACGGGTCGTGAACAGCCTCCGCACCCAACCCCCAGGAGCAGGGCAGCCCAGCTGCATTGAGGTGACCCCACCCCCTGCACAGACCACACAGCAGGAAGCACCCATCACCAAGGCTAGCTCCCAGCACCTCACGGAAAAACACATGGCCTTCCAACGCTGTATGTTAGTCTGTCAGAGGGGTCTGGCTGAACACATGCGGGTAGGTTTTGACCTCATGTCAGCCAAACTAGATGCCATACGTGGGTGTATAATTCCCATCAGGGGACCCTTACAGTCCCTAACGGACACCCACAGTCCGTTACATGCTCTACAACAATCCTTTGCTGACCTCGCTGAAGCCATGACTCGGATACAAGAACTGTCTAGTCAGACAGGCTACAGCGATGACAGCACAGAGTTGGCACAGATGCGAGGACAATGTAGACCATGGAGCAGAGGCAGGCTGGAAGGATGGCTGACACGGCTGAACACCAGCGAGATGTATCTGGGATCTTCCATGCCCAGCAGATCCTCATCTTGCCATTGCTGCCACAGAGCCTCTCCCAGATGACTGCTGAAGGAACTTCAACACACTCATCTCTTCCCCTGATGTGTCATTGACACACAGTGATGCAGCCATAACACCTCCATCCCCTGATGTGTCAGTGGCACACTGTGATGCCGCCCTACCACCTCCGCCCCTGATGTGTCAGTGGCACACAGTGATGCTGCCATAACACCAACACACACACCTGACAAACCTGACACACCTGACACAGAGGACATATCAGAGGAGTAACATGTGGATGGTAATGACTCTGTGTGAGAAAGGAGGTTGTAGCATTAATCCCTGCCGTACGGCCTGTTCCTGCTTGGTCAGCCCTCTGCATCATGCCCTAGAACAACACCTTCCACTGTCACCCGAAATACTCTGCGACATTCACCTGGACCCGACATGGACTGCCATATCTGCTGTGGTTACCAATGACACAGCAATCAGGCTGTGGACTGAACTCTTCCTCTTCTGATTGACTTGTCATTCCCCAAAGGGATCTGGTTGGCCCTCGACTGGGCAACCAATGGGGTAATGTGGGGTTTGCATGGCCATGTACTTACTGCTCCAGCTCCGAAACTTCACAAAATGTGAATAAAACATTCCAAATCACACAGATGTGTAATGTCTATGTTTAATCAAGTACAAAAGTATGAATGAATGTAGGGACATTGATTGCACAAAAAGATACACCCTGGGAAATTACATCAATGCGCATGTTTGACCCTGATCCACATGGCCAATTAGAGGACTGTGAATGTGTGAACTAGCTGTGGCCTCATTGCTCATGAACAACAATCTCGCAACCCCCAATGTAGCCCCACATCCATGTATTAAATAGGGCTGTGTGTAAAAATCCCAAATTTGGTAGCAGGCCTAAAGTAGTGTAACCCTGGGCGGAGTTGGCGGAGTGGGGCTTCGCGGAGCTACGCGAAGTGGGCGAGAAACTACGCCCACCTCCGCACTCCGCGTAGCCCCACTCCGCAAACAACACTGGCCGCCAGCCCCGCCACCCGCCTCCCTCCCGCCCTCCCTAAATACTTTAAATTAAAGGAGACAAATAATTTAAAATGCACTTACCTTGCCCGCCGCTGCCCGCCGCGTCCCCGGGGCTCGCTATCTTCCGTCTTCTTTATTAATGCGCATGCGCGGGCGGCCGCGCATGCGCATTTCTTACGAGAAAATGCGCATGCGCGGCCGCCCGCGCATGCGCATTAATAAAGAAGACGGAAGACGGAAGATAGCGAGCCCCGGGGACGCGGCGGGCAGCGGCGGCCAAGGTAAGTGCATTTGAAATTATTTGGCTCCTTTAATTTAAAGTATTTAGGGAGGGCGGGAGGGAGGCGGGTGGCGGCCAGCTACGCTCCGTCTGCGGAGCGTGCGTAGTGCCGCCTGGCTACGCCCGCTCCGCAAAATGCAGAGTAGGCGGCACTACGCACACTCCGTGCACGGAGCGTAGCTGGCCGCCCACCCCTAAAGTAGTGTCCCCATCACATGTGAGAACAGAACATCTCTTTGCATACCTACTCACACTCAAATGTGTTTTGATGGATCACATTGATCCACATGGCAAGAAGTTGGATACCATACTCACATTTCTGAAGACACGTAAGAACACAGGTAAACCAGCAACTATCCCAACCAACTATCCCAACCAATCACAGAGGTGGAGCCGGCAATAGGGACTCAGCTCTAAGTGAAATGCGTCAGTCAGTCCCTCCCTGTGTACGGACAATGTACATTGAGGCACATGATTTGTCATTCTAATCAATACTCATCACAGTTGAACACTAGTGAAGTTGGGTAGATTTTTTTTAACACTTTATTTTTCCGATAAAGAATAATAGTCACATTGCACTGCAAATAGTCATTTTACAAGTCAATCAAGTCGTACCTGACAGATACATACACAGTGATGATTATTATAGCAGTCTACACGGTGGTCCAGCACAGTACCAGGCAACCCCAGCACAACCCCCCACCTCCTCCCTCGATCCCATTCCCAGAAATCAGGTTCCCAAACAGTAGTGTCTCCCATGTGTAGCTAATGGAGCACGGTTTAAGCAGAGCATGCTGCGCTTAAAAGTAGAACTGGGGCTCAGAAAGCATCCCCTCAGCCCACTCCTTCAGGTACCACCCCATCATTTGCCTGTGTAGTAGAGGCACGCTTGGTGGTCTCAATGTAGGACCTCTGTGGCCCCCAAATATCCCTTGGTCGTGATGTCGGTGGCATGATACTGGCGTATATTTCGGCATTGGTGTTGCAGAGTGCCAGACTTCCCAGCCAATCTTGCAGCTTGGGAGTAGACTTTCTGCCCCAGTGAATGGCAACCTCTCTTTTAGCTAATAGTAGCCCCAATGATGCTAGCTTCCTGACTTTCTTAGGAATCTGTACAGTGTACCCTAAGAGGGCTATTTCAGGAATGGAGACCATTGGAATACAGATTATCTTCCCCAGAGTCTCATGTACTGCTAACCAATAGGATTGCAAACGGGGACAGGACCATTCCAAATGTATAAAATCGGCGTGCGGTGCAGTACATTTCAAACAGGTGTGTTGTCTTTCGTGTCTATCCTGTGTGCCAAGGCAGGTGCGGTTGAGAAATTTAAAGTGCAGCAACTTATGGTGGCTGTTAAGTGAAATGTCCTTGGTGGCCTCACAGCATTTGACCCATTGTTCATCTGTGTTGGTGCATCCTGTGTCCACCTCCCAATCCTGTCTGAGGCTGGAGTCGTCCGCAGGCAGCATCCCAGCGCAGGCTTTGTATATTTTAGTCTCTAATACTAGGGTGAGTGGGGGGAAAGAGTCAGGTTCTACAGGGTAAGTGGGAAAAAATTGGCACACAGCGAAGATTTAATGCGGCTCAGGAAGAATAGTGTCATGAAGTTACAATCGGTGAACCTGGCTTCCTCATCTATTAAAAAAATATGGCCCCCGGAGAAAAGGTCACCCACTTTCGTAATATTTAGTGTGGACAGCGTGTTCTGCAACAGCCTGTCTCCCGTGATTGGGAACCATCTGGCATTGGGTAAGGGCAGGGAGGAGGAGTATATTTGTGTGGTGCCTGTGCCCTTTTTCAACATACCCCACGCCCAAGCAGTTGTGTTCACTGTATGTTGTGTCTGTCACGTGGAAAGCCCCCAGGTAACACCTCGCTCAGTTTCTCATGGAGAACCAGGTCTGCCTCTGGCCGTAGGAAGAGTATGCGTGCATCAGGATGGAACCAAGCAAACGCATAGTGAAATTGCGCTACCAAATATTATAGTAGGAAGTCCGGCACATTGAACCCGCCCCTGTTGTACAATAGTGTCATTGTAGACCGGCAGACACGCGGTCTCCTCCCGCCCCATACCATTCGAGGCATGAGTGTCTGCAAAGTGCCGAAGAAGCCAACAGAAAGGGGGATCGAGATGTTATTAAAGAGGTATAAGAATTTGGGAAGGACCACCATTTTCAATATAGCCACCCGACCAGCCAGCGACAGAGGCAATCTTAGCCATCTGTCGTCCTGTTCCTCCAACTTTTGAAAAGTCTGTCCATAATTTAAGCGAATGATTTGAGTGGTGTCCAGATGAATATGTATACCAAGTTACTTTACTGAATCTTGGCACCATATGAGAGGGAATTCGCATTCCCATTGGGTAGTACAAGCCGTAAGCGGGAATATGATCGATTTGTGTCAGTTTATACCAAGCCTGAAAATCTACCAAAGCGGACGATTTCCAGAATAAGGGGATGCAGATTAAGGTGCGGTTCCCGAACGTAAAGGAGGGTGTCGTCGGCGTATAGAGAAGCAAGAAGTGGACCTGTGCTGAACTGTAGTCCTCTATGCAAATGGCGTTCCTGGAGATGCCAGACCAAAGGGTCAATGGCTAGGATGAATAAGAGCGGGACAAGGGGCAGCCCTGCCAGGTCACACGGTACAGCCGAAATGGCCTGGACAGGGTGCCGTTCAGATGGAGACGGGCTGATGGCCTCCTATATAACAGGGAGACCATGGAGAAGAAACCATAGGGTAAACCCATGGTTTGTCCACCTCCATGAGGAAAGGCCATTCTAAAGAATCGAATGCTTTCTCCGCGTCCAATAATACCGCAGCCACCGGGACATTGGGCTGTATTCTGTGCAGCACAGCAAACAGCTTGCGGAGATTCAGGGATGTAGAATGTCGGGGGACGAAACCAGACTGCATTGGGGAAATGATATACTCCATCAGCTGTGATAGCTTATTTGCAAGCACTTTTGCTAGGATTTTATAGTCTAGATTTAATAAAGACAGCAGTCGGTATGAACTGCATTGCTTGTGGTCTTTGCCCGGTTTCGGAAGGAGTATGATTACAGTTTCACGTAGCGTGGGGGGGGAGAAGTCGCTTCTCCAATGCCTCTGCATAAACCTCAATCAACTGTGGGGCCAGAATGTCTTTAAATTCTTTATAAAAATCCCCTGTGAAGCCGTCAAGACCCAGGGCAGAGAAACTTTGCAAGGCGTCTATGGGCCAGTGTGACATCCGTAACTGATATGGGCTCCGCCATAAAGTCCAGCATATACTTTTCCAGAAACACCAGCGCAATCTCATCCAAATAAGCAGTCTGGGCAGCGCCATCAGAGTCTGCCCTGGAGGAGTACAGCGTGGTGTAATATTCCAGGAACTCAGCTCTAATCGCCGATGTGGTGGTAGGCGTGGCACCGGAAGCTGAGTGTAATTCAGTAAAGTAGGATTTGCCGTAAGGTGATCTCAGCATTTGTGCCAGTACCCTGCCAGGTCGCTCGCCCAGGTGGGCTAGAATAATGAGTGTAGTTGGTGAGGGTGGGGTTGCGCTGCCGCCAAATGTCTGTCAGTGTGTACTGAGTGCAGAGGTCTTTCAGGGCACGCCTAGCTCGTGGTTTAGCATCTGGTGCGTAGGACTAGCTGTCCAGTGTGGTGTTATTAAAAGATTTAAGTTCCCCCCTAGAATTAGTGCATGAGGATCATGTTTTGGAATCCGGCCATTCAGGTCATGGAAGAACTCAGGGGCATCAACATTCGGAGCCTACATGTTAATCAGAGTGACTTTATGGCCGTACAGAGTTCCTGTGACTATCACATACCTACTCACCGGATCACGGGTCACGTCAATAAGGGTAAATGGGATTCTCTTGTGTATCAGTATTGCTGTGCCTCTAGCGTAATTACTATAATTGGCAAAGTATCTGTGTGTGCTCCAACTGGCGCCAAAACTAGCCAAATCAGTGGGGGGGAGGTGTGTCTCTATCGTAAGTCAATTATGTCGACTTTGTGTCGGAGAAGGTAATGGATCACCTGGCACCTCTTACGAGTATTATTAAGGCCTCGGACATTCCAGGTCATTAGGGTGAGGGCTGACGGCCCCTGTACGTTACCTAACCGTGACATTGAAACTCTGTGGAAAAATATTCCTGTCAGGAGTGCAAAGTGATGCTAATGCAGCAAACAATGTTAAACTAAAGTGTAAACAACAACATTCGTGATGTGTGAACTCATCCCCAGCCCCTCTACCCCCTCCCCCCACCGAGCCGCCTACCATCCATTAGGTGGCCAACCCCTAGCAAGGTAAGACGCTCAGAAATCATAGAGATCGCCGGGCAAACAGTTGTGGTAAAATAAGTGGGCCCCAAATGAGATAAACCAACTTAGCGGATACACCAGAGGGGGGTGGCAGCTCAGAATAAAGCCAGTCGAGTGCCGTATCTGTAGATAAAAATCAAAATGAACAATGCGATTTTCCATATATTAACTGTCGATCACACAAGGTAATGCAAGACACCCTCATTCAGCACCGTTGTTCGAAAAAAGGTCTGCACTCGCGTCAGAGCCACTGTGGTGTGGGGAAGCAAGGGCCCCCTTCACTGAGTTTTGTGAGTTCTGTGTCTTCTGCGTGCAAAACAGAATTCCTTGGCCTCTGTAGGGGTTTCAAATATACGAGATCTGCCGCCCACATCCACCTTCAGTCTCGCGGGGTATAGCATGCTATATTCGAGTCCAAGAATGCGTAATGTGGCCTTAACCCCTAGAAATTTGCGGCGCGCCTCCTGAACCATTGGAGTAAAGAGCGTGGTGTCCCAGTCTCTAAAATTCAAATGGCTATGATGGATCTATGAGGGAGGACCGGGTTAGGCCTAGGGCCCAGTGACCTGTGGGTCCTCTCTACCACAAAGCCAGGGGTAAAAGCCTCACCACCAAACAGACCTGTAAGTAATTTCTCCACGAAAGGGTCCATTCGGCCTGTTGATGTCGTCCGGAACCCCCATAATGCGGACGTTGTTGCAGCGTCCTCGTGCTTCCAAGTCCTAATTTTTTCTGGCCACTTCCTTAAGTAACGATTCAAAAAGGGGGTGGTGATGAACAGAGTGTCTGAATTAAGCAGACCACTCTTATCTAGTCAAGAGATCAGGGCTTGATCCATCACTGTTATTTAGCTCACTGCATCACCCCAGTTCAGAACCTGGCTATATGCAAATTAGTCTGACCCAGTGCCTCATGGGAACAGGGCAGACCAAACTATCAAGCCAATTCTTCACCGGAAAGGAGACAAGCTTCCGGGGACCGGTTTCTGGCATTTCAGCCGTCGTCGGCCCGGCTTGCTTGAATCCTGGTGGTGCAGTGAGCAAGGGACTCATGTCTGAGTATACCCTGCCACACTTGTGGTGGCCAAAAACGATTCAAAAAGGGGGTGGTGATGAACAGAGTGTCTGAATTAAGCAGACCACTCTTACCCAGTCAAGAGATCGGGGCTTGATCCATCACCCTTATTTAGCTCACTGCATCACCCCAGTTCAGAACCTGGCTACATGCAAATTAGTCTGACCCAGTGCCTCATGGGAACAGGGCAGACCAAACTACCAAGCCAATTCTTCACCGGAAAGGAGACAAGCTTCCGTGGACCGGTTTCTGGCATTTCAGCCGTCGTCGGCCCGGCTTGCTTGAATCCTGGTGGTGCAGTGAGCAAGGGACTCATGTCTGAGTATACCCTGCCACACTAGTGGTGGCCAAAAACGATTCAAAAAGGGGGTGGTGATGAACAGAGTGTCTGAATTAAGCAGACCACTCTTACCCAGTCAAGAGATCAGGGATTGATCCATCACTGTTATTTAGCTCACTGCATCACCCCAGTTCAGAACCTGGCTATATGCAAATTAGTCTGACCCAGTGCCTCATGGGAACAGGGCAGACCAAACTACCAAGCCAATTCTTCACCGGAAAGGAGACAAGCTTCCTGGGACCGGTTTGTGGCATTTCAGCCGTCGTCGGCCCGGCTTGCTTGAATCCTGGTGGTGCAGTGAGCAAGGGACTGGGCCAGGGTCAGACTAATTTGCATGTAGCCAGGTTCTGAGCTGGGATGGCACAGTGAGCTAAAAAACGGTGACGGATCAAGCCCTGATCTTTGGACTGGGCAAGAGTGGTCTGCTTAATTCAGATACTCTGTTCATCACCACCCCTTTTCTGAATCGTTTTTGTCCACCATAAGCGTGGAAGGGTATACTCAGATGTGAGTCCCTTGTTCATTGCACCATCAGGATTCAAGCAAGCCGGGCCGAAGACGGCTGAAATGCCAGAAACCGGTCCCCGGAAGCTTGTTTCCTTCCCAGTATAAGAATTGGCTTGGTAGTTTGGTCTGCCCTGTTCCCATGATGCACTGGGCCAGGGTCAGACTAATTTGCATGTAGCCAGGTTCTGAGCTGGGATGGTGCAGTGAGCTAAAAAACGGTGATGGATCAAGCCCTGATCTTTAGACTGGGTAAGAGTGGTCTGCTTAATTCAGACACTCTGTTCATCACCACCCCCTTTTCTGAATCGTTTTTGTCCATCATAAGCGTGGAAGGGTATACTCAGATGTGAGTCCCTTGTTAATTGCACATTCA
This sequence comes from Lissotriton vulgaris, assembly GCF_964263255.1. NCBI lineage: Eukaryota > Metazoa > Chordata > Amphibia > Caudata > Salamandridae > Lissotriton > Lissotriton vulgaris. The sequence continues at coordinate 535,122,745 of NC_141689.1, forward strand.
GGATTCAAGCAAGCCGGACCGAAGACGGCTGAAATGCCAGAAACCGGTCCCCGGAAGCTTGTTTCCTTCCCAGTATAAGAATTGGCTTGGTAGTTTGGTCTGCCCTGTTCCCATGATGCACTGGGCCAGGGTCAGACTAATTTGCATGTAGCCAGGTTCTGAGCTGGGATGGTGCAGTGAGCTAAAACACGGTGATGGATCAAGCCCTGATCTTTGGACTGAGTAAGAGTGGTCTGCTTAATTTAGACACTCTGTTCATCACCACCCCCTTTTCTGAATCGTTTTTGTCCACCATAAGCGTGGAAGGGTATACTCAGATGTGAGTCCCTTGCTCATTGCACCATCAGGATTCAAGCAAGCCGGGCGAAGACGGCTGAAATGCCAGAAACCGGTCCCCAGAAGCTTGTTTCCTTCCTAGTATAAGAATTGGCTTGGTAGTTTGGTCTGCCCTGTTCCCATGATGCACTGGGCCAGGGTCAGACTAATTTGCATGTAGCCAGGTTCTGAGCTGGGATGGTGCAGTGAGCTAAAAAACGGTGATGGATCAAGCCCTGTTCTTTGGACTGGGTAAGAGTGGTCTGCTTAATTCAGACACTCTGTTCATCACCACCCCCTTTTCTGAATCGTTTTTGTCCACCATAAGCGTGGAAGGGTATACTCAGATGTGAGTCCCTTGTTCATTGCACATTCAGGATTCAAGCAAGCCGGACCGAAGACGGCTGAAATGCCAGAAACCGGTCCCCGGAAGCTTGTTTCCTTCCCAGTATAAGAATTGGCTTGGTAGTTTGGTCTGCCCTGTTCCCATGATGCACTGGGCCAGGGTCAGACTAATTTGCATGTAGCCAGGTTCTGAGCTGGGATGGTGCAGTGAGCTAAAAAACGGTGATGGATCAAGCCCTGATCTTTGGACTGAGTAAGAGTGGTCTGCTTAATTCAGACACTCTGTTCATCACCACCCCCTTTTCTGAATCGTTTTTGTCCACCATAAGCGTGGAAGGGTATACTCAGATGTGAGTCCCTTGCTCATTGCACCATCAGGATTCAAGCAAGCCGGGCGAAGACGGCTGAAATGCCAGAAACCGGTCCCCAGAAGCTTGTTTCCTTCCTAGTATAAGAATTGGCTTGGTAGTTTGGTCTGCCCTGTTCCCATGATGCACTGGGCCAGGGTCAGACTAATTTGCATGTAGCCAGGTTCTGAGCTGGGATGGTGCAGTGAGCTAAAACACGGTGATGGATCAAGCCCTGTTCTTTGGACTGGGTAAGAGTGGTCTGCTTAATTCAGACACTCTGTTCATCACCACCCCCTTTTCTGAATCGTTTTTGTCCACCATAAGCGTGGAAGGGTATACTCAGATGTGAGTCCCTTGCTCATTGCAACATCAGGATTCAAGCAAGCCGGGCCGAAGACGGCTGAAATGCCAGAAACCGGTCCCCGGAAGCTTGTTTCCTTCCCAGTATAAGAATTGGCTTGGTAGTTTGGTCTGCCCTGTTCCCATGATGCACTGGGCCAGGGTCAGACTAATTTGCATGTAGCCAGGTTCTGAGCTGGGATGGTGCAGTGAGCTAAAAAACGGTGATGGATCAAGCCCTGATCTTTAGACTGGGTAAGAGTGGTCTGCTTAATTCAGACACTCTGTTCATCACCACCCCCTTTTCTGAATCGTTTTTGTCCATCATAAGCGTGGAAGGGTATACTCAGATGTGAGTCCCTTGTTCATTGCACATTCAGGATTCAAGCAAGCCGGACCGAAGACGGCTGAAATGCCAGAAACCGGTCCCCGGAAGCTTGTTTCCTTCCCAGTATAAGAATTGGCTTGGTAGTTTGGTCTGCCCTGTTCCCATGATGCACTGGGCCAGGGTCAGACTAATTTGCATGTAGCCAGGTTCTGAGCTGGGATGGTGCAGTGAGCTAAAAAACGGTGATGGATCAAGCCCTGATCTTTGGACTGGGTAAGAGTGGTCTGCTTAATTCAGACACTCTGTTCATCACCACCCCCTTTTCTGAATCGTTTTGTCCACCATAAGCGTGGAAGGGTATACTCAGATGCGAGTCCCTTGCTCATTGCACCATCAGGATTCAAGCAAGCTGGGCCGAAGATGGCTGAAATGCCAGAAACCGGTCCCCGGAAGCTTGTTTTCTTCCCAGTATAAGAATTGGCTTGGTAGTTTGGTCTGCCCTGTTCCCATGATGCACTGGGCCAGGGTCAGACTAATTTGCATGTAGCCAGGTTCTGAGCTGGGATGGTGCAGTGAGCTAAAAAACGGTGATGGATCAAGCCCTGATCTTTGGACTGAGTAAGAGTGGTCTGCTTAATTCAGACACTCTGTTCATCACCACCCCCTTTTCTGAATCGTTTTTGTCCACCATAAGCGTGGAAGGGTATACTCAGTTGTGAGTCCCTTGCTCATTGCACCATCAGGATTCAAGCAAGCCGGGCCGAAGACGGCTGAAATGCCAGAAACCGGTCCCCAGAAGCTTGTTTCCTTCCCAGTATAAGAATTGGCTTGGTAGTTTGGTCTGCCCTGTTCCCATGATGCACTGGGCCAGGGTCAGACTAATTTGCATGTAGCCAGGTTCTGAGCTGGGATGGTGCAGTGAGCTAAAAAACGGTGATGGATCAAGCCCTGTTTTTTGGACTGGGTAAGAGTGGTCTGCTTAATTCAGACACTCTGTTCATCACCACCCCCTTTTCTGAATCGTTTTTGTCCACCATAAGCGTGGAAGGGTATACTCAGATGTGAGTCCCTTGCTCATTGCACCATCAGGATTCAAGCAAGCCGGGCCGAAGACGGCTGAAATGCTAGACACCGGTCCCCGGAAGCTTGTTTTCTTCCCAGTATAAGGATTGGCTTGGCAGTTTGGTTTGCCCTGTTCCCATGATGCACTGGGCCAGGGTCAGACTAATTTGCATGTAGCCAGGTTCTGAGCTGGGATGCTGCAGTGAGCTAAAAAAACGGTGATGGATCAAGCCCTGGTCTTTAGACTGGGTAAGAGTGGTCTGCTTAATTCAGACACTCTGTTCATCACCACCCCCTTTTCTGAATCGTTTTTGTCCACCATAAGCGTGGAAGGGTATACTCAGATGTGAGTCCCTTGCTCATTGCACCATCAGGATTCAAGCAAGCAGGGCCGAAGACGGCTGAAATGCCAGAAACCGGTCCCCGGAAGCTTGTTTCCTTCCCAGTATAAGAATTGTCTTGGTAGTTTGGTCTGCCCTGTTCCCATGATGCACTGGGCCAGGGTCAGACTAATTTGCATGTAGCCAGGTTCTGAGCTGGGATGGTGCAGTGAGCTAAAAAACGGTGATGGATCAAGCCCTGATCTTTGGACTGGGTAAGAGTGGTCTGCTTAATTCAGACACTCTGTTCATCACCACCCCCTTTTCTGAATCGTTTTTGTCCACCATAAGCGTGGAAGGGTATACTCAGATGTGAGTCCCTTGCTCATTGCACCATCAGGATTCAAGCAAGCCGGGCCGAAGATGGCTGAAATGCCAGAAACCGGTCCCCGGAAGCTTGTTTCCTTCCCAGTATAATAATTGGCTTGGTAGTTTGGTCTGCCCTGTTCCCATGATGCACTGGCCCAGGGTCAGACTAATTTGCATGTAGCCAGGTTCTGAGCTGGGATGGTGCAGTGAGCTAAAAAACGGTGATGGATCAAGTCCTGATCTTTGGACTGGGTAAGAGTGGTCTGCTTAATTCAGACACTCTGTTCATCACCACCCCCTTTTCTGAATCACTTCCTTAAGTAGGCGTTCCGCTCTTTCCAGCTGCTTCAGAGACTGTGGTGTACCATCCTCCAGATCAGAGACACGAGCCTCTGCAACATCGAGGCGTCTGTCGTGGCTGTGCACTTTGGCGCCCAAGGATGCGATTATTTGGTCTAAGGATTCGAAGCAGGAGTCTAGCGCCTTGAATCCCGCCTTCATTTCCAGCAGCAGGGAGGCGACGGAAGCCTCCGAGGTCTCAGGACGTGCCGGGGCTGGATCTTTTTCAGCCATGACTGTGCTGTGTGATGTTGCACCTTCAGCCACTTTTCAAAAGGCAGGCTTCTTTGCCTGGGGTCACTGCATCCCATTGCGTGAATGCAAGGCGGCAGAAGAGGGGGGATCTGGGTAGTAACATACTCCACACTGTCAGTGGGTCAGGAGTCAGCTTTTTACAGGCCTCGGGCAAAGGGAACCGCTGCTGGTGTCTGGAGGCCGCCGAGCGCACACCTGCCTCCACCGCAGCTGCCTCAGCGCCAGGCCAGCACCCATCCTCCAGCGGCATAGGTCGGAGGGCCCTGTCCCCCTCATGTGCCCAGTAAAGCGAGGCAGCGGGGGTGGAGCAGCTGTCCCAGCAGCCGCAGTGGACTTAAACGGCATGGGAGGGGGGGAGTGCAATCTCCGCGAGCCCGACTCACCCGGTCCGTTGTGCTGTAAACCAGCGGATTCTCCCTCACGGCAATGGGCGGTCGCTCCTCTCGTTCCCTCGGGATGCCAGATGTGGCTGCGCCGGCCTGTCCCCACATCACCTTCGGCACGACGATTCTCCGCCCTGGAAGGATTCTGACACCTGGCACTCAAAATGTCGTGAGCCATATCGCTTTCGCCATCCGGAGAGCTGCTTCAAACATTGCATTTCAGGCATTGCCCGGGGAAATCGCTAATGAGGCCGGCTGATTGCTGGAGCTTCAGTCGCAGGCGGCCATCTTTGCCGCTTGCTCGGCCATGCCCCAAGTTGCGTAGACTTTCTTAGCATGTGTGTGTCAGTACGGGCAAGACAAAGGGCCACAACATGCAGACCAATGCTTCAGACACTAACAGGCAGTGTAGAAACATGTAGAGGTGCAAGAAATGGGGAGGCAAAAATTAACACCAATCATTAAGGATGGCAACGGTCTCAGCCCACCTTGCCTTGCTAGACGAGTCATGTGATGTTTGGCGTACGCTCATTGCCCCGTGTCAGGGGACATGACTCACAGCCCATGAGGTCTGCATAGTGACTGTACCACCGGACTGCTCTGACTGTCTGCTCTGCTGACAGTGAGCAGGTGAAAGGGTCCAACAAGGTCACATTTAGAACTATATTGCCATGTGTGTACTCTCTCTCCAGCAGTATGTCAGATTTAAGAACATTGCCAAATGACGCTGTGCAGCTCCTCCCATGGGACTGCCTCAACTTTCACAAGTGTGTGTCAATACGCGTAGGTGCAGGCACATGCATTCTGAGTCCAGGCGAATGCAGATATGTTCACTGTTGTGGTGGGATATGTGACCATTTCTCCAAGATGCAAAAAGTTGTTGGGTTACCATCAGTTGTGGCAACAGGAACGTAGTTACTCATCCATGAATGTGAGCTCAGCTTCCTGCGCATCAGTTCCATGTTGTCAACTTCAATGAACACGAGGGCGAGCCAATCCATTAACTGGTCCGGAGGGATGTGCTCTGTCCATGGCGTTTCACTAATCTGCTACACAGCCTAATAGGGGAGGGCTTTGATGTGGTCACTGCACACGAGGACTTGTGCAATCTCCCATGCCCAACTGCCAGCACATACGCCAAATTTCAAGGCATCCCATGAACGGGTATCGCGGTTACACTCCTGGTCATGTGCCAACAGGGGGCACACACACAAGTCATAATCCAGTTCAGCTACCGTTGTATTAGATAGGTAGACATCCATGGGCCACTCGAATATGCATGATCAACAGTGGAACCAGGGCTGGATGCAGGTGACGTACGAAAGATGGAAGCTCATACTGTAACTGATGTTCAACACTGCCAGTGGCAGTGCCCCCAAAAATTTCAGCATACGTGCACAGTACAGTTCCACGTGACAAGGGTTGTGTATGTGCCTGGGATGTTCTGCCATTGCGTTGGTGTTTCCCATAGAACCGGCACTCTTATGATCTGAGGCAGTTATGTGGATGATATGCCACAGCTCGGAGCAATGAGTCGTCTGTGTGTGCAAAATTTGGACATATGAGTTGTTTATTATGTAAGTGTCAAGGGCATTCCATGAAAGAGTACCTCGAGCACGGACTTCTGTGTGTGGGGTGTGGATACGTTGGTCTTTCATTAGCTCTGTGCGTAGTGTGGGAGTTGTCATCATCTGCTATGGTATCTCTATCAGGGGGTGCCAGCCGCATGCAGGACCAAGGTCAGAGGTGCAGATGTCCTTCCACCTTATGTATTGAAACAAAGGAGCTTTCATCCTTAATGTTAGTCTGACTACTGCTTGCATTCTGGAACTGTGATGTGGCTTTCGCGCTGCAATTGAGGCTAGGCCTTAGGCTTATGGTGCACCAATGGCGATACACACACAACAGTTGTCATGTATGAGCCAAGAACCCGAGCGGCCTTGCGCTCCTTGTACAATCTTTCTCTTTCTCTCTCTTTCTTTCTCTCTCTATCTCTCTCTCTCTCTCCCTCTCTCTCTCTCTCTCTTTCTCTTTTTCTCTCTCTCTCTCTCTCTTTCTCTCTCTCTCTCTGTCCTTTGATGAGCGCATGACACACCTTCTTAATTTGAATGTTGTCTTGCAGGCTGTGACTTACAGTTTTGTCCAGAGAAGGCCCACCATGACTCTTCCAAATAGTTGCTTTGAGTTACATTTGAATGAAATATTTTGTTTGATGATAGATGAATGAATGATTCTCCTATTTCTGACCACTCATAAATGTTAATGTTTGTAATTGTGCAACATCAGGCAAAATATATATCTTTGTCCGGGGGAGGAGGGGGGCCTGAGGTGGGGCCCGTGGGGTGGGATGGAGGGTGGTGGGTGGTGTGGGGTCCAGTGGTGGTGGCGGTGGGTATTGTTGATCAGTAGCTCCATGGCATTTGTTGTTCTTCAGGTGTGACTCTGGGCTGGGCTCCCTTTTATGGTGCAGGTTGTGGTCCGACTTAACACGAGCAGGTGTTAAATCCCTAATGCTAACGCGCCTTATCACATGTTTTGGGTTCTTATTGCTGATCTGGCTGGTTTTTGAGAATGTTGTGAAGTGGTGCTGTTGGGGCTTTTTACATGGGAACGCCTACTCTGCATATTATTAGCGTTAATTGCTGGTGTAACCTGCGGTGATGTTTTTTGTGGCTGCTATCGCAGGAAAACTAGTGATATCAGCTGTTAGCACCAACTTGTGAATAGGGAGATGCATTTATTGCCACTTTGGCTGCGATAAAGTGCTGCTAACTCGGCGATAAGTCCTTGAGAATATGCCCCTAGATGTTCTTTAGAACACTCTGGGAGGCCACGGTAGAACACAAGGCAATCAATAGTCAGACTTAATTTTGATATGGCTGAGAAAGATAGTGTGAATTTACAGAAAATATGCTCTCATTTTAGATCTGGAGAATCTTCTATAACCTCTACGGGGAAATCCTGAGAAAACAGCTTTCTCTCAAACTTGATTCTTGAAATCCCAGCAGAAAGCTTTTCCACAGGGTAAAATCACCTCAGAACACAACACAGTTCCTAAAATTAGTATGGTACCAACAAACAATGATTTTTATTATAACTAAAATCTGTTACCACCCATTAAACTAGACATGACTTTATCAGTTCCTTTAGGTCCTTGCTGGAAACGTCTGCACTTAACAATTCTTTCACCATTTTGGGAGATTTTAACTTCCACTTTGACGCCCCTGACAACCCTGATACAGCTACGCTATCAGCTGACTTGGCTACTTTCGGCCTCACTCCCTTGGTCCACTCTCCCACGCATGAAGGAGGGCACACCCTGGATGGCATTTTCTCCAATGCCACAAATTTTCAAGTCAAACAAATACTTCCCCTAACTTGGTCTGACCACCACCTCATTTTGACAACTTTACTAATACATGATTCCATGATCAACAAATCAAACCCCAACTCTCGCCAGCCTTATTTGGCATGGGAGGACATAGATGAAAGTAAGCTAAAAACCACGCTCAATGACACTTTCCCCACCTTTTCTCCGAACCCAGACACTGCCACCACCCAATATCATAACTGGATCAGCTCCGCAGCCAAAGACCTGGTTCAAGTTAAACAACGGTCGCGCAATAGATCGACCCCCTCGGCCCCGTGGTACACAGATGAAATTCGCACACAAAAGCAACTATGCCGAAACAGAGAGAGACACTGGCGAAAAGACTATAATCAGGAAGCTAAATCCCTGTATAAAGAGTCGGTAGCTACATACAAAAATCTTATCTTTGACGCTAAGAAAAAGTATTACAGTAGCAAAATTGAAGCCGCTCAAAATTCACATAAATGTCTTTATGAGACTACTAAACAACTAGCTGGCTCCTCTATGGATCTTACACCTCCCCCTTCCCAAGCTCTCTGTGATGCTCTGTCTAAGTTCTTTTTTAGCAAAGTGGACGATATTTATCGGATCTTTGCCAATTCTTCAACGTGCTCCCACAGGCCCTCCACTCACTGTGACGGACCCACGCTTCAGCAGTTCAGAGAAGTGTCTTGCTCTCAGGTACTAAACATCACCTCTACCATCAAATCGGGGTCAGCCTTGGACCCCTGTCCCATGAAGGTTTTACGACCAATCATGGAAGTAGTACTTCCTGCTACCACCGAAATTTGCAATTCCATGTTTTTGACAGGCACCTACCCGGACTCCCTCAAGAAAACTCTCATAAAACCCCTCCTTAAAAAGCCCACCTTGGATAAAGAAGAACCAAAAAGTTACCGACCCATTGCGAGTCTGCCACTACTAGCCAAAATAGTGGAGAAAATCATGAACGAACAACTCTCCCTCTTCATTGAAGAAAACAAATGCCTGGACGAATCTCAGTTCGGTTTCCGTCGATTTCACGGAACCGAAACCGCCTTGGTCAAGGCGGCGGATGACATTAGATCCATCCGAGATGCGGGAGGCACTGCTGTCTTGATCCTACTGGATCTATCGGCGGCCTTCGACACGGTCGACCACACTACCTTGGTCGACCGTGTCGAGAGTATAGGTATACAAGGCAACGCTAAAAATCTCCTTGCCTCCTTCCTGGCTAACAGGACCCAGGTTGTCACGGTAGGACCATTTGAATCACCCCCCTTGTCACTGCCATGTGGTGTTCCTCAAGGCTCATCCCTTAGTCCGACACTGTTTAACATTTATGTGTCGGACCTTGCCAATGTCATCAGAGCACACGGGATGAGCCTAACATCCTACGCAGATGACACCCAATTGGTCCTTTCCGTTAAGAATGATGGGCCTCAAAAAGCTGATACATTCAATCAGGGTATGCAGGCAATTGGGAGCTGGATGGCCCATAATTGCCTGAAACTAAACTCTGAGAAATCAGAGGTTGTCATTTTTGGCAACCTCTCCCCGGAGTGGTCCCCCTTGTGGTGGCCCTCATCCATGGGTCAGCCCCCAGAACCGGTCAACAAGGTGAGGAACCTGGGCGTTCTGTTCGACGACCGGCTGAACTTTCTCCCCCATGCAAACCAGATCTCCTCCTCAGCCTTTTACAAGCTTCGGCTTATCAAGAAAATTCTGCCCTTCCTGCCCGAAAATGCCGCCAAAACATTGGTCAGTGCCCTGGTTCTCTCCACCCTAGATTATTGCAATGCTCTGTTCCTAGGTGCTCAGGAGAGAGTGTTAATAAAAATGCAGGCCATCCAGAACGCGGCAGCCAGGCTGCTAGGGCGAACCACAAAATACCAATCAGTGTCCCCCATCATACGGCAACTCCATTGGCTCCCAGTGAAGAAAAGGATCAAGTTTAAGTCATTGTGTTTGATCTACAAGGCCTTACATAACGCTGGACCAGTGTTCTTTACTCAGAACTTGACCCCCTACTGTCCTTCCAGAACACTGCGTTCCTCCAGCTCCTTTGACCTGGTGGTCCCCCGTACGAAAACGGTCCATTGGGGTGACAGACGATTTCTCGTAGCGGCACCGAAGCTGTGGAACACCCTTCCTCTTTCTATCAAGGCCAGTACCTCTCTCTGGTCCTTCCGAAAGAATCTGAAGACCTGGCTTTTCAACCAATGATCCTGACTATCCCCTAGGCACCCCTTGTGGGTCTAACATTTCAGTTATTAGCGCCGAGATGCCCTAGGGCCTTCGTTCGCGCTTTACAAATGTTATAATAAATAAATAAATAAATAAATAAACATTCTCCCTTTTGTGACCCTCAAAACCTGCCATTCACTACAATGCATTATAATTGAGCGCTATCATGTATATTGGTCCCAAAATAGCTGTCAAACCTTCCTGGTTGAAGTGTTGCAGCCAATCACGTTTCAGTAAGATTTTGGGCTCCCAGTTAGCATTATTTTTTAAACCTAAATATCTCACCAAATCACATAACATCAAATCACAAAACACACGCTCTCTGAACCAACATCTAGCTTTCTGCTAAATTTGTATATATATATGTTAGGTTTCTCACTGTGCATGGGGTCCTTTCTGCATTTTTCCAGCTCGTGTTTGCCATTAATCGCATGCTGGACACTTGAAAAAAGAAAATGAGTGATGGTTGCCCCAGCCTCAAGAGACTGGTACAACTGTAGTGTAGTTCCTATATTCCCAATAGGCTCTGAGCATTGGAATAATATACCCTATAGATATGACATAGGACTGAGGTTTGTATGTCTCTATCGAGTATACTAAACTTAATTGTGAGTACCAGCTAGCTCAGAGGTCACTAGAAACTTTCTCGAATACACAAGAAGGGATTCGTTTCTGACATGACAACTTTGTTACCCAAGAATAAAACGTATCTTTAGAGTCGTGGAAACAATAGATAACTATTTTACTGAGTCAATCGTGCATGCTTCGTTTCTACAGAGTTGCAGAAAAAATAGACAGACGGGCGTTTCAATAAAAGGGGGTTGTTGAACAGTCTTCTTTCTCATGCAAGAGAGGTGAACTGATACAATCGTTAGACAGAATGAAAAGTATAATGCGTACAGCGTAAACAGTAATATAAAATAATACTGTAATAGCTCTATGTTCTAATCAGCTCCATACGTTAGAATGAGAGAGGTTGGTATCTCTTTCACGGACTCGATTTCCCAATACCCCGCAAGGGGAGTCAGAAACACTGGAGCTGGATTTCTCACCAGAGGAGGACAGCTTCTGATCAGTGCATCAGCTGGACAGTTGGCTTCCTTCGGCACTTGCTGTAGCGAGCTTCGTCTTGCAAGTAGGTAGTCGAACTGCACCGGACCACACCGTGCTTTGCCAAAGCCAGTGAAGGTATATTTTTACCTTGAAGGTGTTAGGAATGCCAGCTTTTACGTAAAGTCAGGCATATGAACGTTATGAATGAACCCCCTAAGGAATATATGTTCATGTATAATAACTGAGTTCTTGGAGAAATCAATATTCAAGCAAGGGGAAGTCCCTAATGACTTAAGAGTCCGGTTTTCCAAGAAATCGTTGTGAAGTAGATGAACGGAGGGAAGTAGCCATGCTTGTATTTGGGCTGCATGGGCTATGCCTAAATAAGGAATGGATTTCTATGCCCATATAAGGGCAGTTCGAATTGTTCCTATATAAGGGCATGAATCTGGAAATTCAATCGGAATCTAAAATCGTTCACAATACAACCATATCTGTGACCTAGAGACCCCTTAGTGAACGGACCTCCAGTTTAGAGGTTTACTGAGGTGTGTGCCAGTGTTTTTTCCCATAATACATATATGTTAATCTTAAGCCTGGCCTGATTGTAAGCCAACTTGAAAGTACTAACTCTGTGTGTGTGAGACAGGTTTAGGGCCTAGAAAACGAATACTCTGAATGTTATTGCAAAACAACCTGTGAAAAAGATTGCCATATTATTTTTAGACATTATTTTCCGAGCTGTAACTTGGCATTAGTCGTGCTACCATAACAGAGAACTGAAAATGTTGCACTCAGTGAAACCTGCAGGGCTAAAGGCAGTGATTAGAGCTACAAAGTTGTCCACATCAGACTTAGAAGGAAATAAAAATAGTTATGCTTGCCAGCCTTACAATTGTTTCTACAAGACAAGCATTGCTAGCTTTTCTGCAGCGAAGATATGAGAAACTGAAATGGAGGACCCCCTCGATACGAAATAATTAAAGGACAAAATGTAAAGGGGTGTGAGCATTTGGGAAAGTCATATATGAGGACTGATTTCTAAAGGGGACATGCTGAAGTTCATTTGCAGGGATACTTACATGGCTTGGCATAGAAATTATTAGGAGTTCTAATTTCCATTCAGCCAAAATAACAAATAATTGCGTGTTTTCAATATTTCTAGTGCTAATTTTGGGGATTAGTATACAACACTCCCCCAGCAGGTGAACGTCACTAAGATAAAGTTGCCTAAATAGAGCAGGAGAGCTTTAAGTTTAGAAGTGCAGGAGCATTGCTAATGTATGGCAGTGCTGCCACTCTGCCAATCTGTAAATAAGGCCCTATTTGTTTGTAATTTCAATTACGTCTTTGATGCTATTGATGTTGATGTAATTTGCTACATTATGGGTAAGATTGTGCATCGTACATAGGGGTGGGATTGTGATTGTGTAGCTCAACTTTAACGGTTTGTTGACCAGTCACTTATTTTTTTACTTTCCCTTGATGGTCCTTACGTTATGCTTCTTTCAGGGAATGTTTGGTGTTTTTAAATGTCTGATTGTTTTCAGCTGTGTCCAGCAGGTTCTTATCACTGATTTTAGCCATTGTCCTTCCCGTGAGTCCATTCCCCTCGGAGGGCGCCTAGAAACTGTGTTGACCTTTGCCTAGCAGGCTCTGGTTACAGAGTGCAGCCATTTGGCATCCCCCATAGTCACTCCACCGGTCCCAAGACAATCTTGCCATGACCTTCAGTTGTGCCCAGACGGTTCTGGTCACAGGTATGGTGTTTGTCCAGGCCATTAATCCACTCTTCATAGTTCTTGAGCATGTGAGCATGACCCTTGGCTTTGTCTAGTGTGCTCTAGGATAATGTGCTTGTGGCCATGCACTGTGCCTGCTCTCCGTGCCCATATATATCATGGGCCTCATTTATGAGAAATGACGCATCGCTGCGTGAAAGCAGCAATGCGTCACTTCTTAGTGCACACTCCTTGCGACATTCCTGATGCGTCATATTTAATGTATGACGCATCATGTCGCAAGGAGTTACAGATACGTCAGTATTTCTGACGTATCTGTAAGCGCAAAAGTGACGCATTGCTGGAGTGTGTCACAAAAGTGACGCAACTCCAGCAATGCGTCCTTTCACATGGGGTAAGCCCCATGTGAAAGGGCTTGCGTCAGTCTTACGCCTGCTGTGAGGCAGGCGCAAGATTTTGACGCAACGGCGTCCTAAAAGTGACGCAGTGAAATCTCATAGATTTCACTGCGTCACTTCTACGACCCTTTCTTGCGTCAATACGCCCCCCTTGCATACATTATACCTAGCGCAGGTATAATGTGGCGGAGGGTTTTACAAAGTGACGCATCTACCTAGATGCGTCACTTTGTAAATATGGCGCAGCAAGGCGCATTTTTTACGCCACTGGTGCGTCACAAAAAAGTGACGCACTGGCAGCGTAAAAGTGACGCAGAGCTTCATAAATGAGGCCGTTTGTAAAGAGTCATGGTCTTCTGGCTCAGATCAAAGTACGTGCCTTCAGTTCTTTCCAGGCTTCCTAGCCAAAAGCAGCTTTTGTCTGTGCTGTGCTGTGCTGTGCGTGCGTTCGGTACTGGCCATGATTTTGGACCATGCTCACTGCCCTTGCTCCCAGAGCACACTAAGCAGACTCTAGGTGTAGTGCTGTGCACCCACATGAACAATCATCTAGTCCACGCAGCCTGCAGAGCACATTCTTTTGCCTTTTGACATGGCCTACTAGCACAAGATGTGGCTATAGCCATGTTCTTGCCTGCTGCGCTTACACAAAGGGCCCTCTGTGCACAACTTCTCCATGCCCAACGATCACAAGGTGTGGAATATAACAATATAATCTTCCTGCAACATCTACTTCAGTACACAAAGGACACAACCTGAGGGTGGGTCCAAGACACACAGGGTGTGGCCTTTAGCCAACCCGTTCCTCAGTTTTCAGTGAGTCAATACTGTTACCATTCTAGTGTCTTTCTTTTGACAATGGCCTGCTCTCCGAACCTTGTCTACCAATTCAAGCTCACATGCCTTGATCCCATGGCAGATATTTGCAGGCCATGGTGTGTGGCTTTCAACTTCACACTTTGTCTCAGTATCCTGACAGCAATAACGGCTGGGTACATCCTTTCTCTGCAACTAGTAGGCACCAAGCGCATTTTCAAATGGCATGTTATGTTATGTTATATTGGTCTTGATATAGCGCACAACTCATCCCCGTAGGGATATCTCAGCGCTGTGAACAGCAGATGGGTAATTAAAAGCATCATTAAAACAACCAGGCTTTCAAGTGTTTTTTTTAAGCCAGACAGGCAGGTGCATGCACTGATGTACAAGGGAAGCTTGTGCCAATGATGCGGTCCAAGGTAGGAAAAGGCTCAGCCACCATTTTTTGCTATAAGGATACTCCGTTGACATAGAAGCAATTGATTGCTGGATCTTAAGTTCCTGTTTGGAAGGTACCGAGTAAGTCTGTCCTGAAGGTATCTTGGGCCAAAGTCTGCCAGAGCTTTGTAGGTCAGGCTGAACAGTATAAGTAATGCCCTCTTGTGAATATGGATCCAGAATAGAGTTCTAAGCATAGTGGCTGACGGCGTCCTTGGAAGCAGGTTGTTTACAATACGAGCAGCGGTGTTTTGGAAAACCTGCAGTTTTGATAGAAGTGATTTGTTAGAAGCAAGGATTAAGGCTTTGCCAAAAGCCAGAAAACTGATTATTAATCGCTGGGTAAGTGCCTTCCGGGAGCTCAGAGGAAGCCACCAAAAGAGTTACTTGAGTTGGCGTATAGAGCCAACCCAAGTACCGCAGACAGAGGTAATCTGGTCTCTCATAGATAATTTATCATTTAAGAGTATGCCCAGGTTCCTGGTCATACTACTGGGAAATGGGCGGGATCAAGTTCCACCAGCCACCAATCTTCTGCCCAATAGAGCTGCATTTTTCCAAACAACAGAATCTCTGTTTTTCCTCCATTGAGCTGGAGACAATTGAGGGGCATCCAGGTAGCAGTTTTTCATGCAGGCGATGAATGCTGTTACCATTCTCAGTGTTGTGGCCAAACGATGACCAACTGAGTGTTGTCTGCATAAGAAAACGTTTCAAACCCACGGGACTTAAGTAATTGGGCTTCTGTTAAAGAGCGCGGGCTGCAAGAGGACACCTGAGGAGTCCTCTTGTCCAAGATGATGCAGTTAGAATGGAAAGTGTCCATAGAAACTGTTTGTACTCTGTCCTTAAGTATATCCGTCAGCCAGTCGAGGGCAGCTCCCTGGATGGCTGTCTGATAAAGACACTGCCCCAAGATGGAATGGGAAATGGTGCAAGCAGTGCTGTTTCACTGCTATGGGAAGGTCTGAATCCCAATTGAAAAAATGTCCAACAGACTATTGCTCTCCAAATAAGATGAGAGCTGCTTGTTGACGTGGATCTCCAAGACCTTGCCCAATGGCGGGAGGAGAGATATGGGACGGTAGTTAGTTGGATCCCTGGGGTCTGAATTAGGTTTTTTCAGGATAGGTGTTACATGAGCTGCTTTCCAGAGCCGTGGGACAGAGGCTTGGGTCAGTGACTGGCTACACAATGCTGAGTCAGTGGTGCAAGAAGAGGGGAAAGAGTTGCCATGATCGAAGGAGGGCAGAGATCAGAAGGGGAGCCTGATTTGGCTTTCACTAGCAGATCGAGCATCGGAGTTAGAGAAATAGGCCCACATTTTTCGGGTACCACTGAAGCAGAGTTTTGTGGTAGCTCAATGATGCAAGGATCAGTGGAGGAGGTAGCCTTGGTATGAAAACTACGGTAGATGTTCTCAATTTTGGTTTGAAAGTGGCTGGCCAAGGTGTCGCAGAGAGTCTGGGAGGCAGGAAGGATGGAGGAACATGCTGAGAATTTAACACAAATTATTAAAATGTTTAAAGTTCCTTAGAGGAATTTTGTGCTTGGTCTATTTTGTTAACAATATGTTGTCTGTGTTTTGTCCTAATTTTCATGTGTTACACACGTAGTGCAGATTTAAATATTTGTTTATGTATGCTAGGTTTCTATGCCCTCCATTTGCACTTTAACTCTATACAGCATGATTAATCAGCTTTTAATTCTGCAGTATACCAGGGAGCATTGGAACAGTTGCTTAATGGGAAAAGATTTTTGGGGAGACTCAGTGTTGACTGCAATAGAGAGGGAGTCTTTGAAAGGCACTAGGGCTGCATTTCTGTTGAATGACTCGTCAGGCATGGGGATTGAAATAGCACATTGAAAAGACTCCAAAGTGATCCCTTTCCATGGCCTCGAAAGGGATTGCTTTTGGGTGATCGGTATTGCAGGAAGGGTCATAATGTGGACTTGAAAACGTATTAAAAAATGATCAGCCGGGGGGGCGTAGCTGGGCTGCTGATGGAGTAGGACATGCCTTGCTGTAGCTCTGTTCTACCGCAACGGGCCTCAGCACATTTTGCGGCATTGAGACCCAGGACCTGGTGGCAGAGCCCCAGCTGACCAGCCACGCACTATCAGCAGCCTTCTGCAAGTGCCGGGGACCCCCAGGGTTGGGCTGCCTTGCTGCGGTGGCGTACCTCTAGAGACGGGGATGGGCACCTTCATGGGTCGCTTTTCTCACCTCTTCCCTTGCTCTAGACTCCGAGGTGATGTAGGGACTCACCGCTGGACTGCTGCTTTGTGCCCTAGGAGACTTTGCCCTAAAGGGA
Source organism: Lissotriton vulgaris (assembly GCF_964263255.1). Taxonomy (NCBI): domain Eukaryota; kingdom Metazoa; phylum Chordata; class Amphibia; order Caudata; family Salamandridae; genus Lissotriton; species Lissotriton vulgaris. The sequence goes on from NC_141689.1 coordinate 535,139,511, forward strand.
GACAACATCGGGTGTGCAGTGCTCACACCTCCCCCTCCTCTTTTGACCATCAGGAGACCCTGGACCTATAGCCCATACATTCTTGACTATGGAATGGTGGCATCCGCCCTGGAGGTGGTCGTTCTGCGACTGGGTCCCCTTGGAGTGTCGGTCTTGGGAGAACATGCCGCAAACTAAAGCTGGAAAGGAGACACCTGCCTCACCCTCCAGGGACGCCACAGTCCCAGCCAAGTGGCTGAAATCCAGCTCCTCTACCTCAGCCCTGCCAGACCCTCCATTGACCCCCACTTCTGGAGAACCAGCTTCAAATCCTCTCACGCCAGCCTTCATGACCAATTTTCTACAGGAACTAAAAGTGGAGATTGGCTCCCTCAAGTCAGATTTCAAAGCCTGCCTCCATGATTTTAGGCAAGATGTGGTGGAAATCGGTAGCAGGGTTGATGACCTTGAACACACTTTGGATTTGAGGACGGAGGACCGAGAGGACCTATGGCGCAGGATGAACACGCTGGAGGAGCAACATATAGAACAAATGAAACAAGAGGACTTAGAAAATAGGAGCAGGAGGAACAACCTCCGCATTAGGGGGATCCCCAGGGGCAAAGAGTGGTCAGACATCTTGACGTACATGGCGGATCTGCTCCAGGCTGTTAGAGGGGACGATGATGCTTCTCCACCTGCCCTTGATAGAGGCCACCGGGTCGCGGCTCCCTGGGGGCCTGGACTTTGTACCGGACATACTCACTCAGGTGTACTTCTTTACAGAGAAAGAGGCAGTTCTACGTGCAGCCAGAGACAAGGCGGAGCTCTCCTACAATGGCCACTGCATCCAGATTTTCCATGGTCTCTCCGTGGTGAGACTATGGCCTCGCAGGGAATTTAAATCAGTAACTGATAAGCTGCGAGAGCTTAACATCAAGTACCAATGGAACCATCTCTTGGACTTGATCTTCATATGGGAAAGCAAACATAGATCAATTTGGTCATTGCATGAGGCTCAACAACTGCTCCATATCACGAGGGAATCTTGCCCCACCAGCCCAGATCTGCGCCATGCATGTCCACGATATCCCATATGCCTAGAGTGGACAACTGTCCCACGCCCAAGACACGGGCACCAAAACAAAGGAAAGTCAACTCTCCAAGTCAAGGAAGACATCATACAGCACCTACGCTACATGAATGAAGCGCAATCTCCCAAGCGATCTCCTTCGGCCTTGGTGGCATCCCTTCCACGCACACCTTGGTTACTAAGACAATTAGTAGGCATGTCTCAGCTCTCCCTGGACCCCTGCTCTGGAGGCCCCCTTACTACTTCATGCTGTCATGAGATGTGTAGGGCACGTTATCTCTATTGGCCGGAGCAGACATCCCCCATTCTCGCAGTGTTTCATGCCTGGAACTGACTTAATGCTCTACCGGGTCCAGGAGAGATCACCTTTCCACCTGTGTTAGTGGCCGGATGCCGTGCCTGGAGCCAGAACAAACAAAGAAGATCTTCTTGGCTCCCCCCTCTTTCAACGAGTCCCAAGGACTTCCCTAGAATGGACCTAGGTATCACCAATGGACCACTCCAAGACTTGAATGGCTATCTATGGCCTTGTTGACCTTTTCATAGTTATTTTGATTGTTCCACCCCCTTGCTTTTCCTCTCCCTTTACTTTGACCCCAGGACCCGGGGGCTTGCTGGTTGCTATTACCCTCTTCCTACTACCCCTTCATGCCAGGGAGGACATGCAATGCCATGCTCTATTGTGGGCTGCTGAGTGATTGGGACCAAACGCGTGGCGTCCCTCACCCTACCCCTACGCTTGCAGACAGGGGGGGTCTTCTGAGGTCAAGTTGAGATGGGTTTACTGCTCATTGCTATGTTTCACATGAACGGTCACAACACAGACTAAGTTTCTCTCACTAAATGAGAAAGGTCTCAACGCCCCCAATAAGCGCAGACAAGTTTGGCGCTATCTTTTACTGCAAGACGCAGATATTATCTTTCTACAAGAAACACATCTCCTACGCTTTGACACACACTGCATGGCGCACCCCAAATACCACACTCAATACTGGTTGACCTCAACAACACAAATGGCAGGAGTGGTGTCCTTTTCAAGGCAGATCTTACCTTACAAGCGACGTGGGTGGTGCTGGACAGGAAAGGACGCTATCTAAAAATTAACTTTAGATTAATAATAGACACCTCACCTTAATTAGTATTTATGCCCCTAACCAATTGCAGGATCTATAGCTTAAGAACCTCTTTAGAGATCTAGGCCAGCAAGGCGACGAGTCGCTCCTCATTGGATGGGAATTCAATTTGGTATGGGACCCGGAGATGGATCGCAGTGTGACTTCCTTTCAGGGAGCGGGGGCAATGTCGGTGGCCTTTTGAAAAGACATCACAGCTTTGGGCTTGGTAGACGAATGGTGGTATAATTTCCGAACGCGCAAGACTATACTTTCTTTTCCTACATTCAATGCTCGTACTGACGCATTGATTATTTCTTTCTGTCACACTCTCTCCTCCACTCGCCTTGAATCAGCAAGTATCTCTGACATATCTATCTCATACCATGCACACCTCGACATGACTCTGATGGGGATTGGGAGGGCGTCCCGCTCTGTACCATGTTGGAGGTTTCCCCCACATATCCCACACAACACAGTCAATGTTGTGGAGCCCTGGCAGGAGATCCAAGCCTATTTTGACACTAACGCTCACCCCAACACTAAGAAGCACACCTTGTGGGACGCCTTTAAGGCGACCATCCAAGGCACTATCACATCCATCACGATTGTTCACATTCAGGAGGCCCAGCTGGTGGAAACTGGGCTGGCCAAAGACATTAAGACCCTGGAATGATTAGACCATGCTGCTCCCTCGAGACAGAATAAAAAGCAAATATCTTTACTAAGGGACCAACTATGGGCGATGAGGGTAAACAAAACTGAGCTCTAACTCCTCACGCTAAAACAAAAATATTGTGAAGCAGGGTACAAAATCGGCTCTCTTCTGGCCCGCCAGATCGGCTCCCAAATCTCCCCAACTCATATCTCTAAGATTAAAAATGAAGATGGTACGTGGCCACCTCTGAAACTGACAAACAGCGGGCATTTCATAGATTTACCTCTGCCCTCTATGACCAAATGGATACATCCCCAGCTGCAGTGGACCCCTTCCTTGCCCTGACCCCCCCCCCACCAGACCCGACTCACACACATAGCTTGGAAACCCCGTTTACTCTAGATGAGGTACAACAGGCACTGAAAGACCTGCTGATGGGCAAAACCCCCGGTCCAGATGGGCTTACGGTGTCCTTCTATGGCTTATTCTTGCCCCAAATACAAGATCCCCTTCTAAATCTTTTTAATTCTTTCTCTGCTAGCACTAGCCTGACACCTACAATGACAACGGGCGAGATAGTTTTAATACCCAAACCGGGAAAGGACCGATCGCTCTGTGCATCTTATTGGCCAATCTCCCTCCTCAACACAGATGCCGAGGTCTAAACCAAGATCCTAGGCAAACTGACTGGAGCCCTACCTGCCAGGCCTGGTTGATCCCGACCAGGTTGGGTTTATTTGTCAGCGACAGGGAGCAGACAATATCCGGCACCTGGCCCACTTGGTGGAAAAGGTCCAGCGACTGGATATCCCGGCGGGCCTCCTCTCCCTGGATGCTGAGAAAGCCTTTGACAGGGTGGAGTAGTCCTTTGAAGCGTTGCTGCTAAAGATTGGGCTTGGGCCAAATATGATATCTTGGATAATGGCATCCTATGTTGCTCCCACTGTGCACATCCGGGTCAATGGTCTTCTTTCTGCTCCAGTACAAATCCGCAGGGGCCTCCGATAAGGATGCCCACTCTCCCCTCTACTGTTCGCTTTAGAATTCGCTTTAGCAGTGGAACCCCTGGTGAAAGCAATCCACCAGGCATCCGATATCAAGGGTATTCCCTTTAGTGATGACAAGCACAAAGTCGCTCTATTCATGGATGACCTCTTGCTGACCTTGACCAATCCCAACGACTACTTCCCTGCCTTAATCTTGCTTCTTCGTACATTCGAGCAAATCTCTGCTCTCAAGATAAATGCTGAAAAAATCGTGGGCATTGAACGTAACACTTTCCCCACAGGAGGTCTTGGAACTGCAGTCGCTCCCTCCTTTTCAATGGGTGACCCGCTCGATCTGGTATCTGGATTTTAACGTGACCCCCACGCTGGTTTCTTTGCCCAAGCTAATTGGTCTGAACACCGACTCTCTGTCTTTAAGGATCTGATGCCCTGGAGGTCACTTCCTATGTCGTGGCTTGGGCGACTTCACGTGGTGAAGATGACGATACTGCAGAAAGTGATCTATCTTTTCCAGACCCTTCCCACGCCCATCCCCCAAATAGCTATCAAGGGCCTTCAGAGGGATTTAAACTCCTTTATTTGGGGAAAGGTCATCCATGATTCTCCAACAAAATACTTTTGCTACCTCAAGATCGTGGGCTTACCTGTCTCAAAGTGCTTGTTTATTACTGAGCAGTCCATCTCCGCTATATTTCGAAATGGGTGGTCCGCGAGAGCGAAAAAACAATGGTTCCATATGGTCCGCGCAGTGGCATGCAGACCTCTCTGGTACTTGGCCTGGCTACCAAAAAGGCTAAGACCTCGTAGTGCTTACAGTGCCACTTCCACAAAAACTGTCCTGGATATATGCAACAAGCTTGCTGTCACTAGGGGATTCGCTTCCTTCCCCTCCCCTAATACTCCGATATCCCAGAATCCTGATTTCTCTCCAGCTTTGCAACCCCACTCCTTCACGGCCTAGGGGGAAGGGGACTGCTGTACAACCAGGAACTTCTTTGTAGGGGAAACGTTCAAGACCTTTGATCAATGCGTCCTCAATTATCATCTCCCTGCCGCGACACAACTACAATACTCTCAATTTAGGCACTGGCTGCTTACACCCACTACCGCACAAGTACCCAAACGTCAGCTCACCTCCTCTGAGATGCTTGTGCGATCCTTTGATGGCTCTCGGGGGCTTCTTTCACATACATACCAGATTCTGCAGCATTCCAACCCCACGTCCCTTCACCCTGATCAAGCACAGTGGCACTCTGACATTCTGGACAACATTTCCCTGGAACAGTGGGAACAGCTCTGGCGTGACTTCCCTAGAATATATGGAAGTGTCTCCCAGCGTGAAACAGCCTACAAAGCTATGACGTGCTGGTATTACACCCCAACTGGACTGCAGAAAATGTTCCCCACTTCTTCACCCCTGTGTTGGCGATGCAACTCTGTTATGGGTTCCTTTATCCACATCTTGGGGTCCTGCCCACTTGTTACCCTTTTCTGGAAGGAGTTGCTGAGCCATATTAAAGACGCGGTGGGGTTCCCCATACCCAACATGCCCCAAGTAACTATCTTAGGAATCGAGCCCCAATCCCTCCGAGCTATGACACATACTGACTGACGTCTGGTTCTGCACATGCTAGGGGCAGCAAAACAAACTATTGCCTTGCAGTGGAAAAAGCCTACGACCCCGCCCACCTCACTATGGTTCACTCGCTTGTGGCACACAATGGCAATAGAACTCCTAACTTGCCGTATCACACACTTTGAAACCACATTTACACACGCATGGCAACCACTATTAGACCACCTCCCCAAGCTAGAACAGTGCCGCTTTACCCCACCCCACCTCCGAGTTTTGCAACTCTTTGACAATATTCTTGTGATGTAAGGGTCCGAGTCCCCTTAACGAGCCGATCCATTTTAGCATAATCCAGGGACCTTCTACCTGCCCCCACTGCCCCCGTGACACAATCATATCCTCCTAGCGCCCCTTCTCATTCATCCATGATTCCCCCAACTATGGCTAGACGCTGGGGGCGACCTTCAAGGGCCCCAATTCTCCCCCATCCTCTTTCATCCCTCTTTTAAATGTGGTTATCTGGTTGCTCTGGACTAGGACAAAGTCAAAAGTTTAGGCTGACTGCAATGGAGCATGGGCCAGCTACAGGGACCCACCTAGGTCTGCTGAACAGAGTACCTTGAATCCTGGTGTGTGGTCGGTGCGGAGTTGCTTTGCAGGACTTCACATTGTTCAACGTCAGTTCCAAGCAAGCAGAGCGCTGAGGCTTTGTGGGCGTGGCATAACTTTGTGTTGTTCTGAAGGAACTGGGGGCAGGGCTTTGCGGGTCTTGGTGTCACTTTGCATTGGTTCTGAGGAGCTGTGGGGCGAAGCTCGACGGTGCCTTGCGTTACTTTGCGATGAACTGGCAGGTTTGCAGCGAGCCTTTGTGGGGCTTGGCGCAGATCGGCGTTCATTCCAATGAAGCTGGCAGCTCTGTGACTAGGCCTTACAGGGCTTTACATTGCTTTGCGTCAGTTCTGATGAGCACCACAGCTGGACTTAACAGAAGCACCTTCAGCCCTACATCCAACGGTCCGGGACTTGGGAGGCACCACTTGGGATGGCAACCTCACAGATGGCAAAGTCCAGGTACTGGGTTCAAAGTTTTCAGAAGCCTGTTTTGTCCCTGAGGCTTCTGATTTGGAGGCCAGCCAACTAACCCTCGGAGTCACTCTGGGTTCTGGGTCAAGAGATTCAGGCCCAGTCCTTCTCACCCAGGCAAGAGGGTGGCAGGCAGCAGGTCAGCACAGCAGGGCCTCCATTCCTTTAGAGCAGCAGTCCTCAGAGTGGCCGTACTTGTAGCAGCACAGCAGTCCTTTTTACTGGTAGAGTGTCCACAGGTCCAGAAGAGTACTGAAGTGGTAGTGTCTGAGGGTCTTCTTTTATACACAGTTGTGCCTTTGAAGCGGGAAGAAGCTTCTGGAGGCATGCATTTGAAGTGCACAGATGCCCGGCCTTCCTGGCCCTGACTCCAGATTAACTACAGGGTGTATACAGCCTTTTGTGTGGAGATAGAACAGAGCTTATTCAGGTGGAAGTGAAGCTGAGTCCAGCTACTCCTTTTCATCCTGCCAGTGATGACTCATCCAGTCACACCTAAGCTCGGATTGTGTGTGGCTGTCTAGGAGGAATACACAAAGCCCAACTGCTAACTACACCCAGTCATGTGACCATTGACAGGCTGCAGGCACAAAATGGCTAAGGCAAGAAAATGCCAACTTTCTGAAAGTGGCATGTTCAGAGTTGCAATTAAAAATTCTGACTTCTCCACAAGTTAGGATTTTAAATTGTGATTCCAGAGACACCAAACATGAAGTGGTCATCTCTTCTCATTTGGAAATTACGCTTATAAAATGCAAAAAGATAACTCCAATTTGATCCTATGGGCGAGACATGCCTTGCAGTAGTGAAAAAACAATTTTAAGAGATTTTCACTACCAGGACATGTAAAATTTAAAAGTTCATGTTAAACCTTTTAAAAACATTGCAGGTTGCCCTAAGGGCTGTCCAGAGCCTACCTTAGAGGTGACTTATATGTTTTACAAGGGAAGGTTTGGGCCTGGCAAAAGGTTTATTGTGCCATGTCCAAATGGCAGTTTTAAAATTGCATCCACGGTCTCTTCAATGGAAGGTCTAGGACATGTTTAAAGGACTACTGAAGTGGGTGACAGAATCAGAGCTGCAGGCCCACTAGTAGGATTTAATTTACAGGCTCTTTGCACACATAGTGCACTTTACAAGGGACTTATAAGTAAATTAAATAGGCCAATTGGGTTTGAGCCAATGTCACCATGTTTTGAGATGGTTAGTACTGGTACAACAGTGTCCAACAGCAAGCAAAATGAAGTCAGCAAAAACAGGAGGTCTGAAGGCAAAATGTTAGGGTGCAACCAGGCCAAGGATACCAGGTCTAACACCAATTATCTCTATGAGGGAGTGACAAGAGTGAGGAACAAGGATCCCTCAGATAGAAGGTTAACACCCTCCTGGATAGGAAACTCCCAAAAGATTTTAAGTTTACTGGAAATGTAAGTGCTGAAAATGGAGGTTGGGTTTTTGAGCGAACTTTAGCAGCATTTTGTGTACGAAATTCCCCAGTCGATGACTAGCTCACATGATAAGGCTGGCACCCACCACCACCTATTAAAACATTTCAGTACTTGGAAAGAAACATTGGAAAAGCAAAGTCCCTGCTTGATGCCCTGGAAGAAAGGCAACCCAAGGACTTCTGTCGCCTGCTGGCACCTATGGACTGGAACTGCTTTCCAAGGATCAAAAGGGTTGTCTCTTGTTGCTTCAGGGAAACAAAAGACAGAAGAATTCCTTTAATTAAATAAGGCCCAGCTGACGAGTTTGTATTGGACCCAGAGAGAGTTCTGACTTTTGAGAGACCTGGTGCCTGGGAGCTTGACATGTGAATCTGGCGGTTGTAGGGATGCAGTAGCAACATTTTGGGACTTAGGGTCTTAATTAGAGTTTGACAGGCAGAATACTCCATCACAAACATGGCAGATGATTATAGCCTATGGCACTTGTAATATGCCGATGCTATATCCACCACCACCATCCCGTCCGTCAAACTTCAAATAGGCCCCTTAGTCATTATTTACATCTCCAGAAGACTCAGACAAAAAGCTTTCTTGTGAGGAGTGGGGAGGGAGCACCACTAGAGGGCAAGACAAGAAAACAATTATAAAGACCTGCTGATTTTCGTGCTGTCCTTCCAAGTAGCCTATTGGTACCCAAGTCCAATAGAATCAGGGATAGGTGGTGTTTCTCTTCACCTCATCAGAAGACTCTTACATTTGGTGAGACTTGTCTACATGAGGGGTCTAATAAAAGACATAGCCACACCTTGACTGTTTTTAAGTTGTAGCTTTGGTTTACCCTTTACAAGTGCTGGAAGCTGGCTAAAGGTGGAAGAAATGACACACACATGAGCATTTACACACACACACAGACAAAAAGGTGGGTTCTTGTAGTATGTAAAGAATATAATCCTTAGAAAACACCGTCATATTTTTAAAGGCACACCCTTTTAACAAACAAAAGTTAGTGCGGATTGTGGTGGGAGGCCACAATGTCCCTCATGTAATACCAAATGTATGGCTAATATTTCATAATCCGTGTATGTGAAAGGCAGCAGTCACTCGTTTGACAGTGGATGTATACATTTAAAGCAGGGCATCAACTTTCTTTGCTCCTGCACGTATGTATTAAGGAAGCATATGGAGGTGAAGTGGTGCTTGTGCCTAATATGGCATTGCAAGACCCATTCCGATTGTCCTTGGACTCACAAACGTTCTCCGTGCAAATATCTCCATGTAAAACCTTGAGCTCAAAAATATTAATTCTGAGTTTTACAGCTTGGATTATGGAAAACAGGTTTATTTCCCTCATGCAGACCTGAAGATCTTAGATTTGATGGGTAACAATAGTGGGAGAGAAACACATCAGTCAGTAATAGTATTTCTATAGCGGTTTCAACAACCCCCAAAAATGCCGAACCACTAAGAATGAGGGCTGTAATGGTTGTCACCTATGAAAGCGAGGGATATTCAGAGACCCTGTTGGAGTGCTTGGCTTCATGCAAATTCTGGTGAAAATGTAGGGGCTCATCTAGTGCTGCCGGATGAATCTTTAGTTCCAACTGAGGATAATCATCAGAAGTCAATACATTTCAATTACATGAAGTAAATTAGGCTCCACCAGGAAGAGAGAGAGTGGTTAGGTTTCAAACCATAGAGGTTTAATAAAGGTTGAGCAAAGCTACAAATTCAAACCAACAAATTAATAAACAATCAATCAATACACGAAAGTGTTAGTTAATATATTCAAAGTAATTAAATTTTCATGAAAACCAAGACAAACTATGATAAAGTTGTCTCGAAATGAAAGCTAAGCAAAATCGTGTCTCCCATAAAGAGAGCACTGCACTCTCCTGAGTAGGGGTAAGGGACTGCTAATACGTCAGGAAAGAGGGGTTGTGAAAGGCATCAGCTAGGCATCTGCAAAGAGTCTGAACCCTTGCCTACTCAATATTAGCTTAACACATACAATTCTAACATGTGTTACACCTATACATGGTTCCCATCTAACGGACCAATCAGGTTAAGGTGCAAGTGGACAACATACATTCATTATTTTCCTAAGCTCCTACACAACGAGGCTACTCTAAGCATCCTTCAAACCTACAGTCATCTGAAACACAATGAGATACATTGGAAAAAGCTGTACTCTGCAGGTGCTTAGAAACGATTGGTTAGCACATTCTACAAGCATCGTCAAAGAAAACATTTCATATGAGGAAGGGAAAGCAATGGCGCATCGAAATGGTACCCGAGAAGTCAGCGTCTCCGGTACAAACCAAGGTGGCAAGCAGACATTAGCCATTTTAAAATACAGGCCTACATTAGCAATAGTCAATCTACACAAACAATACATTTGCATGTGACATTTTAATGTCGATATGAATGAAAAACTCTGAGTATGAAAAGTATCTCCATCAGCCTTCGGCCGGGTTGAGCAGGTGGCATGAAGGGCCCCACAAGCTCGTCATGCTTCTCCAGGGCTGGTAGTGGTACACCCAGGGCTTTAAGTGTGCCTATGCAAGACTGCGCTTACAGCAGACACCACAGTGCAACAATGCATGGGCTGCAGACTCTAACACGGACAGAACGTCTCCCGCCGTTTCACCAAAAAGAGTGCCTAAAACTGAGTGCAAGTGAACCCTGCCTTCTTTGCACAGGGGGGCTCAATTATCCGGCCCTCCGGCGGACCTCAGCGACCTGTCGCAGGCGCCCTCTGACCTCCTTTTCACACAGCTCCAGCCTTCAGATTGGCAGCGCTGGGAATCTCCTTAAGTTGCTCAGGTCCTCCCCACGTCTATCAACCCACTTTTCTAATTAGACTAATTAGAAAATATTCGGAGTATTCTTAGAAGCGACGACTTTTGGAGCTGAAAGTTCTTAGAGGTCGAGAGAGGAGCCCTCAATGACATCCCCAGGAGGTACTGGGGCTTTGCAAGAGGTCTCTGCCTCACAAAGGTCACGGGCCTTTGAAAAGAGCTTTATATTAATGCTCAATTAGAATGTTTGGAAACAAATGTCACCTTTGAAATGTTTCTAATTGCAGGGAGGTCCCAGGCACGATCATCTGCTCAGGCTGCTGGGCCCGCTCGACTCTTGTACATTTCCACAGCGGTTGTTGAGAGAGCTCAAACCTGTGCCAAAAACGTGCCGTGATAATAGTCAATGTTCTCAACGCCAAAGGCATAAAAGGAAATGTATTGGCCAGGGAGTCACAAAGATGAACAGCTAACGATTTTCACAATGGCATCCTCCATGTAATAAAAGATGACGACAGTTATCCATATATGAATATGGTCGCTATTATATACAGTATATATATGTATATATGAATATATATACACACATATATATATATTCACTAAAAAAAACATAGGTTTCAGAACTTTTATAGTTAGGAATTAACATTTAAAAAACCTTAGAAATTCACTGAAAAAACCATATGTTTTAGGGACGTTATAGTTAGCTGAATGAATGAATGAATTTAGATTTCTAGAGCGCACATAGCTGCCCTGAGGCGTCCAAGCGCTAAGAATACCAACTGAAGCTAAAATAAGGAAGGAGGAGTGTCAGCTCCACTATTTACGTGGTGGACATTTCACTCGTACAAAACCAGTGAAATTACCCCGTTATAGTTAGTTCAGCTAACGATGACTTGAGATGTCATCACTGATGTCATGAGAGATGTCACTGACATTGTCATGAGTGATGTAATATGTGACATCATTAGCAGTGCATTGCGAGTTATCGTTAGCTGAACTAACTATAACGGGGGAATTTCACTGGTTTTGTATGAGTGAAATGTCCAGCTAACTATAACCCCGCTAAAACATATGGTTTTTGCAGTGAATTTCTAAGGTTTTTTAAATGCTAATTCCTAACTATAACGTGCCTGAAACCTATGGTTTTTTTCAGTGAATTTCAAAGGTTTTTTAAATGCTAATTTCTAACTATAAAGTGTGTGAAAGTAATGGTTTTTTCAGTGAATTAAAAACAAAAAAATAAATGAAAATTTTTAAGTGTAATAATATATCAATTTTTTGGTACTGATTTTCCACACTTTTAACTGTTTCTTTTTAAGTATTTTATTTCTTAAATAACATTATATATTTTTTAAATAAAAATTGCAAACAAAATGTTTAAAAAAAATTCTAACTGAAATATTGTTTAATTATTTTGTTTTATTTTTTTATTTAATATATTTTAATTATTTTCTTTATTATTTTTTCAAGTTTTTTTTTGGAGTCACGCACCCAAAGCGTACCCATCACGATCGGTGCGCGGATTCTAGCTGCCATTTTAGAAAAGTTGTGAAGAATCCATGTACGGTGTGCGACGGCTGCGTGTTTTCAGTGATGTTAGCGATTGCTATGCGACCGGTCCGCGACTCCAGCTCCCGCGCATTCGCGACACATGCCTGTTTATTTTTATTGCTTTATTGTTCAGTTTTTAGAAAAAAACACCAAAAAAATACAAAATCGTTGAAAAAAGAAGAAAAAAAAGAAAAAAAAATTCTTATCAGAACTACCTTATCTGGTTAGGAAAAAGAACTATAATTGCATGGTAATGTGTGAACGTTTGGTTGAATATATGTGTAGAGCATAATTGACTGAAAGAATGCATTAATAGTGTATGGTGAATGTATAAGGGCAGAAGTATAAGGAAGTTCTGCAGCGTGATACTGTAAGCTCTTTAGCTGCACTGCGCTGTGGTACTTCCGAAGCACAGGGATGTGACATATGTACATAATTATATATTGCAACTCTGTGCTTCCATCTGCATTGGTGCACAAACTGCAGACATGCAGTGACACAGGCATCCTTGCACCATGGTGCAAGGATGTTTGTGTTGTGGGAAGATTGTTTTTGTGCAGGAAAGGATACCTTCCTGCACAAAAACAATCAGTAAAGGCATTTTCCTCTTTCAATGTATGCTGTGGAATGCAGCATACATTGAAAGAGGAAAAAATTAGGAGAAATGAAATCAATTCTTGTTGCCTCTTGCTACACCAACTCTAGGGTGGTGCAGCATTTACACACATCTCCAGATTTATGATTCCTCATAAAACTGGAGATGTGTTTTGATCTATGAGTGTTGCCTGGAAACACCCATAACAACAAATATGGAACGCTCCTTCAATGCAAAGTGCTGTGTTTAAAGGGGTCATATTTCCAAGGAGAAGAAAAGCCATGTAGGGTGTCTTTTCCTCTCCTTGTAAATATGAAGGAGTGCCTGGCGCCATCACTACGTTATAAAAAGTGACGTACTGGTGGTGCAGGGTGCTTGTAAATCTGCCCCATAAGTGCTTAGGTATTGTCGGACTGATACAATAAGAACATAGTGCTGGATGCGTGATTGAAGAATTGCATAAGAGTGATAGGAGATATTCTACACTGCAAGGGTACTACTTCAGTATTTAACGGAGTGGATTAATAGTATGTATCTGTTTAGAGATTTGTAGGGATTATGCACAGAAAATTGTATGTGTACTTCTGTTGGTGCCTTAGTCATTTTTTATAAGAATACCACTACTAACTGGAAAGATGAAAGTTCTGCAAACAGAGTGAACACTTAATTTATAACTGCTTACGTATTGGTGGAGTGATAGGATAAGTAGATACTGATAGATAAGTGATTAAAGAAGTGCATGAAGCAGACTGGATGATTCCTACACTGTATAATACTAACTAAGTATTTAGAAGAGTGTATCAATAGTATGTAGCTAGTTACATATGTGCTTGGATACTGCACAAAATACTATAGCTGCACTAGCTGCACTGTGTTAGTAGCTAGGCCATTCCATAAGTTCATGACTAGTAACTAGAATAATTACATTTTTACAAACAGAGTGTAAAACTGCATCTTGTTGACCATTTTACAGAGCAGCGAGGCTCCCGCCCTCCCATAGCAAACAGCAGTGTCCCAGGGGTAGGCACTCCGGCACACTGCAGGCCCTGGGGGATGGCGGTCCCCACGGCCATCGTTGGCTCCAGGAGGGGGGCCATGCGACCCCCTCAAAACAATTACAAAGCCCCGGGGGTGGTGGTCCCTGGTGCTTGGGGGTCCATCACGGACCCTTCATTTTTTAATAATTAGAGCCTCGGGGAGGTGTTGGTCTCCGGGGCTTGTGGGGGGGCTCCAGCCCCCGAAACAGGAATTCTTTTTTAAAGAAAAGTCCCAGGGGGTGGCAGTCCCCGGGGCTGCGGGGGGTCGTGTGCCTCCACAAAAATATATGAATAAAAGCCCGAGGGGTGGAGGTCCCTGGGGCTTGAGGGGGACTTGGATGCCCCATCTTAAAAATCAATTACCCCGGGGGTGGCGGTCCCTGGGACAGTGTGGGGGGTATTGGGCCCCCCCCCCCCCACTTTTGTTTTTCTGCCCCCAGGACCTGGCCCACCCGGGGGCATAATTTTAAGAGAGAGCGGGGGCCCGCACTTTGTTTTTTCATTTTCGTGGCTGGACCGCACACCCTGCGCGCATCACGGCGTTCAAACAAAAAAAATGCTTTTTTGACCCTGGAGGTCCTTGTGGGACCATCTAAGCAGGCCTAGGGGACCAGGGCGTTTCAACCCTGCCTCCTATTCTTGTTTTGTACCTTAATTTTACTGTTTTCCTGCACCTCGCTTCAACCGAGGCACAAGACGGCTGCCAACAGTTTCTGCTTTGGACTGTTGACAGCCAATTAGAATGCAGCTCGTGATCGGCAGGGTGCGCAGATCCTAATCTGCAGAGTGCGCGGATCCTCCGTGGTCATAAATATCACTATTTTTTTACATTTGGTTTTCTCAGCAACTACTGAACGAATTTACATCATTTAAAAAAAGAGTTCTTTCTGAACCAAGGGCTATCTTTTTGCCATATTTGTTCTAATTCCACCAGCAGTTCAGGCTGCAGCTGTGGCTAAAGTTTCCTACGGAAATTGCATGGAGAAAACACGTTTTGGGACCCCCTTTTTCTCGGACCCCGCTTGCCGAATCTCCCCAAAACTTTTGAGATTATAGCGGACCAGAACGGGCCACAAGTTTTGAAAATTTCGCAAACATTCATCAATCGGTGCCAAAGTTAATAGGGAATAGAATGTTACAATTTTCCTATGGTAACTAGGTCCTAACTATAACTACCTACTGGCGACCGCCAGTAGGTGATATATATACATATATATATATATATATATATATATATATATATATATATATATATATTACCTACTGGCGGTCGCCAGTAGGTATATATAGTTAGGATTTTTTCTCTATGGGATTTTTGAAAATTCTATGTCTAATAACTTTGGCGTTTGTGGACGGAATTGGCTGAAATTTTCAGGAAAATGGAACATTTTGTTTCTGAGCAGCCCCTAACAACTTGGGGGGTTTCATCAAGGGGGGCCGAGAAAAAAGGGGGGTCCCAAAACGCGTTTTTCCCATGTTAATTTCCATAGGGCGGTTGGCCTCACTTTTAGCTCGAACGGCTGAATGGATTTGCACGAAACTTGGCAAAATTGTAGGGACTGTTAGCCCGATGTGCCTTTGCTAGGTCTCAATATATGTGCTCCAGTGGATTTTGAGTAATTTAGGTTCAAAAAAAGATATATATCTGGGCGGAGCCTAACCACACATCTGATCTGATTGGCTGTCAGCACTTCATCCAAGAAGTGTTGGCAGCCATCTTGGGACCAATATACATGATAGCACCTCATTAAAAAGCATTGTAGTTAATAGAGGGTTTTAGGACTTTAGTTACATTATAAATCATTTGTTGATGGTACCATACTCGTTTTAGGAATTGTGGTGGGTTCTAAGGTGATTTTACCATGTGAAAAAACCTTCTGCTGTGATATCATGAATATTGTTTGAAAGAAAACTAATATCTCATGATTTTCCCACAGTGGTTTGGAAGGGGATCTATAAGCTAAACTGAAAGCATATTTTCTGTAAATTCACATTATCTTTCTCAGTCATGTGAAAATGAAGTCTGACATTCTCAGTAAAACATGTACATCCAACAAGGACAGAGACTGTCAGTTGATTCCTTTGTGTTCTACTGCAGCCTCCTAGAGTGTTCTAAAGAACAACTAGAGCGCTAACAGTCCTACTTATTACAAAGGTATGGCACACCTGAAGCCATCTTGATTGGAATAAAGTGGTAACTCTTAAAACATTTAATTTAAAAAGAAACAACATGAGGGGGTATATTTTGCCATAGAAAGTATGATTAGTGCTGCAGAATGAAAAATTAGGGCACATTTTGAGTGACTTCTCAAATCCTTTTCTATTTCATTAAAACATTCTGACATGCCGTCTCCCAAAATGGCCACCAGAGACAAAAGAGCCCAAATGTAGCCCAAATATCACCCAGATGTAGCCCAAGTATAGCCCAATGACAGAATGTCCCAGAGTGTTCTAAAGAACAACTAGAGCGCTAACAGTCCTACTTATCACAAAGGTATGGCACACCTGAATCCATCTTGATTGGAATAAAGTGGTAACTCTTAAAACATTTAATTTAAAAAGGAACAAAATGAGGGGGTATATTTTGCCATATGAATTATGATTAGTGCTGCAGAAAGAAAAATTAAGGCACATTTTGAGTGACTTCTCAAACCCTCTTCAATTTCATTAAAAAATTCTGACATACAGTCTCCCAAGATGGCCACCAGAGACAAAAGAGCCTAAATGTAGCCCAAATATCACCCAGATGTACCCCAAGTATAGCCCAATGACAGAATGTCCCAGAGTGTTCTAAAGAACAACTAGAGCGCTAACAGTCTTACTTATGACAAAAATATGGCACACCAGAAGCCATCTTGATTGGAATGAAGTGGTAAGTCTGAAAACACTCAATTTAAAAAGGAACAACATGAGGGGGTTAATTTTGCCATAGAAAGTATGATTAGTGCTTCAGAAAGAAAAATTTGGGATCATTTTGAGTGACTTCTCAAATCCTCTTCTATTTCATTAAAAAAAATTCTGACATGCAGACTGAAACATGCACTTTGAATACCAGCAGCAGACGTCCCTGGTGAGCAGTAGCTTTACTACAGTGATCTAATGTGCAACTAGAGTGCTAACATTCAGAATTTATGGCAAATGTGTGACACATCTGAATGCCTTCTTGATGGAACCAAAGTAAACAAGCATTGAAAATGCAATAGATCTCGCCCTCGTTTAAGTTAAAGCCATTCTGTTTGTAATGAGGTGGCTTTTTAGCTTTGCTTTTATTAGTGTTTTTTCAACTTTCATGTAAATAACATGCATCTGTATGCATATAAGTATATGTATGCATGCATTTATGTTTGTATTTATATAGATATACAGATGATATATGTTTATATATGTATGTATATATATATATATTCACTGAAAAAACCATAGGCTATAGACCATATATAGTTAGGAATTAGCATTTACAAAACCTTGAAAATTCACTGAAAAAACCATACGTTATAGACCATATATAGTTAGGAATTAGCATTTACAAAACCTTGAAAATTCACTGAAAAAACCATAGGTTATAGACCATATATAGTTAGGAATTCGCATTTACAAAACCTTATTTTACTCACACAAAACCATTGAAATTCAATATATAGTTAGTTGCACTAACTATATATCGCGCACCCGCAATCCACTGCTGATGATGTCACATATTACATCATTCATGACATGGTCAGTGACATCACTGATGACATCACTGATGACATCTCAAATGACATCACTGATGACATCACTGATGACAACATCCAGTGACTGTATGTTTCTGTAAAGTTAAAATATGTCTTACATATTGAAGAATGAGTGGATGTATAAGTGTCTGGATGAAGGATTTAGTAGGTGCATGACTGACTGTATGAGTGAGTGATTAAATGTGTCTCACTGAGTGCATGGGTTAGTGACTAAACTGTCTTAATTTGTGCATCATTATGTCTGTTGTTCTGTAAACTGTTGCATGTGTTGATAAGTAGCTATATGAGTAACTATATGGGTTATTGATTGGTTGCCCAAGTATTTGTATGGGAGACTGAGTGTGTGTGTGGGTGGCTGGGAGGTGTATGACTCTGTGCATAGATGTGTGAGCAGTTGATTCACTAGATGTATGGTTTCAAAAGTGCATGTGGAAACAGATGTATGGGCGGTTGACTGTGTGCATGAGTGTATTGGTGAGTGAATGGATATCTCAGTGCTACATGTCAAAGTAAGTACATATGTAAAACACAGTACATGTGAGAGTTGACATATATAAATAACTGTGCATAAGAGCCAGTGAATGTGTGAGTGGCTGTATGGATCATTGTGAACTTGTATCAGGGATTGTATAAGAGAGTAAATATGTGTTAGTATATGTTTGAATAAGTAAAGTTTGTATAACTGTATAGTTGAGGAAATGGAGGTGTGATTGATTCTTTGCATGACTGACTAGGTGTGTGAGTAACTCCATGGATGAGTGACAGTCTGTGAGTGTCTGTTTACACTGATTGTATCTAAGGTTATATTAGAGTCTGAAGAGGTTCATCGTATTATCACATGAATGATATCATCAGTGATGTGATCAGTAATGTCAAATGAGATGTCATCAGTGATGTCATCAGTGATGTCATTTGAGATGTCATCAGTGATGTCATTTGAGATGTCATCAGTGATGTCATCAGTGATGTCACTGACCATGTCATGAATGATGTAATATGTGACATCATCAGCAGTGGATTGCGGGTGCGCGATATATAGTTAGTGCAACTAACTATATATGGAATTTCAATGGTTTTGTGTGAGTAAAATAAGGTTTTGTAAATGCGAATTCCTAACTATATATGGTCTATAACCTATGGTTTTTTCAGTGAATATATATATATATATAAACACACACACACACACATATATATAGAGCATTATTTCAAGTGCGATTGTTAGGGTAAGAGTGGATACAAATGGTGTTTACTGCTGTTTTTTCACTTATCACACATGTGTTCCATGCAAACTGCGCTCAGTCACCGACATTTCTGCATATACAGTTTCTTCCAGGTGTCACCTATAGAAGCGTGTGTGCTGCAAAAGGAATACCACTTTTGGACTTTATTCTCTTATACCCCAAAAGAATGTGCTGCTCACTACTGAAGGAGGACAACTATCCTCAAATACATGTCTAAAGATACACAGCACTAGCTGCACCAACAAGGGTGAAAAAACTGTCACTGAAGAAAGTTCTATCATGCACTGCATTTACCACGATTCATTGGGGCGCACTGAGTGCTGGGATGTGAGTCAGTGTGCTCTCACACTCTTTTTGTTTGAAAATAGCAGCCCGATTCATGAAGCTAATTTGCGATCGCAATTGCTGCGAATTAGCAATTGCGATCGCAAATTGAGTAAAAGCTATTCATGACATTGAAAATCGCAAAAGTGTGTAAGCGCTAAATAAAAATTGCGATTTTGCAAATAAATTAGCAGAATCCTGAAACCTGCCCCTTTGCGATTTAGAAATAGCGAGAAACCAAGGATTCTGCAAATTCATTTGCGAAGTCGCTAAATAATCGCTATTGCCATTAATGAAAATTCGCAGATTGCGAAAAACACGAAAATCGCTATTAGCGACGCGCAATTTAAGGAGAACCCAAACCAGGTGGTAACCAGCAAAAAAAAATAAAAAATAGTTGATTAAAGTTAACTGCATACAGGTGCTGGCCTGACCAAACACACTAAAGGACATGCAGCTGGAGACTGAGGACTCTCACAATGCCAGGCTGCAGCGAGCAGCACAGAACAGGCGTAGGATCCAGGAGCGGATATTCCGGCAGCGGGTCACCCTTTTGGGCCAAACCAGGGAGCAAATCTATGCCAAGTACCGCCTAAGTGGCCCAATGATCATTGAGCTGATCCAGGACCTAGACCCCCTGCTGCAGCATCCAACAAGGAGAACCAATGCCGTCCCCACCCATGTACAGGTATTGTGTAGCCTGCACCTACTGGCCTCCGGAAGCTTCCAGGGGATAGTTGCTGTCGCTGGGAGCATATCCCAGCCCACCATGTCTCGCTGCTTAAGAAGTTTCCTGGATGCAATGCTGACCCGGCTACACCACTACATTTCATTCCCCACCACCCAACAGGACCTAAATGACACCAAGCTGAAATTCTACAAAATTGCACATTTTCCTCATGTTATTGGATGCATTGACTGTACCCATATCCACATCTGCCCACCAGCACAAACGGAATGCATGTACCGCAACCGCAAGTCCTACCACTAGCTCAATATCCAGATGGTGTGCAGCGCAAATAATTATATCACGGACATAGTGGCACAATATCCGGGCAGCTCACATGACTCCTTCATCTTGCGGCACAGCGGCATTCACACACGACTGGCAAGGGGAGACTTTGGCGAAAGACACCTACTGGGTAAGTACACATGCCCCCAAATACTACACTTTGATCATGTATCTGCGCAGAATAGGCACTCACCCTGTGCTCATTACCCGCAGGTGACAGCGCCTACGGTCTACGTGAGTACCTCCTCACCCAATACCTCAACCCTGCCACACCACAGCAACGGCGTTACAATGCTGCACACATACGGACAAAAAATTGCATAGAGAGGACATTTGGCCTATTGAAGAGCCGTTTCCGCATACTGCACAAGACTGGTAGGGCCATCAAATACACACCTGAGGTCTGCTGCTGCATCGTGGCCGTGTGTGCAATACTCCACAACATTGCTACCAAGCGCAGGATACCAGTGGAGATATCTGGCAGTGAGTCTGAAGGTGACAATCGACCGCCTCTACATGTACGTCATGCACGCGGAGAAGATCCTGCTGAAGGACACAGGCGCCGCAACCACATCACTATGAACTGTTTCTAGTGCACACATTCCCCTATCACAACACTGCACCCATGCAAATGTAATAATGACATGAGAGTGAATCAAGTTTGACCATTACTCTTTATTGTTTATTCACAATAAATTGGCCTTTAAGTATTCAACTGTCTGATGGAGAGAGTATTGCTCCATACCTCCCCATGCTGGGGCAGGGGGTGTGCGGGGGTTGACTGCATGGCCTCCCTCTGAGTGTCAGAGTCCTCACGGTCGGTGACGACGAGACGCCCCAAGTCGTCTCTCCGCATCCTGAGGGACGGTGTTGGCCCTAGTTGCTGATGTTGGCCTGCTGCTGCGGTGACGTGCAGGCATCGGTGGCAAGGATGCGCTGCTGTTGGTTGACGCAGCCTCACTTGCGTCGTCAGCCCCCTCTGTTTCTTCATGGGCAGTGGCCTGTCTGCCGAGCACTGCTGCGGTGAGTAGGTCTAGTGACCTGGCCACATCCTGGCAACACTGCACCATCTGGGCCTGCATTGTGAGTGACCTTCGTGCCAGTTGAGATGTAGCATTACCAACTACATGATTGGACCTAGTGTAGGCCGATAGGCGGGCCAGTAGTTGGCGGTGGCGTCGACGGGTCATGTCCTGCTGGGCTACAGGCAGCTGGTTGTTTTCACGGACTGCAGCGGTCATCTGGGCTATGTGTTGGCCGTTCGCCTGCATCTGTGTGAGCAGTGGTGCGATGCACCGCCAGCATGCGGCGTTCGATGGCCAGGCCTGGATCTGGTGTTTCAAGTGCCCTGCCGGTGCCTGCTGGGCCCTGGCGCTGCTGGCGCCTCAGTGTGCTGGTGTGTGACCTGGCACCAGCTGTGCGCCTCATCTGCCTCCGAGGCGCTGGTGGTGGAGCCTGTACCACTGCTGTGGCTGTTTGCTGGGGGGTTGGCTGCACAGCTGTGGCTGCAGGGGTGGCCCTGTCCGCACAGGGTGGTGGTGGTGGGAGCACTGCTGGTGGCTGTGATGGGCCGGTTCGTTGGGAGGACTGGCCCTCACCCTCAGTGTCCTCCTGGCTCTCGGCGATGTGCAGCGCCTCACTGTCTGTGCTGGCTTGCTCACCTGCACCTGTAATGTGAAAGGGTGCATGATTAAAGTTGTGTATCTTGTGCAGGCAATGTTGATACATGCATGCAGCCTTGCTTTCCCTGACTGGCTTTTGGATTTACTTTGCATTGACTGCTCTGGCAGTGTTGGGCTAACTGCGGGTACATGATTACACTACAACTTCCACAATGCAATGGGGCTTTGTTGGTGAGCATGGGCTGCATTGTTGGGGATGTCATGGTGCTAGCTCAGGACTTAAGGGCATTGTTGGGGGACTGGGTCGCAGTCGCATGGCACTTACCTTCAGGTTGTTGGCTGGGTCGAGATGAGTCCAGCTGAAGGACCCCCACGCAGGCTTCTGGCGCAATGGTGTCCTCAATCAGGTCCTCCAATGGGGTGTTCGGTGTGGCTACAGGTTCCCCTCCACCAGTGGCCAGTCGCTCCCCAAGCCTCTCAGCAATCCGCTCCTTAGAACGACCTCTCAGGTCGTACCAGCGCTTTTTTACGTCGTCAATGGAGCGCTGGGTCACACCAACAGAATTGACCTTCCCGCGGATGCGCTGCCAGATCCTGCGCTTCTCTGCCTCTGGCACCCTCCGGGAGTCTTTTCCAAAGAGCCTGGCATGATCCTTGCAGACCCCCTCAATTAGGTGCTCCAGTTCTAATTCGGAAAACTTTATTTTCCTCTTTCT
Organism: Lissotriton vulgaris; assembly: GCF_964263255.1. Taxonomy (NCBI): domain Eukaryota; kingdom Metazoa; phylum Chordata; class Amphibia; order Caudata; family Salamandridae; genus Lissotriton; species Lissotriton vulgaris. The sequence continues at coordinate 535,162,097 of NC_141689.1, forward strand.
CTCCTGCCCACTGCTCCCTGCTGCATCCTGGGACATCTTGGGATTCTTTTTTTCTGGCTGGGGTGCTGCACAGTGTTGGTTTTGGTGCTCCTCAGTTTCCTGCTGCCACTCCCTGGCTCTGTGTTCTGTTTGTGGGTGTGGTGAGCCTACTTCCTGGTTGTGATGTCATCAGTGGGCTCGAAATGCGACTTCCCGTTTTTGCGATCTCGCAGTTAGCGAGATTGCAAATAGCGATATCGCAATTTGCGATATCGCAATTTCTGCATAGGAAATTGCAGATTCTGCGATCATTTTGCGATTGCGGCAAGATCGCAATCGCCAATTGCGAATCGCATTTTTTTATCGCATTTGTACATGAATTCCATTCTGCGATTCTCAAATTGCGATTAGCAAATTTTCGCAATTTGCTAATCGCAAAATGGTACCTTCATGAATCTGGCTGTAAGTCCTTTATTAGTAGGAGATAGTGCTTTGCAATAGTGTGGGACTCGCAGGAGTTTCGCCCTTACTGCTTGGCACTAGGTTTTTAGTGCAAACAGATTCCGTAGAAAATGTTGAAGTGGTTGCAGACTATAAAGAGAGAGAATACAAAGTTGTTATGATGGTCTATCTCTTTGAAAGGCGTAGATTTTGTGGTGGAGCACAGAGCCAGATCGAAACATGGGAATGCTGATGGACCTTCCCATGGATTTTACTGATCTCAAACCGCAAATTCTTCAAGTTAGGAGTTGAATTGGGTAGTCAGATCTGGGTGGGGCATCTCTTAGGACAGAAAAGTCCCTCGCATGGTAATGGACGTGGTGAAATCTGAATCCTCTGTAACAATTTATTTGGGCATGGATGAACATGGGTCATGTGGGTCTGCCATGACCTAGGTGTGGCACATGGATTTTAGTCTTGCTAAAGACTTGGAAGGGTGCACAAACCATTACTCACGGGTTGGATCCCACTGATGCCTGTTAGTGTACAAGGATTTAACTGGATTTTATCAGGAAAAATGGCTGTCACAGATAGGTTCGCAAATGCAGGAGCTGCGCAATTTCCCATAGACAAACCTGATAGTTGAGTGTAATATCTCTCATGCCATATAAAATAGGATACAGTGTGAAATGCATGAGTTCCAACAGAAATGACATCATCCAGTGAGTGTAAGTGTTTCATAAGTGTTTGTAAGACTCAAAGGTAGACACTAATCTACTGTATAATTACATTACTATTCTTTTTGTACTGCTAATGAGTGATATTATTTCTAACATATATCATCTGAGTGGCTGTGTGACTGTCTGTATCAGTGTGTGAGTAGGTGTCTGAGTGGATGTATGGGTGTGTTAGTGGCTATATGGGTGTGTTACTGGGTGTATGAGTAGCTTTATGGGTAAGTGAATGGCTGTATTGAGGAGTTAGTGGATGTGTAAGCGCCTGCATGGGTGAGTTAGTGGCTGTCTGAGTGGCTGTATAGGTGTGTGATTGACTGTATGGGTGACCAAGTGGCTATATGGGTGAGGGGGTGGGTGTGTGAGCGACTGTAGGAGTGAGTGAGTAGCTGTTTGACTGTGTGTACAAGTTAGTGAGTAGGTGTGAGTGGCTGTATCTGAGATTGAGAGTCTGTGGCTGTAAGGGTGTAAGGGTGAGTGAGTGGGTTTGTGAATGGTTGTATGACTGGATATATAAGTGGTTCTGTGGGTGTGAGCGTGGGTGTGTGAGTGGTTGTATGGGTGAGTGAGTGGCTGTATGGATAAGTGAGTGGGTGTGTGAGTTGCTGTACGGGTAAATAAAATGGTGTGTTAGTAGCTGTATCAGTGAGTGAGTGGCAGTGCGAGTGGCCATATGGGTGAGTGAGAAGCTGTGTGAGTTTCTATTTGGGTGATTGCGTGGGTGTGTGAGTGGCTGTAAGGGTGAGTAAGTAGGCATATGAGTGGTTTATGGGTCAGTCAATGAGTATGTGAGTTGTTGTGTGGCTATGTGAGTGGGTTTATGTGAAGATTTATTGCTGTGTTAGTAGGTCTGTGGATAATATAATCAGTGATGTCACTGACCATCTCATGAGTGATGTAATACGTGAGATCATAAGCATTGCATTGCAGGGGCATAAGTTATAGTTCGCTCAGGTAACTATAACTGCAAATTTCACTGATTTGTAGGAGTGAAATCTGAGCCTAAATATAATGTCCCTGGAACCTTTGTTTTTTCTGTGAATTTCTAAGGTTTTTAAAATTCTATTTCCTGTATATAATTTCCCTGTAACCTTTGTTTTTAAGGGAATTTCTATGTTTCTAATGTTATTTCCTAACTGTAACATCCCTGTAACCTTTGCTTTTTCAGTGAATTTCTAGTTTTTTTTAAATTGTATTTCCAAACTGTAAATTGTAACCTTTGACAGTGAGTCCCTGAGTGGCTGTATAAGTTAGAGAGTGGTGTGTGGGTGGCTGTATGGGTCTGTGAGTGGGTGTTTAAGTGGCTGTGTGGGTTGATGGCTGGCTGTGTAAGTGCTCTATGGATGTGTGAGTTGTTTTGAGGGTGTGTGAATGGCTGCATGGGTATGTGAGTTACATACTACTAAGGTGGACAGAGCGGGGCCAAACAAGCAATGCCTCCAGGCGATTCTGAATTTGGCATATTTGTAGTCATTTAAAGGGAGAACCATGGACTCTGCTCTTACCAAAAAAGTTCAAGAAAGAACCCATTCATCAAAGTCACTGCAGATTGTGCTCTGATAGATGAACAATGCATTTGCCTTTACCAAGGATTTCAGATTGTTTTTCAACGTGGAAATTCCGAGAAAACACTCTTGATTTGCCCTATCAAAGCCAATGGTGCTAGGACCATTTGTCCGTTATGGAAGTGGAGCTTCAAGTTGAGCACCTGCTATGTTTATATTTGTAAATGCTTCCTGTTGAGGTTTAATTTGTGTGTCATGAGCATGAGGGCCAGAAAGAACATCACCTGCCGGTTTATCCAACAAAAATCCACAGTTTTGCATTAAAATGTCTACCCAGCTGGAGAAGTATTTGCTGGTTAATTAGTAAGTGCTACCTCGTTTGGTAAATGCCAGGTACGTATACTACATTAAAGCTGCATATTGGATCAACAGGAAATGTCTCCAGTGACCTTCTCTGCATTTTGGCAATGTCATTGTTCCCGTGTGTCTTCATTAAAAAATCAGTAATAACATTAATTCTGCTACAGAGAAGACAACGAGACTACAAAGAAGTTAATCTCCATCAAACAAGGGTACTTTCTCCTAACTATATGAAGCAAGCGCTTCTTTGGTTTGTGTAGATGTCATCATTTTTTTTGGCATCAAGAAAGAGATGTGCCCAGAATGCTTTTCTTTTTCTATTATTATTATTTTTATAGTCGCAAATTCTTTGCGGACAGTTCCAATACGTATAATCCGCTACTGCAGATATTTGTGAAATTGCGTGATTTTTAGAAAGTATAAAAAGCATGTATATACATATTTTAATTAATTTTTACGATCAGTAGTTTACTAATATAACATATTAAGTGAGATTTTCCAAAGTAATTTTGTGGTTGAATACTGTTTTATTCTATTTTCCATAATCGCAAATATGTCAGCATTCGCGAATACATCGGTGTTCGCGCATATCACATGAATATGGAAGAGAGGGATTTCATTGGACAAAACTATTTTGATTATTCTAGAAAGTAAGTTCCCACCCAGCTTTCTTTTCTTTAGACATCTAGGATGTCCAGCATCTGGTCTTTTAAATTTGAATATTGATTTGGCTTTTGGGAAATAATTTCCACATAAAATGGCATCTGGTGGCAGTGAAGATCAGCTACCACACCTTGATGAAGGTATTCAGGAAAAATATTGAGTCAGTAATATCAGCTGACACGAATATTGAGTTAGAAATGGACACAGAAATCTTGTGAGCAAGAATATCGTGAAAAAGAATATTGATTTTAAGGTAAATGATATAGATGTTAAAAATATTGTTGTTAATAATATCGATTTTTTATTATTTTTGTGTATTTGGTATTTTAATATATATGTTAATTGTATATGTTTTAAAATGTTTGTTTAAATATTGATAGTTTTTAATATGGTCTGTAAATTAATAGTAGTTTTAAAATTTAATGTAATCTTTTTTTGTTATTTTTTAAACCATAGTGGTTTGTGGGGTTCATAGGGGAATGGGTGGGAAGTAAGTTAATTAAAAATAATAAATACTTTTTTAACATTAATATTAATAATTTGATTGGTAATTATTTCTGTTAATTGTATAATTAAATTTTTTTGTTATGTTTTAGGTGCTAGTTGTGGGTTTTTTAGGAATATAGGGTGGGATGTAAATTAATTATAACTAAATTAATAAATATTTTTAAATCAATATCAATTATTTAATCAATATTTATTTATATTAATTGTGTATTTAATATGTTTTGTTTTTCAGTTTTAGGTGTGTGTTGTGGGTTTTGTAGGGGATAGAGTGGGAAGTAAATTAATTAGAATTAATTTACAATTAATTTGTAATTATTATTAATTATTCAAATAATAATTATTTACATAAATAGCATACACATTTTTTTACGTTTGAAGTGTGGGTTCTATGTTTTGAAGCGGCATAGTTTAGGAAGGTAATCATTTATAATTTAATAATAATTCATTTATAAATATTTATAGTTATTTATATGATAATTATTTATGTTGATTTTATAAATATGTTTTTACTATACATTTCTCATTCAGGTTGTGGGGTTTGTATGTGTATATGGTGAGAAGTAGGTAATCATTAAAAAAATTATTTTGTACTACAAATAATGATTTAATTGATAATTATGTGAATTGTGTAATATATTTCTTTGTTTGTGGGTGTTTTGTGGTAATCCTTGATGCCTAGTAAAATGCAAATTCATTCTTTATTGTTTAAGTTATTTAAAACCATAATAATATTTCAATAAAACTGTATGACATAATATATTATAAATAGTAAACATGAAGGAATTCTGTCAGCTGTAACGTATTGTTTTTGAATAGTGACAAATCAGTGGAAGAGAAAAATTAGCCAAGAGCAGGTGTTAAAATATTTGGCATAAAGTGCTACAGGTCTCTTTTTTTTATAGGCAATTTTATTGAGTTTATGAGAAATCAACAAGATATAACCAAGACCAGCTGTTTGTAAGGACGTCGTGCAAGACAGGTACAGGAAAAGATCACATCCTCATAAATGAACCCATAGACAGTCAAAAGCAGTGTCGCACCCATTCCAGTCCTCGAGTGCTCAGCAGGGGTGTCAATCCTCCCCTACCCCAACCTATTTTCCCCACATTTGACTGAACGGTTTCCGGCAGCCTCTGGCCTCTTGTAGGGGCCGCTCCTGTGCAGCACACCAATCTACCCCCCTGCGCTAGTGCCCCACAACGGGAGCAACCAAGCTGAACCAGTTGGCCGCAATGTCTCCCTTGCCCATCATCAGAGCCATATTTAGAAAGAGTTTTTAAGCTCTGGAACCGTCCATCCCCTCCGAGATACCCAGGAGAACATTCACGGGGTTGAGCGGTACCTCCAAAACCAGGACCTCAGTGAGTTCCTCTATGAGGGATTCCCAGTATTGTGTGATTTCAGAGAAAAGCCATACCATGTGATAGAAGTTGGGAGGGGTGCAGCGGGGACAGGATGCGTCTGATCGGAGTCCAGCGCAATGGAGTTGCAGCGGTGTAAGATAGGCAGTGTGGAGATAGTATGCCTGAACTAGGCGAAATCTTGCTGATGCTGAGGCTGTTTTGGGGGCCATCAAAGCATTCCTCCAATCAGCATCATCCAGGGATCCGAGCCAACCCTCCCATCTGTCTCTGAGGTGTTATAGTGTGTTAGGGATGTTATTGATGAGGGAGCAATAGATACGGGAGATCCCTCCCTTCCCTAGGTTACCAGTCATGGTCTGGGTCTTGGGTGGGCTATATTCTGGCAGGAAGGTACCTTCAGGGATGTGAGAGTGAAGGGCATGTCGCAGCTGCAGGTACCGGTAGAATTGGGATGCCTCAAGGGAGTAACAAGTCTGTAGTTGTTGGAAAGTGCGTATGTGACTCCCACCCCAAACATCCCGCAGAAGCGAAATGCCAATGAGATCCCATGGTCTAAAACCAGGGAGGTTGGCAACCTCTCTGAGTTGTGTACCGCACCACAGTGGGGTATCTTGAGTCAGTTTGCCCGACGCAGAGAGGCTCACCAGGCCAAGAGCACCCCGCGGGTGACCTCCGGTAGAGTTTGGGGAATGGTGCATCCATACAGCATCCCTTAAATGGTGACCAAGCCCAGGGTGTGCAGCTCTAAGCGGTATGCAGGGTCAGACCAGCCACTGTTAAACCAATCATGCACGATGAGGAGCCGAGTCACCAGATAGTAAAGATAGAGGTTCGTCATCCCCAGACCACCGTCATAGGGAGGGACCTGACACTGAGCAAGGGCTAGCCGAGGTCTCTGGCCTCCCCACAAGAACTTAATGACCATGCCGTCCAGCTCTCGGAACCACAACCTTGAGAAGGAGAGGTGCGGATTCTGCACCATATACAGGAATCTGAGCATGATCATCATTTTGAACAGGGCCATTCTGCTCATACGGTTCAATGTCAGAGTTTCCCACTTGAGGAGATCAGCCCGAGCCTTTTTCACTACTGGGGTGACATTGAGTGACCAAGCGAGATCATTGAGGAGGGTGACCCAAATCCCCAAATACTTGAAGGACTGTTGCCGCAGGGGTATTGACGATTGCCAATCAAAGCACTCTCTCGAAAGATGGAAAGGGACCAGAACAGACTTAGCCGAATTCAATAGAAGGCTGGAGGTCTGTTTGAAAAGATGCAGGGCCCGGAAGCAACTGGGACCTGATCGAGCAGGATCCATCAAGAACAACAAGACATCGTCGGCATAGAGGGCAATCTTATACTCCTCTACGCCAGGCCATCGCCACCCCGTAAGGAGCTGGTCAGAGCGGACAAGATAAGCAAAGGAATCCATTGCCAGCACGAACAGGAGGGGTGAAAGAGGGCACCCCTACATCGTGCCTCTCCTGATGGGGAAGGAGTGCGACAGGGCTCCGTTGACTAATACCTGGGCTCTCAGCTTACAGTAAAGTGCCTTAACCAGGCCGCAGAAGGGGGCATGAAAACCCATTTCCAGTAATACTGCCTCCAGGTATTTCCAATCCACTGAGTTGAACGCCTTATCAAAATCTGCGAGAAGGAGAGACAAGTAGGGGGTCAGTTGCTGGCGGTTCGCTAGAGCAAGGTGTAGACGTCGGAAGCAGTGTTGAGTTCCTTGGGAAGGCCTAAAACCTCACTGTTCAGGTGGACCAACTTGACCAGGTAGGGTTGTATGTGGTTGGCTAGGACAGAGGCAAATATTTTGAGCTCTGTATTAATGAGGAAGATGGGGCGGTAATCCAAGCAAAGTTTCGAGGGAGGCTGGGATTTAGGGATCACCACTATGGTGGCTGTATCTATCTCATGGCGGAATGAGCCGCGATCAGACGCCTCCTGGTATACTTCTAGGAGGTTGGGAATCAGCCTTTCCTGGAAAGACTCATAGAACTCCTGCGGGTGTCCGTCTAGGCCTGGGGTCTTCCCCGGAGCCATACTAGAAATGGCATCACTAATCTCCTCCGGTGTGACCGGGAGGTCACAGTGTTCTTAATACCATAGTTTTGTGGGTTTTGTATAGGTACAGGATATATAGGAAATTATAACTATTAATAATTATTGTTAATTTTTAATAATTGTTTAAATGATAATTGATTATGTAAATATGTAAATCAAATATTGTTTAGGTTATATGTGTGAGTTGTATTTTTAGGGGTAAAGCGTGGGAAGTTAATTAAATATAATTAATTTATTCTGAGTTAATTAGTTATATTAATTGTTCAATTGATTATTAATTATGTAAATTCTTCATTCATTTTTTTAATTGTATTTTTATATGGTGTCAGTTGTTTGTTTTGTACAGATAAAGGGTGGAAAGGTAATTAAATGTAATTGTTTATTAGTATTTAATTAGTATTTTTAGTTTGATAGATATTTAATTATAAAAAATGTGTCAATATTATAAATTTGAATATACATTTTAGATGTGTGGTGTTTAGCTTGTAGTGATATAGGGTAGAAAGTTATGTAAGTAATAACAGAATTAAAAAAAGGAACTTTTTTATTGTAATTTATTATTGTATCTGTTAATTGTGTTAATTTATTTTTGTATGTGTTAATTGTGTTATGCTTTTTAAGTGCAAATAATATTGTATTTATTGATTGTTATAATTTTGATAATAGATTTAGGTATTTTGGTAAAAATAATATTTTCATTAATTCATAATATGACTGGAGTGGAAATAGTAAATGTTACCCCTTTTTATTTTTTATTTGGACATTTATTAAGCGCCTGGTTACGCCACTGGTGTGTCCCCGCGCTGTGATAAGTGTAATGGCTGTCCCCCCACCTCCCCCAAAAGGCTATCTGCTGAAAAGGTAAGTTTTACGTTTTTTTCTGAACAGGATTTCGGAGGGTTCAAGTTGCAGTTCCAACGGGAGATCATTCCAACGCTTGGGAGCAAGGTATCTAAAAGATCTGCCTCCCATGCGAACTTTGGATACTCTAGGGACTTTTAACAGTCCAGTCTGGGAAGATCGTAGACTGCGTGTGGGCTCATAGTGGGACACCGAAGCATACCCCCGCCACCCGACCGACCTGTGGGCCGAAGGCAAGGGCTTGTCCAGCCACACGCCAAGGTTCCTGGTCTCACGGCAGGGAACAGGAACTTCACCCAGACAGGGTGGCCACCATGCCGACGACCACGTAGATGGCCCACCCCCCACCACGAGCACCTCGGTCTTGCTACCGTTCAATTTTAAACAGTTTGCGGACATCCAGGCAGCGAGATCTTGCATGCAGTTCCTGAAGATGTCCGCTGCAAGGCCGGGCGCAAGCGATAGGGAGAATAACCAACTGCGTGTCATCGGCGTAGGACACCAAACGAAGACCATATCCTTCCACGATGGCCGCCAGGGGGGAGACGTAGATATTAAATAGGGTTGGGCTCAGGGACGAACCCTGAGGTACGCCCTGGCCCAACTCGATCTCCCTTGAGTAGCATTCACCCAATCTGACTTGAAAGCACCTGTCAGACAGGAAGGACTTGATCCAACCAAGCGCAGCTCCTGTCACTCCTCCTCCATTCAGACACTGTAGCAAGATGGAATGTGCTACAGTGTCGAATGCTGCGCTTAGGCCAAGAAGGATCAGTGCCATAGTTTGGCCCTCGTCCACGCCCTGTCTTAGTGCTTCCACCGCCACGAGAAGAGCAGACTCCTTCGAGTGACGGGGGAGGAAGCCAAATTGCGAGTCGTGGAGTAGCGAAGCCGTCTCCACGAACTGCATAAGCTGTACATTGGCTATTTTTTCCGCCACCTTTGCCATATAGGGCAGGAGAGAAATGGGACGGAGGTTGTCCAGTTTTTCAAAACTGACGTTGGCCTTCTTCTGCAGAGGAAGTACCACTGCCTGCTTCCAGGCATTCGGGACCACCTGAGACTCAAAGGAGGTGTCCAGTAGGTGACGCACATAGGGCTCAAGTGCTGGCAGACTGCCCTTTAACCGACTGGGAGTGGTCGGATCTCTAGGGGAACCAGATTTTATTGATCCACAAATACGGAGGAGCTCCGCAGTGGGGGGAGTAACAAAAGTAGTTAGACGTAGTTCTCCTTTCATTCCAGTGGATTCCGGGTGAGCAGAGCCGCTATCTGTCCTCTGGGGGAAGGAGTTATAGATGTTGGTAACCTTAGTTGCAAAGAACTCAGCAACTCGGTTACAGCCGTCCGGGGTGCAGAGTTTCTTAGGCACCACGGCGGGTTTCCCTATCGCAATAGACTTATAAATAGAGAACAGCTCCTTGGTGGATTGCTCTGCTTCCTCTATCTTATTGCAATAGTACAATGATTTGGCCTTCCTAATCAACGTGTGGTAGATGCGCCTGCAGTCTATGTAATCTGTTTTGGCCTGAGTGGAATAGGCAATCCTCCATTGCCTTTCGGCACGTTAACATGCTGCTTTGGCCGTTCGCAGATCATCGTTGTACCAAGGTGCCGATCTTTGCACTCGGCCCCCCATTTTCGCCATACTCAATGGTGCCACCAGATTCAGTGCTTCCATAATGCGTTGGTCAAAATTAGCATTAATTGCATCTACCCCATCGCCCCCAGGATGACCCTTCTCGGTAAGTGCCCGATTGAACTTGGCTTGAGAGAACGCTGCCCATCTCCGCCTGGGGTGTTTGTCAGCGGGGGGGTCACTGGGGCGAGGTCCCTGCATTTCGATGGTAAAAGGGACAAGGAGATGGTCAGACCATGGGATGGGAATCGGGGTTTGGGCGTCCACTTGGTTCCAGTTTGCGAAAACTGGGTCCAGAAGGTGGCCCAGCTTGTGAGTAGGGTGCGATACCTTCTGTTCAAACTGTAAACTTGCCATCGTATGACAGAGATCACTCGCCACCCTATCCGTAGGGGTATCTAAATGCAAGTTAAGGTCCCCTAAGACAAGGTATTTATCCGAGCGTAGTGCGGCTTCTGTGACGCCTTCCACTAGCTTTTCAATAAAGGTTACAGTAGAGCCCGGAGCGCGGTAAATTAAAAGGCCTTTCAGGGTGAAATAGCCATTTATAGAGATGGAAAAGGCACCAGCCTCGCTGTCATCAATCATAGTGCGATCTAGCTGACATTGATAGTCTTGTCTAGCAACTATGGCTATGCCGCCCCCTCTCCCCCGTATTCTGTCTAGCCTTTGCAGACAATAACCCTCAGGAATGGCTTCAATGATCTCCGGCATGGAGTCTTGGTCAAGCCACGTTTCCGTGAGAAAGAGCAGATCCCATTGTTTCCCACTGAGGAGGTCATGGATATCAAGAGAGTGTTTGAGTAGGGAGCGTACGTTCAGCAGGCCACATACCAAGGTATGCTGACCTGTGGTTTGAGCCTGACCTATGTTGAAGGTATAGTTACAGTGGCTGCAGCCCACGTTGTTTCCTGCCTCAATGCTGTGCGAGCATAGCCCATCCAGCTCTCTGCGGAGGAGAAGTAGATCATCTCGACTCCAGCAGACTTGATGTAAAGAAGAGGCAGGGGGACTGGCCCTGGGCCGTAGTCGGCCGCGGACGGGCGCAGACGGGCTTAACTCAGGCGCAACTCCGGCGCGCCTTCGTCGCGCCCGCTGCGCTCGTCCGCTGCGCTGCCGACAGCACATCCGCCTTATATCCCCCCCAGCGTCCCAACAACTAGAGCGCTGCTGTTCCCTGCCGGAAGTGTCTGGCTCGGACCCTCCACGCCCTCTGCTCAAACGGTGCTAATCACCGGCGTCAGACCGAGGCGGGAGGGAGGGGCGAGTCCAGCACTCCGTTGCCAGGCAACAGCACCTGCTTGTCCGCCTACCGAGGCTCTGCCGAGCAAAATGCGGAGGTCACAGATATCTCGCTGTGCAAAGCAGCGAAACAAAACCAGGTGAGAGAAAAGGTTGTGAAAATTAAAAAGGATTAAAAATGCTTACGCGCTGGAAAGCATTCGAGTTACACGCAAATACGCTTTAGTAAAAAGCGGTAGGGACACTGCCACTGTCCACTTACCACTTACCCCTCCGCAATCCAACACTTTCCCTACTGTTGCACTGACTGGAGTGAGAATAGTTAATTTCCCCCTACGTAATCCAACATTTTCCATACAGTTGCACTGACTGGAGTGGGAATAGTAAATGTTTTCCCTCAGTAACCCAACACTTTCCCTACTGTTTCACTTATTGGAGTGGGAATAGGAAATGTTACCCCTCTGACAGCCAACAATGTACCTTCTGTTGCATTGTCTGTAGTGGGATTTGTAAATTCACACCTGCTGAGTTTGAAACTTTGCCTACTACCAATACGTTGTAGTGGTTATGCTATATGTATTAAATTGAAAATGTTGCAGTCTACTTTATGTTGTTTAAACTTATATGTTTTAGGTTATTTAAAATATATTTATAATTATTAATGTTTTAAATATTTTATTTGTAGTAAATTATTTTTTTAAATTTTGTTTGGGTTTTTCTCTTGTAATAAAAGTAGTTTGGTTTTTAAAATATTTTATGTTATTGGATATATATATATATATTTTTATGTTATTACATTGAAAATCTATAAAGTCATTTAAATTAAAAATATTAATTTAGGTATATTTTTTTAATTAGATTCATTTAAATAAAAACATTTATATTAATGTATGTATTTGTTTTATTTGTTTTAAATATTGATAATTGTTCTCTTTTTCAAAACAGCTATTACATATATTTAATTTTCATTATATTATTAATATTTAAGTTAATTACTGATTATTATTTAAATGTATATGTATTTAACAATCGATATATTAGTGAAAACAATATTCTTTTCCTGATATTTTTGTCACTTTAATTATAAGTATAGGGTTTTGATATTTTTAAATATGATACTTTTGACTCAATATTTTTGCATGTAGATGTTTTTTGACTCGATATTTTATCAGTGAACCCTTGATGAAGACAATTCTTTGGAGGAGGAATAAATCCCTTGCAAAGCGGCAATCAATTGCTTGGGATTTTTTTACCATCTCCTCTGGGGTGAAGAAAGTGGTGGCTCAGCATGTGAAATTCTCAACATGCAGGAAGTCCCTCTTCAGAGGTATGTCCAAGAAGTATTATTGCGGCAAACAAGTATGTTGTATCATCTGAAGACGTGCCACTCTAAGGAGAAGACCAGAGCATAGAGGCAGCATACTGCAGGGGATCACTCTACCTCAATTGCAACACCAATTGCTCCTAGGGACCCTCTACCATCTGAGGTCCAGCAACAGTGCACAAAGAAGTCATCATTACAAAGATTCGGCACTTTTCGTTTGGACTGGAAAACAGTTCATAATGTAGGGGAACAATCTGTTGCTGCACTTTTGGATGCAGCAAACCTGCACAGGTGTTATTTTATTTTTTGGGGAATGATACTTGTTACCCCAATTTTCAGTTTTTCTGTTAAAACATTTATCAGTTGTCATTTTATTTGTAAAAAAGACCAAAGAATCCCCAAATTGTTAAAAACGTTTAAAAAAAGAAAAAAGTTCTGAAAAATTAGAAAATAATCAAAGGTTCTTATTAGACTCTCCTTTCTTAGTTCAAAAAAAGATAAACTGTATGGGCCCAATTCACAAAGGTAAATGGAGACAAAAGTCTAACTTTACGACGTTCAGTATTCACAAAGGACATTTACAAGTAGTAAAATTAGACTTTTATCCCAGCTAAATTTAGGTTTTGGTCTTAAGTTTAACTGAGACAAAAACTGAGACAAAAGTCTAACTTTACTACTTGTAAATGCCCTTTTTGAATACTGTAAGTCGTAAAGTCAGTCTTTCGTCTCATGTTATCTTTGTGAATCAGGCCCTATATGTATGAATGTATAGGAAAGAGTATGAGTGAGTGGGTTTCTGTGTTAGTGAGTGAATGGGTGCATGAGTGAGTAAGTGGATTTGTAAGTGGTTGAGTGAGTGGGTATGACAGTGAGAGAGTGGGCGAGTCATTGGCTGTATGGGTGAGCGGGTGTGTCAGTGGTTACCTGGGAGAGTGCATGGGTGTGTTAGTGGAGAAGTGTGGCTCAATGGTTAGAGCGGCAGACCCTGATGCAGAGGTCTAGCCCGTGAACAGGGTTCAATTCCCGCCTCGGCGGGTCTTGGGCCCAATTTCCGCTGACTTGATAATTCTCGCCTCGGTGGCTATTCTAATCATGGGTACCACTCTGCAACTCTGGACAATAGCTTGCTTAATCTCCCCAACGGCCCCAACAATGCCAGGATGCCTGGATTCACCTTGGGGGTGCCCAGGAGTGGGCACTTCACAGGGAAAAGCCAGGAAGGGTTCCACAGCGGTATGCGTACAAGCTCCTGAGATACCCCTTCGGGGGTCGATTAGGTGCGCTATACAAATACTACTACATTTACATTTACATTTAGTGATTGTATGGGTGACTAAGTGGGTATGTTTGTAGCTGTATGGGTGAGCGATTAGGTCTATCAATGGTTACATGGGAGATACATGGGAGAGTGGAGATGCATGGGAGAGTGGATGGGTGTGTTAGTGACTGCATGGGTGACTGAGTGGGTCTATGGGTTAGTCATTGGGGGTGTTTGAAGCTGTTTGGGTGTGTTATTGGTTACATGGGAGAGTGACTCGGTGTGTTAGTGACTGTATAAGCGACTTAATGGGTATATAAGTGGGTCTATGAGTGAGTGGGGATTTTGTAGCTGTATGGGTGAAGTGTCAGTGGTTACATGGGAGAGTGACTCAGTGTGTTAGTGATTGTGTTAATGATTTGTATTAGTGAATGATTGGATGTACGAGTGGCTCTATGGATGAGTGATTGGTAGGTCAGTGGTTACATGAGAGACTGACTGGGTGCGTAAGTAATTGTATGGGTGACTTGGAAATATGGGGGCTCTATGGGTGAGGTTGTGAGTGGGTGTGTTTTTAGCTGTATAGGTGAGTTATTGGGTGTCAGTGGTTACACTGGAAAGTGACTGGGTGTGCTAGAGGGTATATGGGTGACTGATTGGGTGTATGAGTGGCTGTATACATGAGGGAGTGGGTGTGTTAGTAGTTGTATAGTTGAGTGATTGGGTATGTCACTGGTTACATGGGAGAGTAAATGGGTATGTTAGTGATTGTAGAGGTGAGGGAGTGGATGTATGAATGTCTGTATGGGTGAGTGAGTGGGTGTGTTAGCTTATATGGGTGAGTGAGTGAATGTGTGAGTGGCTGTATGGGTGAGTGAGTGCCTGCATCACTGACTATGTGAGAGACTGAGTGTGTGTGTCACTAGCTATATTGGTGACTGATTGGTTATATTAGTAGCTGTATAGGTGACTGGGTGGAAGTATGCTAGACTGCTCGAGTGAGTGGGTGTGCTTGTAGCTGTTTGGTTTCATGGTTGGGTATGTCAGTGGTTGCATGATAGAGATACTGTGTTGTTTTAGTGATAGTATGGTGACAGAGTTGGATGAGTAGGTCTATGTATGCGTGAGTGGGTGTGGTTGTAGCTGTATGGGTGAATGATTGGGTATATTAGTGGTGATATGGGAGAGTGACTGGGTATACTAGCAATTGTATGGGTGACTAAGTGGGTGTATGAGTTGATGTATGGGTGAGTGAATGAATGTGTCAGTGATTACATGGGAGAGGAGTGACTGGATGTGTTAATGATTGCATGGGTTACTAAGTGGATATATGAGTTGAGTCTATGTGTGAGTGAGTAGCTATCTTTACAGCTGTATGGGTGAGTGATTGGTTTCATCAGTAGTTACATGGGACATTGACTGGGTATGTTAGTGAGTGTATGGGTAACTGAGTGGGTGTATGAGTGCCCTAAGGGTAAGCAAGGGGGTTTGTTTGTTACTGTATTGGTGAGTGTTTGGGTGTATCAGTGGTGATATGCGAGAGTGATTCGTTATATTACTAACTGCATGAGTGACTGGGTGTATGAGTGGCTGTATGGGTGAGTGAGTAGATGTGTTTGTAGCTATATGGGTGAGAGATTGGGTGTATCAGTGATTACATGGGAGACTGACTATGTGTGTATGTGAATGAATTGGTGACTTAGTGGATGTTTGGATGGGTCTATGGTTGAGTGAGTGGGTGTGTTTGTAGCTGTATGGATGAGTGATTGGGTGTGTAAGTGGTTACATGGGAGAATGACTGGGTGTGTTAGTGTTTGTATGGGTGACTGAGTGGGCATATGAGTGGTTGTATGGGTGAGTGAGTCGGTGTGTGAGTATCTATAGATGTGAGTAAGTGTGTGAGTGCCTGTATGGATGAGTGAGTGCCCGTGTCACTGACTCAATGAGAGACTGGGCATGTGTAACTAGCTGTATTGGTGACTGACTGGCTGTGTTAGTAGCTGTCCAGGTGACTGAATGGGTGTACAAGTGACTGTCCGAGTGAGTGGGTGTGTTTCTAGCTATATGGGTGATTGATTGGGTGTGTCAGTGGTTATATATGGAGAGTGACTGGGTGTGAGTGATTGAGTGGTTGACCAAGTGGTTGAATAAGTGGGTCTATGGGTAAGTGAGTTGTTTTTTTTTTATAGCTGTATAGGTGATAATTGGGCATTTCAGTGGTGATATGGGAGAGTGACTGTGTGTATTAGCGATTGTATGGTCGTCTGAATGGGTGTATGAGTGGGCCTATGAGTTGGGTTAATGGGTGAGCGAGTGGACATGTTTGTTTCCGTATGGGTGATTGGGTGTGTCAGTGGTTACATGGGAAAGCGACTGGGTGTGTTAGTGATTGTATCAGTGAGTGGGTATATGAGTGCCTCTATTGGTGATTGGGTGGGTGTGTTTATAGCTCTATGGGTGAGTGATTGGGTGTGTCAGTGGTTACATGGGCGATTGACTGGATGTGTAAGTGAATTGAATGGGTGACTTAGAAGTTATAAGAGTGGGTCTATGAGTGATCGAGTGGGTGTGTTTGTAGCTGTACGGATGAGTTATTCAATGTGTCAGTGGTTACCTGGGAGAGTGACTGTGTGTGTTAGTGATTGTATGGGTGACTGAGTGGGTGTATGAGTGGCTGTATGAATGAGTGAGTGGGTGTATTAATAACTATATGGGTGAGTGATTGGGTGTGTCAGTGGTTCCATAGAACAGTGACTTGGTGTGTTAGTGATTGTATAAGTGACTTCATGCATATATGAGTGATTATATGGGTGGGCGAGTGAGTGTGTTTGTAGCTGTGTGGGTGAGTGATTGGGTGTGTCAGTGGTTACAGGGAGAGTGACTGGGTGTGTTTGTGATTGTATGGGTGACCAAGGGGGTGTATGAGTTGGGTCTATGGGTGAGTGAGTTTGTGGGTTGTAGCTGTATGGGTGAGTGATTGGGTATGTTAGTGATTGTATTATTGATTGAGTGGGGTTATGAGTGCATTATGGGTGAGTGACTGGGTATGTCTTTAGCCCTATGGGTGAGTGATTGGGTGTGTCAGTGATTACATGGGAGATTGAATGGGTGTGTAAGTGATTCTTTTGGTGACTTAGCAGGTGTATGAGTGGGTCAATGGGTGAGTGGGTGTGTGTGTAGCTGTATGGATGATTTATTGGGTGTGTCAGTTGTTACATAGGAGATTGACTGAGTGTGTTAGAAATTGTATGGGTGACTGGATGGCTGTGTGAGTGAGTGGATGTATTTGTAACTGTATGGATGAGTGATTGGGTGTGTCAGTGGTTACATGGGAGGATGACTGGGTGTGTTAGTTATTGTATAGGTGACTGTGTGGATTTATAATTGACTGTATGGGTGAGTGAGTGGGTATGGGTAGGTGAGTACCTGTGTCACTGACTGCATGAGAGACTAAGTGTGTGTGTTACTAGCTTTTGTGATAACAGACTGGCTGCGGTAGTAGCTGTATAGGTGATTGAGTGGGTGTATTAGTGACTGGGTGAGTGAGTGGATGTGGTACTGGCTGTATGGGTGGGTGAGTGAGTTTGTGTGTGGCTGTATGTGTAAGTGACTGGGTGTATGAATGGCTATATCAATTTGTGTCTGAATGTCTCAATGGCTGTATCAGGCTGTCCCTTGGTGTGTACGTTGACAAAGTAAGTTTCTTGAACTACACTGAAAGAAGTAATTAGGAAATTACTTTACATTAATAGATGGTATCATTCATCTGTTATGTATTAGTTAATATAACTTTTTACAAAATTCCACAATAAACCTTTTGTTTCCGCAATGCGCTAGCTCATATTATAAATAAAACGGTAAACATTTCTTATGTTGTAATAGTATTTCTAATTATAGTAAAGCATTTCCTTTTCCCTTTTTTATTGTTCTCAGCTTTTGTACCATACATGATGTACTGTATAAAGATTCATCTCTGAACAGTGATGAAAAAATAATCACAAAGACTCCAGAAAAAAACTCAGTTCTCATTTCCCTTTGGAAAATTTATTTTGGTGATTGTTTGGAAATTATTTTGAAATACAATGGCAGCTGGTGGCAGTGAGGATCAGCAACCACACCCTGTTGAACACACTTCTTTGGAGGAGGAACCCTAGGGAAAGCAGCAACCATTTGCATGGGAGTTTTACATCATCTGCCCATGGAAAAGAAAGTGGTGGCATAGTATATCAAGTGCTCTTTATGTGAAAAGTCCGGTCGCTCCCTCTCCCACTCCCTGGTCCCACGCTTTGAGACTGCTACTGACCGCATTTGGGTATCGTTGCTAGCGCTGTGGATTACTGTGTTAGCGCTGTGTGTGCATTTCAGCCTAGCTCGCTCTGTATAGCGCTGTGTATCAGTGTGATAGCGCTGTGTGGGCATTTCATCCTAACTCGCTCTGTGTAGCGCTGTGTGTTGTCTGTGGTGGCGCAGTGTTTTGCATCACATCATGGCTCGTTTTGAAGAGACTGTAACTGACCTGTATTGGCATTTGGCGCTGCTCGCTCCGCTCCGCATTGCTGTAGGCGCTTTGATTCCATTTGCTGCCCCTGCCTCAGTTTCACTTTGACCCTCCATCTTGTCTGTGTTGGTGCTCCCTGGGCCGCCCCTCCTCCCCGCTACCGCCTCCCAGCTGCTGCCCCTCCCACGCTCCGCCCCCTCCACCATCCATTTATGACCAATGCCCCCGCGCGCAGCATTCACGCGCAGCGACCGCGCCCCATTCGCGCCGAAGGTGCGCCAAAGGTAAGCCCGTCTACGCCTGTCCGCGCCTGGACCGCGCCCAGCGCCAGACCCCCTGGTCCCCGTAATGCCCAGCCCTCTCGCATCACTTACGATGCCACCACCCTCCTAGCCCTTAACCCTGGCCGCTCCCCCAACTGCGTCCTAGCCGCTCCTGGACACACCCATGGACCCTTCTCTTGCAACTCCTGCAAGTTCGACGGCACCGAACCCAACTCCTCCTCCACCAACACCAACCTGATATCTGACACCAACCACCTTAAATGCATCCTGCTCAACACCCGCTCGGTCCACAGGCACGCCATCGACCTCTGGAATCTACTAGACACCTTCTCACCGGACGTCGCCTTCCTAACAGAAACATGGATGAACGCCTCATCAGCTCCAGACATCACCATAGCCATCCCGGAAGGATTCAAGATCATCCGAAAGGACCGCATCAAGCATACAGGAGGAGGCATCGCTATCGTCCATAAGAACTCCATCCGCATCTCAACCAGCTCAGACGTCAACCTCGCTAGCGCCGAACACCTTCACTTCCAGATCCACACCGACCCCAAGACCACACTTAGAGGCACCCTCCTCTACCGGCCTCCAGGTCCCCGTACACAATTCAGTGACGACATCACTGACTTTATCACCCCACACGCCCTCCCCTCCAAGGAATACATTCTATTGGGAGACCTCAACTTTCACCTGGAAAAGAGCAACGACAGTAACGCCACCACCCTTCTGGACAATCTCGCCAACCTCGGACTCAAACATCTCGTCACTACCCCCACCCACATTGCAGGCCACACTCTCGACCCTATCTTCACCTCCAGCAAACATGTCTCATTCAGTCACACCTCAGCTCTTCACTGGACGGACCACAGCTGCGTTCACTTTACCTACAATAAGACCACAATCCTCAATCATCCTCAACCCACCCTGCGAAGAAACTGGAACAAAATCACCAGCGACCAGATCTCCTCATCGCTTCTACTAAACCCCCCCACCCACACCTCAAACCCCGACCAAGCAGCCATCAACCTCACCCAATGGCTATCCAACAGCGCCGACATCCTAGCACCGTTGAAAAAACGCCTAATCAAGCTAGGCAGCAAAAACGCATCCTGGTTCAACGATGATCTTAAGAAATCGAAGAAACACTGTCGCTCCCTCGAAAAGGCCTGGAAAAAAGATCCTAACACCAGCACCAGGGACGCCTTCAAAAACGCCACCCGCATACACCACCAACTAATCCGGTCTGCCAAGAAAGCCGCATTCAAAGACCGTCTAGATAACAACGCCCACAACAGCAAGGAATTATTCAACATCGTCAAAGAATTTACCAACCCATCAGCCAACTCCAACGACATCACCCCCTCCCAAGCCCTCTGCGACTCCCTAGCTTCCTTCTTCCACAACAAAATCGCAGACATCCACAACAGCTTCGACAACCGACCCGAAGACCAACCCACCCAATCTTCTGCAGGACCCTCACCCCCCCTGAACATCCTTAATGACTGGAACCCAATCTCCACTGAGGACACCATCCGCCTGATGAACTCCATCCACTCAGGATCCCCAACTGACCCATGCCCTCACCACATCTTCAACAAAGCAGACTCCATCATAGCACCACACCTTCGAGATGTCATCAACTGCTCCCTCAACTCCGCCACCTTCCCGGAAAGCTGGAAACACGCAGAACTCAGCACCCTTCTGAAAAAACCCACAGCTGACCCCACCGAACTCAAATACTACCGCCCCATCTCGCTTCTTCCGTTCCCGGCCAAAGTCATTGAGAAAGCTGTCAACAACCAGCTCGCCGCCTTCCTCGAAACCAACAAATCCCTTGACTCCTCACAGTCCGGCTTCCGAGCCAAACACAGCACTGAGACCGCCCTCATCGCAGCAACAGACGACATTCGAACTCTACTGGACAATGGAGACACGGTCGCCCTCATCCTCCTCGACCTCTCCACTGCCTTCGACACAGTCTGTAACAGCACCCTTCTACAGCGCCTCAGAGACGTAGGAATCCAAGGAAAAGCACTGGAATGGATCACCTCGTTCCTCACCGGAAGAACACAGAGAGTCCGCCTCCCACCATTCAAGTCAAAGGCCTCTGAAGTCATCTGCGGCGTGCCACAAGGATCGTCACTCAGCCCCACCCTCTTCAACGTATACATGAGCCCCCTTGCGGCCATCGCTCGCCAACACAATCTCAACATCATCTCCTACGCGGATGACACTCAACTGATCCTATCACTCACCAAAGACCCTAACACCGCCAAAACCAACTTACACGAAGGAATGAAAGAAGTAGCCAAGTGGATGAAGCACAGCCGTCTGAAACTGAACTCAGACAAAACAGAAGTCCTCATCTTAGGCACCTCCCCCTCCGCCTGGGATGACTCTTGGTGGCCAGAAGCCCTTGGAAAAGCCCCCATCCCGACGGACCACGCACGGAACCTGGGCGTCATCCTGGACTCCTCACTCTCGATGACCAGACAAGTCAACGCCGTTTCATCATCTTGCTTCAACATTCTTCGCATGCTCAAAAAAACATTTCGCTGGATCCCCACCGAAACTAGAAGAACGGTCACCCACGCACTGGTCACGAGCCGCCTGGACTACGGAAACACACTATACGCCGGTACCACCGCAAAACTCCAGAATAAACTCCAACGCATCCAGAACGCTTCAGCCAGGCTCATACTAGACATCCCACGTAAAGAACACATCTCTGGTCACCTGAAAAACCTCCACTGGTGGATTCCGGGTTGGTGGTAGCAGCCCGGCGCCATTATTTGAGAGACGCTGCATTACGGCAGACTGGACTACAATTGCTCACCTGATTTTTAACTTATATTGTGATCTTGCTATGTGTTTTTAAACAGTTACTGTGTGACTGCAACGGTGTATCGGTTTGCGTGCAGGGCGGCTGACTCATAGCGCTATTTGCACCCTTACCTTAACAGCGGCCCCTCTGCCTTGGTCCATCGCGGCTTCTGCCGATTGTGTGGAGGGCGGCTCACCTACCGCGGCTCCTAGTGCCGGGCTGGTGGTGGGAACGGGCGCCATATTGGGAGGAGCCAGAGAGCGCAGGGACCTGTGGCAGCGGTCCAGTCGCTCGAGGCTCCCTCCCATAAAACGATAGGGAGTCCTTCCTCACTCGTGGATTCCGGGTTGGTGGTAGCAGCCCGGCGCCATTATTTGAGAGACGCTGCATTACGGCAGACTGGACTACAATTGCTCACCTGATTTTTAACTTATATTGTGATCTTGCTATGTGTTTTTAAACAGTTACTGTGTGACTGCAACGGTGTATCGGTTTGCGTGCAGGGCGGCTGACTCATAGCGCTATTTGCACCCTTACCTTAACAGCGGCCCCTCTGCCTTGGTCCATCGCGGCTTCTGCCGATTGTGTGGAGGGCGGCTCACCTACCGCGGCTCCTAGTGCCGGGCTGGTGGTGGGAACGGGCGCCATATTGGGAGGAGCCAGAGAGCGCAGGGACCTGTGGCAGCGGTCCAGTCGCTCGAGGCTCCCTCCCATAAAACGATAGGGAGTCCTTCCTCACTCGTGGATTCCGGGTTGGTGGTAGCAGCCCGGCGCCATTATTTGAGAGACGCTGCATTACGGCAGACTGGACTACAATTGCTCACCTGATTTTTAACTTATATTGTGATCTTGCTATGTGTTTTTAAACAGTTACTGTGTGACTGCAACAGTGTATCGGTTTGCGTGCAGGGCGGCTGACTCATAGCGCTATTTGCACCCTTACCTTAACAGCGGCCCCTCTGCCTTGGTCCATCGCGGCTTCTGCCGATTGTGTGGAGGGCGGCTCACCTACCGCGGCTCCTAGTGCCGGGCTGGTGGTGGGAACGGGCGCCATATTGGGAGGAGCCAGAGAGCGCAGGGACCTGTGGCAGCGGTCCAGTCGCTCGAGGCTCCCTCACATAAAACGTAATGTGGTGGAGGGAGCGCAGCGGACGAGCGCAGCGGGCGCGACGGAGGCGCGCCGGAGTCGCGCTAGAGTCAAGCTCGTCTGCGCTCGTCCGCGAGCGTCCGGGACTAGGGGCTAAGGACTCTGTGTGTCCTCTGGTGTATTCATCCGCTGAATTACTAGCGCTGAGACCTTCTATCACGAAGTGCCCCCCCGTACCCCTCAACGCGGTGAAGCGGACATTTCGCCTAGGCATCAGTAATCCCATCAACCTAACTACGGACTCTGCCTCTACTTACGCGGTTTCGGCAAGCACGCCAGGTACCACTTGTAATTTTAGATGTGTTTATTTAAACACTCGTTCTATGACCAAACATCAGACAGATATCTTTCTGTTACTATCTGACACTAAACCGGATTTACTCCTGTTGACCGAAACATGGCTCACGCCGGATTCATTACCGGATATCTTGGCTGCCTTACCTGCTGATTATTATATTATCTCCGTGTTACGACCGGCAGGTAAAATTGGGGGCGGGGTGGCCATCATCTCCAATAAGAAACATCAACTTATACAACTCCCTTCCTTGGATATTTCTAATGTGGAGAATATTGTTGCCAAATTGGATACTGTCAATGGGACACTTGTGGTGGTTTTACTATACCGCCCGCCCCAAACCATGGTTATGTTCCCTGCTACTCTTGCGGAGCAATTGGCCATGCTAGCTACTAATAATTCAAAACTGCTTCTGGTCGGGGATTTAAATCTTTGGTTTGATAACATCCTATCAGATCCCCAAGCAGCTGAGACTAGGGACCTTCTGAGTGATCTGAATTTAATACAACATATAGATACTCAAACCCATCAAAAGGGCCACAGTCTCGATCAACTTTGGTCATTGAATTTAGCTATTGATTTTATTGATATTAAACCTTGTAGCTGGTCTGACCATTTTACTATTAGTTTCTCATTTTGTGTTGAGAAAGCTCTTCAATTTAAGCTGAAGGCTACCAGTCTGACTCGGAAATGGTCCTCGTTGGACATGTCAGCTTTTTTAAATCTGTTAAAGTCTACTCTGCCAGAGCAGAGCTCAGATGTGGAGATAGCCGATTGTAGGCTTCAAGACTGGCTAAATTCGGCCATTAATGTTTGTGTTCCCCTCACTCGTTTTGATAACTCACGCGGCGCGGAGGCGCATAAATGGTTTACACCGGAGTTGAGGAAACTAAAACTTGAAGTGAGGCAGCAAGAAAGAACATGGCGCTCCAACTATTGTCCTCAAGCAAGGATCGCTTATTGTTCTACTCGCAAAGCCTACCAAAAAACGCTGCACACTCACAAAACTGCTTATTTCTCTTCTAAAATACTTAACGCCACCAACAAGTCGAAAGAAATTTTCAGGATTGTGACCGAGTTGTGCAATGATGAGAGAACTTCTCCTCCGGTTGTCCCCTCACAATTGCTCTGCAACTCGCTGAATGACTATTTTAATGACAAAATAGTGCTGATTAAGGACACTCTATCCAAGCTTCCAGTCTGTGCCCCGATAGACGACACTTTTTTAAACCCTTTTACCTTGCATTCCTTTCCCTTAATCACTCACCAAACCCTTCAAGACTTGCTCACTAGAGTTAAATCAGGATCTCCTCAGGATGCCTGCCCTCCCCAAGTAATGAGAGAAATTGGTCGGGCACTCCCAAGTAGCCTGATTCCATTGCTCAATAACTCCCTCGTGTCAGGGAATGTTCCTAATAGTTTTAAACAGGCCTTATTGATTCCTTTGAAAAAGAAACCTGGCATTGACTCCTCAGACCTTTCTAATTACAGACCAATATCGTTACTGCCTTACTTATCCAAAATTTTGGAGGCGCATGTAACCAACTGCCTATCAAGTTTTGTGGAAGCCTCTGGGTATTTACAACCCAACCAGGCAGGCTTTCGGCCTGGTCACTCCACTGAGGCAGTGATATTGGCCGTTCAGAATACTCTAAGGTCTAATGCAGACAGGGACTTACACCAGGCTTTGGTGTTACTGGACCTGTCTGCGGCGTTCGACACGGTTGACTATACCATCTTGGTCAACCGTGTCGAACAGGCCGGTCTTCGGGACTCGGCCTTGGCCTGGCTCAAGTCCTTTATTTCTGGACGTACCCAATCGGTTCGACTAGGTTCCTTCACAGCCCCTAAAAAAAATTCCTTTTGTGGGGTCCCTCAAGGATCCTCCTTGTCCCCTTTATTATTTAATTTGTATATGCGCCCACTGTTATTCTCTCTACGAGAGTTTAAGGTTGATGTATATAACTATGCAGACGACCTGCAGCTGGTCTTTGTGCTAAACTCCCACAATGCTGCCGAGGAATTTCGAGCAACCATGTCTTTTATCCAGAGGTGGATGTCTTTAAACCACCTTAAGTTAAATCCGGGAAAAACGGAGCTCATTCTACCTGGGAAGAGTGAGATCAGTTGGAGTCCTAGTTTTTGGCCATCGGACATGGGCTCGCCCCCAAAAAAATCCCGCACAGTAAAAAGTTTGGGAGTGACTCTTAGTGAGGACCTTACCTTGGTGAGCCAAGTCGGAACTGTGGTCTCCTCGGGGTTTTTTCAATTGAGGAAGATCAGGAAAATAGCACATCTTCTTACAGGTCTGGCTTTAATTCAGACAGTCAGTGCTCTAGTCCTGTCCCACATTGATTTCTCTAATGGCCTCTATCTGGGGGCGCCTATTGGCCAACTTAAAAGATTGCAATACTTGCAAAATCAAGCTGCGAGACTTATCTGCAAAGTACCTAAGTGGGAATCAATCAGACATGGACTAGAGACCTTGCACTGGCTGCCTGTGGAACAGAGAGCCACTTTCAAGGTGGGTTGCATTGTGTTCAAGGCTCTGGAGGGCAAGGGTCCTATGTTCCTTAGATCACTACTGCGCAAATATACACCTTTGCGCAGTCTGAGATCAATCCACAAAGATCTACTCGAGGTCCCTCGTTTCAAAAAGAAACGTCAGGGAGGCAGCAGTTTTCAATTTTTAGCCTCCTCATTGTGGAATTCCCTCCCTTTGACCCTGCGACATAGCAAGGACCTCCTTGCTTTTAGGAAGGCATTTAAAACTCTTCTTTTTTCCCAGGCCTATTGTAAAAAGTGATTGTATCTCTTTTATGCACTGTTATGTTTGATTCTCTCACCAGCGCCAAGAAGCCCCAGGGCGTATGCGCGCTTAACAAATAATAAATAACATAACAAATAACATAACTGGCTCCCCGTAAATAAGAGGATTACTTTCCGCCTCCTAACCCACGCACACAAAGCACTTTACGAACTTGGGCCCGAATGCCTCAACACACGATTGTCCTTCTACACCCCCTCCCGTCATCTGCGATCCTCCAACCAAGCCCTTGCCACGGTACCTCGCATCAACAAAACCACTATGGGAGGTAGATCCTTCTCCTACCTGGCAGCTAAAACCTGGAACTCACTTCCCACTCACCTTCGCCTTACTCAAAACCACCTGGCATTCAGAAAGCAACTTAAAACTTGGATATTTGACAAATAATTCCCCACCCTCCCTCTAGCGCCTTGAGACCCTATGGGTATGTAGCGCGCTATATAAATTTCTTGACTTGACTTGACTTGACTTGGCACAATGAGTCTACTAAAACATCTGAAGACATACCACTGTAAGCACTGTTGAGAAAGAACAACAACATAAATATAAGTTAGTATTGGACGTAGATGCAGGAACCAAATAGATAAAATTGAGGGACAGGACCTTTGAGGAAAGCGTGACTATAAGGCTACCCTTTCTACAGCTCCCCTTGAGATACGTGCATTCCACCATAATAGGGCAGATATAATAGCTTTCATTGTGACCAGAAAGGGAACTTCGGATTGCCCTGATGAAAGCCAGGGACCCAAGAAGCCAATTTTGAAGGGCTGAAACATGTCGGTAAGATACTAGGCAAGACACTAAGGTCATAGGACCATTACCTCCTTAAGTTCCCCATTATATATGTTTTTGATATCCCCTAGGCCTCGATAGTAAAGGGATACCTGGAGACGTAGGAGGACTTTTTATTTTTGACACCCTGGCCTATCTCTCCTAAGTGCTCCGTGGAATATGGCCGAGCCCAGCGTGACCTTTAGTAGTCAGGTTGCACCTGATGATGAAGCATGACACCACTAGAGTGTGTCTGGGTTACTAAACAAAAAGGATTTGCTTCCTTTCCCTCACTGATCGGGTAACACCACAAGAGTATAGTGCTGAGCCCTTAATACATTGGATGTGGTACCTATAGCAGTTAGTGACATAACATGCACCAGCCATGGAGTTGTCTGCAACAAACTGTATATCTATATTTGCATTCCACATTCTGATGATCACAGGGTCTTAGTCATTAATATACTTGGAGGACTCCCTTCTTTTTAGGTTGAATGTGTTTTTCTGACTGCAGATAAAAAGCTGTTCACTCTTGGAAATGATAGGAGGTGGAAATCCAAACCGACATCTTGGATAAGTGTTTCCTTTGCATCAGTATATTCAATGACAGTTTTTCCCACATCAATATGTGTTTGTAAGTGCAGAATTTGATGTCTCAGACCTTTTTCACCACTGTCTTTCGGGATGGTGCATGTCACCTATTGTTTTATGAAAGAGAGTTCAGACTCATCACTTTCAGTTCCGAATGTCGGTCCATCTTTTATTCATAAAAGCATGTGCATATAAGAAGCCCCTATTGCTTGGTACTCTTTATGCCAAATAAATCAGTTACTATACCTAGCTTTCTCAACATACATTTCTGTTCTCCATGATGATGATACCAATACTCGTTGGTGCAACATTGGCACGCCATCAAGTTCATCAAGGTGTATTCAGAGTTCCCATCCATCCCATGAATTTTGTCAACACATTCCTTTGCCGAGAGTTTTTGTGAATTAACTCTTGCCTTTAGTATGTGGTTTACAGCATATGATAGTCCAGACAAGTCAATCTCAAATAGAAGATGGACTACGTATGGAATGAACCCGCGAAATCTAGGATACTCTTAATTAATCTGGTTGACCTTTAGTCAGCTGCTGTTATTTGTACGGGACGGCCATCATACCATCCACCTGCTCCAGTGGGAAAAGTTGTGGAAAACTGCGAGCCTCTAAACTGTTCTTCCACATACATGATGGGAGCTTCTTTATCTTGTTTCATTTGAAAGAGATTAATAGTATCACCAATAAAATCTTTAGAATGCAGGGGATGGATGCTGTAGTGTTCATACATTTCTTCTGATCTGGATTGATCCACTTTTTCAATCTGTCTACTTGATCTTTCATCCTCCACATGTTGCATCTTGAACGACATCAACATTAGTATAATAAATATTATTTTATACCAGGTATAAGGTCACTTTTTAGGTTTCGAACCTGGCGAGGGGCACGAAGTGCCCCTCCCAGTTTGAAAACTATTGTCTTCAGTATGGATGTCGGCCCCGCCTCTGCCTCTCATTGGCTAGCTCCATAAATGGAGGATAGCCATTGGGAGGCAGAGGCTGTCAATCGCGCTTTCTCCAGAAAACGCGATTCGGGGGCGTTTCTGGTGCTTTTTTTAAGCCCCGCCCCTTTGTCCCGGGCCGCGCTGCGATTGGCTGCCGGCCCGGGACACCCCCGTGACGTCATTCCCGGGCCGCGCTGTGATTGGCTGCCGGCCCGGGACACCCCCGTGACGTCAGCCAATCACAGCGCGGCCCGGGACCTGACTTGTTTTTGCCTGAGCCTACCAGTCAGGTTTGGGCTTATTTTACTGTCAACATAAAGCATTCCGAGACATAGGTAGAGGGTGCAGCCATCTTGGAGTGTTAGTATTTTCTGGGCTTAATATAGAGAATTGAATTACATGCGACGTCTCTCTTCCGAATCCGTTTGTAAATGAATGGAACGTTACCCTAAATGAATTTATGATGAATAATGTATGTGTTTTCAGCAAGCCGCTGCATGCGAAATCTCAATACTTTTTACCGCTGCTGTGCTAATCTAGTAGCATAGTGGTCGACGTGTTTCACTTTTTAAAAGTAGCACAGAAAATTCTTCAATACTCTTTTCCCCTATTGGAATAGTCAAAGCTGTCTGTTCACCACCAACTTCTGCTCGTAGTGGAACTATTCTGAGTTCCATGTTTCCGGCCGGACCGGATATGCACAACTCCACGCCAGAGTCTCTCCATTGCTTCACATGTGGGTTTCTGTTTCTGAAGGATGGGAGTGCAGCAGAACGAAAACGTGCTGCAGAAGTGCCTAAGGTAGCCAGTGCCCGACCCGAGAGGTTCCTAAGGTGAGACCTAAACGCAGTACTTATAACATATTTCATGTTTACAGTTCCATCAGTCAAAGTGCTGGTTAGGAGCCTATGTGTAGCACAACCAAGCATTTGCAGTGCAGTCGGTCTCTCTTCCGAATCTGTTTGTAAATGAATGGAAAGTTACCCTAAATGAATTTATGATGAATAATGTACGTGTTTTCAGCAAGCCGCTGCATGCGAAATCTCGATACTTTTTACCGCTGCTGTGCTAATCTAGTAGCATAGTGGTCGACGTGTTTCACTTTTTAAAAGTAGCACAGAAAATTCTTCAATACTCTTTTCCCTGCCGAAATGTTCCGTAAAAAGGAAGCGTTTTTCTCAGAATAAAAAGCATCAAATGATTATTAACGCTCTCTGCACCCCACCCCCTAGCCCTGCTCCGGCCGAGGTGTCCTGGAGTTTGGCGGCATTAATATCTGGAGTGCGCGGCGCACTCGGCTGCTCTTCATTAATTAGCCTCCCTGCAGCCTGTCATTAATCATATTTCCATCCTCCGGGGTCACTAGGGGTCCCTGCAGTAACAAATTGCAGTAATTAATAACACACAAAAGGCTCTTTTAACAAATAAATGAGGTGTGAAAGGTGATTCCATGGAACACGCCCCCTGATGATCTTTAATCACACACCTCCCTATCCCGCTCACACAATGGGCGCAGTATCAGCAACGAAAACCAATTGTGTATCTTCTTTTTTGAACCAGGATTTTAGGTCTTGTGGCGATTACAGCGCAACCTGTAGACTAACGATTATTTTTTTTGTTTTAAGTTTCTCTGGTTTGTAACCGAGTCCAGTGCATCAAAAACGAATTAAAGTGGTACCCAGGGCAGCATAGTGGGGCCTGAGGCCCTGGATAATTAAACCAATTAAAACCATCTCCCTCCCTCGCCAACCAAAAATAGCACCTTTAATGTCGCAACACTAAACTTGTCAAGAAATTTCTTTCGAGCAAAAGGCCAACACTGCTTTGTCGTATTGTATTGCATGCGTGTGAATGAAATATGAAGAAGGTGGGAGCTGCTGCTGTACTGTGCTCGGAGTGCCATCTTCAACACTACCTGAGCTGTGGAAGTGTGCACCACCGCTTGCAGCTCTGGATTGCTCGAGGACCAGTCCCAAAAGCAAGGTACACTTCGTTGTGTGCATGTGAAATTATTCTATTAGCTGTGCACGCATGTGGTTGAATATTCAGAATATGCCTATACAAATAGGGTTGGAATTGTGGATGGACGGACTTGTATAGGGCAGTGAAGAGTGTTGTAGTGGTTGTGGTTGATTGTCAGCTGAACCCCTTCACCGCAGTGATAGTTTGAAACATGGAGGTCAGTGGTTTTGCTTGGCTATTTTCTTGAAACTAAAAGAAGATTAACAGTGTGCGTTGGATCCAAAATATTTAATTCTAGCCCCTCATTCTCATGTGCGTATGGCAGGGGCAGCACATGGAATGCTTTGCGATATTATGTGCACATCCCTCACGTCAGCACATAGGTAGAGTTCAGCTCACTGACACGATATGCACATGATAGGTAGACTGTGATCCTTCAAACGCCTTCATCTGGCCTGCATGAAGTCAATCCATGGCAAGACGGGGATAATAGGGAAGGGGAGCAATTAGGGTGTGAATTTGATAATTCTGTGTGCTCTGAAACAGTAGGACTAGCCAGTTGAATTTACAAAACCAGTAGATCTGGGATTGGCTGCCATCCTAGTGGCTTTTGCAATGCTTTTTTGTCGAGTTGGCAGACTCAGCTGAGAGGCCAACAACTGAATGGGTGCGCGCGAAGAGTCAGTTAGCCTGTACTTTTGCCACTACACCAATTCAAAGTTTACATTTTTTTTGGGATGCAATGCATTGTCATATACAATGCCAAAAACTCAAACTTTAATGCTGCGAAACCTATTGCATTGTAAATGCTTGTTTACTTTGTTAACAGCCACTAACTCTTGACAGATTTTTTTGTTCTCGGTAGTGGTTCATCAATATCTCTCTCTACCCCTACAGTTTCAATATTATATTAAAAATCTAAACGTAAGTAGACGGCTCTTCCTTTAAGACCTTTCTGTAACTCTGTTGGTGGTAATTTTCCTGTATTTGGTCCATACAACCTATTGCTTGAAAGAGGTGTTTAGATTGTATGAGAATTGATACACAAACATCTATTTCTCAAAATGTATTTGGAATTGATACTAATTTTAACTTTTTTATGTACTGCTCTAGCTGACATTTTGTTATCCTCTAACTTATCCTAACAATACTTACATCCAATTTGCCATGTGGAAAAATCAGTGTTCCTCTACAAATAAATATACAGTAAATTAGTGCCACTTACCTCTGTTCTTCTGTGCAGTTTTTGAGAATGCAGCTACATTACAAGTTTGGCTTTAGTAGTGAGCACGTCAACAACAAATACAAACAAAGTTTAGTTTCTCTGAAGGAACTGTGTTAAACTTTGCAATCTCTTGTGTAAATTTATCAGTACTAATATCTGTGTCCTCTTCCTCTACACCTCCACATACCAACTCCTCATTTTCCCAAGACTCCTGGTCAAGACCAAAGAAACAAAACTGATCAGCTCCACAAACTTTTTCTACCTCTGCTAATATACCATGTAAAAGACCTCTATTAACCCCTTGTGTGCTTCAGACAGCCACCGGCCATCCAAAGTCATGGTGAGGGTGTGCAGAGGATGGCCAGGGGCAGTCCGAACTCCGCCCAATCAATAAAATGCCTGCACAGTGCTAAAATTCATGAAGCGCAGAATGGGTTAATTTCCCCTAAACATAGGGCAGGAGTTTTCACATCGTAAAGTCTCCTAACTAAGGGGCTGATTATGGTGACAGTAAGACCGCCACCTACACTGTTAATGACGGTCTCCCCACCATTGTTTCCATTAAGTCTGGGCATAGTAGGTGGAGTTGTTCTACGCAGAGCACCACGGATTTGGCCAAAAACTCAGTGAAGCTCTGCTCCGCCACGCTACGCGCCTCCCACCCCGCGCAATAAATATTTTCTAAATTCAATCTTCAACTAATGTAAAATAAAACCGCACTTACCTTATTGCGGCGTCCCATGCTGCCCTCCTCCTCCTCGCCTTAATCCATGGTAGGACTGCGCATGCCGCACATGTGCAGTCCTACCATGAAGTATGACCAACGTAGGAGATTACGGCAAGGAGGAGGAGGGCAGCCCGGGGCGCCACGATAAGGTAAGTCCGGTTTAACTTTACATTATTTGAAGATTGTATTTAGAAAATATTTATTGCGTGGGTGGGAGGCGGGAGGGCGGAACTCCTCTCCGCTGTGGAGTCAGAAGTTTTGCAGAAACTTTGCGTTCTCCGCGGACCTTAGATATGCAAAATTCCGCAAACTCCGCCAGCGGAGCGGAGTTCAGTGCCCAGGGTTTGTTTGCATGCTTTCCGCACATCATATTATAATGACAGGCGGTACGATGGAAGCTCAACCACCACACATCCTACGGGCTCCTTGAGCCCGCCGGTGCGGTGGAGGACCACGCATTCCCTACAATGGGGATTACGATGTCCCTTTCCGCCTGCCTTTTCATTGCGGTTACCCCGCCATGACCCGGCAGACAGAAAGGGTCTTTGGGGGCCCATAGCAGGCACCCCTTCCACCCTGGCCCTGAACTGTGGGCACTGCGGGGCACTTATGGTGGCCCCCTACAGATCCCTGTACTATGTAGCAGGCACCACATGGTGCAGGGATATGAACGGTGTCCCTTTTTTGCATTGGGGAAGGTGCTGCAGCCAGCAACACCTACTGCAATTCAAATTATAGGCATTGCGACCGCCGTGGTGGCGGTCGCAATCCGAATGCCTACTGCAACATGTTGGTCCCGCCATCCTAATGAAGCCCTAATTTTCACATTTTAGACTGGTGAACAGGTAATATTCGGAAATGATGAAAGGTGCTTTGGCAAACTTTCTTTAATAGACATGGTAGTGAATGTCCCTGTAAATTACTATACTGCCTTTCTTTGCACGGATCTAATCCTTGCAGAAATCCAAGTTTCTGTTTCAGACTTTTGCATGGAAACTGAGGTAGGAAAGCTTTCAACATATCAATTGATTCCTGCTGAACACTAAAAATACGGCTACAGTTCCATTTGTATATAGGGGCCTGTTTAAGCCTTCCCAGTACCTCTTCAGCTATCACTTCTTCAACATTCCTAGGAACCTTCACCTCTTTTGAAATGTGTAAATGTATGTATACTTGTAAAGCACACTATCACCTGACAGGCATCTTGGCGCTGTATGCCACTGTCGAACCCGTCCTGGCTTTCCCTGTGAGATGCTCCCTACTGGGCACCCCCAAGGTGAAACCAGGCATCCCAGCACTTTAGGGCTGTTGTGGAGATTAAGCAAGCTATTGCCCAGAGTTGCAGAGTGGGGACCCATGATTAGAGTAGGCACTGAGGCGAGAATTATCGAGTCAGTGGACATTGAGCCGAAGACCCTGCCGCGTCGGGAATTGAACTCTGGTCCCGGCCAGACCTCTGCATCAGGGTCTGCCGCTCTAACCATTGAGCCACACTACTCTCTACTATCTACTATATTTCTCTCATAAGAACAACTAGTTGTTTCAACTGCATGCACTAATTTGTTCTCTTGAAAGTAGCTTTCTTTATTAAAGAAAGGTTCTGTATTGGAAGTATGCTTCCATTTTCCACTGAAAATTGTCCAAAATTACTTTTATTCACAAGTCTCTTTTTGGCTTCTTCTCTTCATAGACAACACTGTTTTATGCTGTGTTCTCATTCTGCTCAGAATGAAAATACATAGTTTCTCTTCAGGGCAAATGCCTTATCAACTACAGCCTCAACACGTTTCTTTTGTTTGACTGCTTATTTCCTCCTTTTAAACTGCTTCATAGAGGTGGCGTGGCCAGGTTGGCGGTGGAGTAGGACACAGCTCTCGTCTCTCCACCACCCGATCCTGCCTTAACAGTACCCTGAAAGTCTTTTGGACTGCACTACTTCACAACAAAGCAAGCTCATGCCCCGCTGGGGGTGCATCTGAGGTCTGGGGCCAGATCCGACTACTAACCACACCAACGGCTCCTGAGACTACCGCACTGGTGAGCCCCACTGATGCAGCGTCGGCCCCCATTTCTGTACCTTGACATTGTGGCCCTGCATGCTTGATCCAAGGGAGAAAAACCAGTGACTATTTATCACTCCCTTTGGCCTCCGTGCTGCCCTTATTTGGGGGCAATTTGAGGTGCTGTTGCCGGTGGCAGCCGGGAAGCCAGGAATAAACCATGATCCTGAGGCCACGGAATCATCACCCGCTGAGACCTACCTGGAGTATCTGAAGATGGGTTTGCCAGTCACAACACGGCGGCCTGTGGGCAACTGGGACCTGAGCATTGGCCCCATCATTGCTGACAGAAGCTGCCCCTGGATTGAGACCACTGCACCCCTTAGTGCACCCAGCCCAGTGCTCCCGGTGACCATACCTGATTTACAGTGGGCACACATCCCAGACCTGGGCCATGCTGCTGTTGCACGGCAGACATCGACAGGTGAGTAACCGCTGAGCTTTAGTATCAGGAGGCCTCCTCTGATTTTTGCTACTCTGCAACATGGCTCTGGTGGCAGTGGAATGAGAATTAGGACCCATGTACCATTCCATCTGTGAAGGCCTGGGGGGTTTCAAGTGATGGACCCCTCTGAGGCCTGCATCGTGGATTGCTGCGGCTCTGAGGAATCTGGTACGATTGATTGCACTGCCCTACAATTCCTTTACACACTAATTATACCATCAGCCCATGAATGAATGAATGAATGAGCAATTTGTATAGCGCAAACTAAGCCCAAGGGCGTCAAGGCGCTGTGTACGGATCAGCCACAAGCAACAGGAATCATGCTTAAACCTGCCTCTTGGGAAACAACTAGGTCTTAAGGGACTTGCGTTAACAGAATGAATTTGTTGCCCGAGAGGGAAACAGGGAGAGAGTTCCACGGTTTGGCAGCTGTCAGCGAGAAAGCTCTCCCCTCAGCTCAATCTTTTAAACCTCGGAGCCACGAGGAGATTGAGGTTTGCTGACCTAAGGTTCCTTGAGGGCGTATACCTTTTAATAGTGGCTTTAAGGCCATATGGGCCCAATCCAAGGTATGCGTTTTGGGTGAGGCAAAGGTCTTAAACAGAACTCCACGGGCCACCGGGAGCCAATGCAACAGACTGAGAGAAGATGAGACCTATTGATGCTTAGGGAGATTCAAAACCAGCCTTGCAGCTGCGTTTTGAACCAGCTGCAGGTGGTGAATCTGACCCTTGTTAATGCCCAAGTAAAGGGCATTACAGTAGTCTAGTCTGGCTAGAATTAAAGCCACACCAACTTTTTACGGGCTTCCAATGACAAAAACT
This sequence comes from Lissotriton vulgaris, assembly GCF_964263255.1. Lineage (NCBI taxonomy): Eukaryota > Metazoa > Chordata > Amphibia > Caudata > Salamandridae > Lissotriton > Lissotriton vulgaris. The sequence continues at coordinate 535,197,481 of NC_141689.1, forward strand.
GGGATATTTTTCTTATAATACGAATAAGCCCGACACAGTCCTTGAAACCTGCAGAGTCATAGAAAGGGAATCATCAGTAATGACTCAAAGGTTTTTCCCATGGGGGACAGGGGTGAGGCAGGTACCCAGGGAGTCAGGCCACCACTCACTCGACCAGATGTCCGGGCCTTCCCCAAAGATCAGGACTTTCGTCTTTTCACCATTCAATTTAAGATAGTTATGAACCATCCAGGATGAGACTGCTATCATACAGTGTTTAAAATTGTGCGCGGAGTTCCTGACCTTTTGCGTAATGGATACCATGATATGGGTGTCGTCCGTATAGGATAACACCTCAAGCCCAAAGGCTTTCACCACCCTTGCCAGCGGGGCCACATAAATGTTGAACATGGTAGGGCTCAAAGAGGAGCCCTGGGGCACTCCGCAGGCAAGGGGGAGGGCTCTCAGGAGAAACTTCCCATTCTGAGTGATTGGGAGCGCTCACTGAGAAAAGAAGCAAGGAGATCCAGTGCCCGGCCCACGATCCCTATCTCCTTGTGGCGTTCCACCAATCTCTGGGGGGACAGGGTATCGAAAGTGGCAGTAAGGTCAAGAAGAATCAGGAGAGTGGTATGACCCGCATCCATCTGAACTCGAATATTGTCCAGCACCACTGTGAGAGCATTCTCTGTACTGTGAGAGCTTCTAAAACCATGTTGGGAGTCATCGAAGAACTGATGGTCCCTCAGGTACGCGCTCAAATGTGAATTGAGGTGAGATTCAAGAATTGTTGCGGGAAGGGGGAGAAGGGAAATAGGACAGAAATTTTTAAGACTGGAAGGATCTAGTGAGGGCTTCTTAAGTATGGGTCTGACCATTGCAGTCTTCCAGATCAGCGGGTAGAGTCCTGAGGATATAGCTAAGTTCAAAACTGTCATGAAGTGGGGCATGAATGCTGCTTTTGCTCTTTTCAAGACTTTAAGGGGAGAGGGATCTAGGGGGATCCAGATTTGATTCATTCAATCAGCAGATCTACAGCCTCAGTCGTAAGCTTAGGGAAAGTGCAAAAACTCCCTGAAGTGATATGACTGGAACCGCTATTCGGGAGAGTATCTGACATAATATCCGGTTTCTGGGTGGTATTTTGAGTCTCCAACTGGACATAGATGTTCGCTATCTTAGAGAGGAAAAAGGACGATAAGCCATCACAGAGAGCCTGTGAAGGTTCCACCTTGTCTGAAATAAAAGGAGCAACAAGAGAGTTTAAGATGTTAAACAGCTCCTTGGGGGAAGTAAGATCCCAGACGATGTTGGAAAAGTATCTTTCCTTTTCCTCAAGAATGGCTTCTTTATATGACTTCAAGGATTGTTTGTGGGACCCCCTGCCTCACGGAGCCAGGTCCTTCTGCCAGAATCTTTCCTTCCTTCTACACTCCTGCCTCATTTCATGTAACCAATCAGAGAACCAGGGTGCAGTTGGCTTAGACCTAGCAGAATAGTATGATTTTTTAGGGGCAAGGGAATGCATCATGGATGAAATTCTTTTGACAAGGTCAACCACAGCAATATTCGCGTTAGGAAGGTCCCGTGTCTGAGAGTTAGAGAGAGAAATAGCGACCGTTTCATTGGAGATCAAAGTTGAATTAAGTTTTTCTGCTGCTTTAAGTTCTGCCTTTTGAAAAGTGACTAACGTAGTGGCCTTTAACTCTAAAGGAATGGCATAGCGATGCAACCAAGAAAGTGGAACGGGCACATTCCCAAGAATGCTGTCGTCATTTAAAAGGATCCCGTCAAGGGCATGACAAGCAGTGTGGGTGGAGGACTTCCCTAATTGATGTAGACCACAGCCATTCAAAACCTCTAACAGTGTAAGGGTATCATAATTTGTGTTTTTTTCTAAATGAAAGTTAAAATCTCCAAGAATCCCCATCACAGCGCAAAATCTGCCCCGAGCGGCAGCTGAATCCCCTGGAGGTAACCTGGGCCTCCTTGGACCCCTGGGGCTTGTGTTTGCCAGCCGACACTTTGAGCAACTTGACTCTAACATAGTTCTTCCAGCGCTGTACCACCTATCCCTTCTCCAGTGAGAGACTTTCTGCGGCTTGTATTCAACGGGAACTCCCACGTTTGAATTCTTTGTCTCATTTCATGCTACAAAATAGTGATTTCCCCATGTATACCATACTGGTCCTGTCAAAACCACATCCATCCAGAACTCTGGCTCCGGCTAACACCTTGAGGCCCTCTCACCCCACAACATCACCCTTAGGTCCCCCTGATTTTTGTCTTCAAATCGTGCCACGTCCCATGGCATAATGCTATGCCACTCTTGAGGGCTCCTCATCAATCTTTCTATTAAGTATAAACACAATGAGTAAGTAACCACCAGGCCATCTACAATCAAATACAAAACCTGCCTGCCTTCCCCCTTCACTCAATCCTTACTATGAACAAGAAAAACTGGACCAGTCCATCAGAAAAACGTTCATCCGCTCCACACTAGCGCAGAACAAAGACTCAATGACAAGCACTCACCCCTCACTCACTCCAAAGGAACACCTGATTCTGATCAGGCTCTGGTAGCTCGGGATTTATGGCCTCTCTCTTCGATTTGTGTAAGACAGACCTCCAGGCCCTCCAGAAAGACCTTTCGCAAGAGCTGCATACTCTGCTAAAAGACTTGTCCTCAGTGGGAGATCGTGTTTCTACATTGGAGAATAACAAAACCTTCTTCCAGGGAGAGGAGATAGTGATGTTACAGCAAGAAATCATACGCTTCCATGAACAACACAATGACCTAAGTGTCCAAACAGAGGACCTTGAAAACAGGCCAAACCGCAATAATATTCAATTTAGGGGGGTCCCCGTGTGGACAGAGGGCTAAGACATTAGAGGATACACCCATGTGCTCTTTCTCGCCATCCTAGAATGGGATGATAATACGGAACTGCATCTGGATAGAGTCCATTGGGTCGACCGACCTGGGAGGCCCACAGCCAGGCCATCAAACATCCTAGCCTGTGTTCACTTCCAGATAAAAGAGGATATTCTGAAAGCAGCCAGATCTAAGCAACCCATCAGTTTCAGAGGGCACACGATAGGCCTCTACCAAGAAGTCTCCCTCCTTGCCCTTGAAAGTTGTAGGGAGTTCAAACCTGTGACTGCTTTTCTATGCTCCAAAGAGGTGCCCTGTGGTTGGGGACACACCTTCAGACTGGTCTTCCAATGGGATGGACATCTCGACCAACGTAAATCTATCAAAGTGGCTCAACATGTTTTGGGACTATCTGCTCAGTTTCCCCTGCCACTGTTCCCCTCCATGGCTCCCCGACCCGTCCATCATCTTTGCAGAAAGCAAGGAAGCTCAAGCAGCACCTCCACCCAGGCCCTGAAGAACATGGTCAGGACCGTAGGGCAGTCCTGGATCAACTGATGCAATCCCCTAATAATGCCCCGTACTAGCTGCTCTCTCCACACAATTTGCTATTCTGGCACATTTTTTACATTGACTTTTGGGTGGTGGGGAGATGCCTAACATCACTGGTGACCCGATCCCTGCCTCTAGACCCCTGCCCTAGTCGGATATTTGGCCTACCATCGAAGATGGACTCTTACAAATAGTTGCTCTAATTGTGTTGTCTTTTTTGGAGTTTGTTTCTGGAGTTTTTATTCCTTCACTTCACATTGTCAGATGGGAAAACCTTTTTTTCCTGGATCTGTATAGCCCCACCCCATCGGGTTCACATATGGCCAACCCCTCTCACAGACATCCTCTTGCCCAGCCTTTACACCCCTTGACTGACTGTCCCGGAGCTTAAAAGACAAGCCTCATTGTCAGAGGGCTCCACAATCCTACTGAATGAAAGACAATCCTATCCCCTCTGGAATGATCAGGCCTCGACATCTGTCCGATACAAGAGACGCACATATTGTCCAAAGAGGTTCAGCGCATGCACTACCTCATTAGCTATGGTCCTCTAATGCCTCTAAGCATGGAGGGGCAGCTATTTTATTCTCCAGGGGTTATAAGGGAGACTTAGGGCCCAATTATGATGTCAGGCAAATCGCCACTGACAGGCCATCGGTCAGTCCTACATCTTTAGCAGCAGTCTGACCGCCGCATAATGATGCGGTCTGTCAGAGCGCAGCAGACGGAGGGACCGACTGACACCTTCGACAGGCTCAAGGACCACATGGTGCCTGGCACATTGTGCTTGGAAGTTTGAGTACTGTCCTTTTTCACTGCGGCTTGTGCTGCAGCCCTTTTCTAGGGCTGCAGCACAAGCCGTAATGGAAAAGAGCAGTTTCCCGACCACCTGCACGGCGGTCGCATTGTAATCGGGCAGGTGGGAATGTTGACATATAATCGCTCGGACACCTGCCCGAGGCGAAAGCGGTCAGACTCTTGTCCCAGCGCCATCGTAATGAGGCCCATAGTGTATAAAATGGCTGAATGTAGGGATCAATTTCTTGCCTACAGAATTTGATTTGGCACCTTCAACTTTACCCTAGTAAACATATATGCACCTGATGAGCAACAGGAACCATTTTAAAAGGATGCCCTCTACTCCATACTCCAGACCCTAGACACTGCTATACTGATTGGTGGCGAATTAAACCTCGTGAGGGACAATGGCCTGCACTGCTCCGGCCAATGCTCTGACTAAACAGGGGCCTTCTCACTGTAGTGTCTTCATTGGCTGGGGGATTGTAGCCTGCACGATGTTTGGATGACTAAGTATACTAGCTCCCGGGACTATTACCGGGACCAATCCTATCTTTCGGCAGGGCACAAATCATGTGCCTGCACTGACTAGTACTAAGTACCTAAGCCCTGCAGCCACTAGTGAGCAACTCTTAAATAGCTTCAAGATCATTGTTGGATCATGCCCCTTTGACCCTAATTGCCTGTATTGACACAAAGCAACTAAATGTGTCGTGCTGATGCCGTACAGGAAGCTTACTTCAATCTCCCTCGACGGTTACGTCCATCCTCAAAACAAACTTAAACTGTCTCCAGACCAAGGATAATGACCAGGTAACTATGGCTTCTCTTTGGGAAACCTTGAAACTGGATGTACGCAGGGAATTTATTGCTATATTGTTGTCCGAGAACCATACCAACAACGAGAAGCAATTGACTCTCAAACAGAAAGTCCTAGAGCTTCAGGCAATACACAGACATACTGGGCCCCTCGAGTCTGGAGAGAATTTGAAAGAATGGAAAGAATTGGAAAGAATACTCCTCAAAAGACCAGGCTTAGTTAAGGCAGAATACTAGTCCACCTAACACACAAGTTTTACCTTGGTAGCAATCGTTGTGGCCAACTGCTTGCACATCTCTTGCAGGCTAAGATCCACTCTGGGTCTGTTTAAATGATACATCTTACCTCATCTATGGAGGCAAACTCTGACCCACAGATCGCGAAAGCATTTCTAGATTTTTATAGTACCCTCCTCACAGAACCAGCAGGGGCTCCATCAGATCCTTCAGATGCCCGCTGACCCCCCTCTGAGCTCAGACTGCTGACTCTTTGGACAAACCCATTTGCATCAAAGACGTCATCTCAGCCGTAGCTCGCTGAAAGTCTATGAAATCTCCAGGTTCTGACAGCTTCCCCTCACAATTCTGCAAAACCTTTTACCCTGAATTAGCTCTGGTTCTCATCTGACTGTTGAACTCCTTTGCTAACACAGGTTCCCTAATAGACTCCATGTTAGAAGCATCGATCTCGGTCATTCCTAAACCGGGTAAGGACCTAATGCTTTGTGGGTCTTATACACCCAAATCTCTCCTTAATATCTATTCCAAATTGTTTACAAGCATATTGGCCCACCACCTTAACCCCCTAATACCAGAACTGATCTCCCCAGATCAGGCTGGCTTCATACCAGAGCGCCAATGTAGGGATAAGACCAGACACGTCCATTATCTCTTGGATAATGTCTCAAAATCACAAAAGGAAGCACTTCTACTCTCAATTGACCTAAATAAGTAATTTGACAGAGTCCACTGGCCTTACCTCTTTAAGGGCTTAGAGCATTCAGCTTTTTATGACCAGTTTCTGCAATGGATTACAAATATATATAGCTCACCTAGGACAGCAGTCCATGTCAATGTACTCTCATCACAGTCATTCCATGCCTGCCGCGGCACACATCAAGGTTGTTCGCTCTCTCGCCTCCTCTTTGCCCTGTGCATGGAGTCCCTTGTCCAACACACACAAATCCACCTGAACATCACAGGCATCTGGTGCGGGGAGAGAACAGCACCTCATCAGCCTATAGGACAATGACGTGATCCTGGCCATTGCAAATCCACTGGCATCGCTCCCTGCATTTGTTAGAGAGGTCCAAACATTTTGGGTTTTCTCTGGCTTTAAAGTTAATATGCAAAAATCACAATTTGTTTACCTCTTGCTCTTCTTCAAAATGAAAAACTACTACGCTCCCAATTTCAATTTGAATGGGCCACTGACTCCATGCCATATCATGGGATCAAGCTGGCGAAGTCTATCTCTAAAACGATGTCACTTAACTACACAAATTGGACCAGGCAAATCCCGATATTAGCACTTGGGAATGCCTTGGCCTCTCTTGGCAGGGTAGGCTTGCTGCCATAAAAATGACAACTTTACCTCACATTCTTTATTTCTTCCAAATCCTACCGTTGACCCCACCAAAACACGTGATACCGTCACTGCAAACTGACATTGATAAATTTATATGGGGAGGAAAGAAATCTTGCCTCCATTAACAGCTCATGTACGGCCCAACGCGCAAGGGAGGTATTGCAATACTTTCTCTACTACATTACTACCAGGTCTCTCAACTGCACCTCTTAGTGGAATGGAGCTGTCCTCTTACTGAGAACCACTGGTGCTTCATGAACTAGGATGTGAGAGGCTCCCACACCTGGTATGAGCCCTGCCAGAACTGCAGCTTCACCAGCATCCGGCCCACCAACCCACCGACCAGGAAAGAACCCAACCACCTCAGATGCACCAGCTCTGCACGCAAACATGCCATTGAACTCTGGTACCTACTCAACTCAACCTTCCCAGACGTCGCCTTCCTGACGGAGACCAGGCTGAACCTCTCCTCGGCACCTGACATCGCCATAGCCATCCCGGAAGGCTACAAGATCACCCGCAGGGACAGCACCCACAGAGTAGGAGGAGGAATCGCCATCATCCACAGGAACACTCTCAGAGTCTCGACCAATACCGCTGACACCCTCAGCACTACTGAACACCTGCACTTCCATATCCACACCGACCCCAACACCACCCTCAGAGGAACCCTCGTCTACAGACCCCCGGACCTCGAACACAGTTCAACGACTCCATCGCCGATGTCGTCAGCACACACTCCCTTGCCTCCACGGACTACATCCTCCTCGGGGACCTGAACTTCCACCTCAAGAACAACAACAACACCAACTCCACCATCCTGATTGGCAACCTTGCCAACCTCGGACTCAGATAACTCGTCACAACACCGACCCACTCTGCCGGCCACACGCTTGATCCCATCTTCCCAATAAGCTCCCACATCACCTTCAGCCACACCACGGAACTCCACTGGACTGACCATCGCTGCATCTACTTCACCTTTCGGAAAACCACCACGCACCACTGTACCCAAAAGATGCCTCGCTGCTGCTGGAGCAAAGTCACTGAAGACCAGCTAACCACCACCCTCGCCCGGAGCCCACCCGCCGACCTCCCCGACCCCGCCACCGCCACCCGCAACCTCAGACAATGGATCGATGACTGCGCCAACACCCTCACCCCACTCAAGAAACCATCTAACAGCCACACCAGCAAGAAATCCAGCTGGTTCACTGAAGATCTACAGGCATCCAAGCAAACCTGCCAAAAACTAGAGAGGAACTGGCACCGTGAACGTACACCGGACAGCTACGCAGCCCACAAGAACGCCATTCGCAGACACCATCAACTCATCAGATCCGCCAAAAGAGCCTCCTTTAAAGACCACCTAGACAACAATGCACACAGTTCAAGTTCAAGTTCAGGTACTTGTATAGCACACTGCTCACCCAGAGGGTCTCAAGGCGCTTGGGAAAGGGGTTCATTATTTGTCGAATAGCCAGGTTTTAAGTTCTTTTCTGAAGGAGATGTGGTTTTGAGTGAGGCGGAGGTGAGTGGGGAGTGAGTTCCAGGTTTTGGCAGCAAGGAAGGAGAAGGATCTGCCACCCATGGTGGATTTTCGGATGCGCGGGACAGTGGCGCGGGCTAGACTTGACGATCTTAGTTGGCGGGTGGGTAGAAGGATAGTCGAGTGTTGAGGCATTCGGGTCCTAGATTGTAGAGGGCCTTGTGTGCGTGGGTGAGAAGGCGGAATGTAATTCGTTTGTTGACGGGAAGCCAGTGGAGGTCTTTTAGGTGTCCAGTGATGTGATCTTGGCGTGGTATATCTAATATGAGTCTCGCTGATGCATTTTGGATGCGTTGGAGTTTTTTCTGTAATTTTGCTGAGATTCCGGCGTATAGTGTGTTACCGTAATCCAGTCGACTCGTGACCAGTGCGTGAGTGACAGTCTTTCTTGTTTCGAGGGGGATCCAGCGGAAGATCTTTTTGAGAATGCGAAGTACGTTGAAGCAGGAAGAGGAGACTGCGGTGACTTGTCTGGACATCGAGAGAGAGGAGTCTAGGATGAAGCCAAGGTTGCGTGCGTGGTCTGTGGGTGTGGGTGCTGTGCCCAGAGCGGAGGGCCACCAGGAGTTGTCCCAGGCGGAGGGGGAGGATCCTAGGATGAGCACCTCCGTTTTGTCTGAGTTGAGTTTTAGGCGGCTGTGTTTCATCCAATCGGCTACTTCTTTCATGCCTTCGCGAAGATTTGTTTTGGCGGTGTTAGGGTCTTTGGTGAGGGAAAGGATAAGCTGGGTGTCGTCGGCGTATGAGATGATGTTGAGGTTGTGTTGACACGCGATGGAGGCGAGTGGGCTCATGTAAACGTTGAAGAGGGTGGGACTGAGTGAAGATCCTTGTGGTACACCACAGATGACTTCAGTGGCTTCAGAGTTGTACGGGGGGAGTCAAACTCTTTGAGTTCTCCCAGCGAGGAATGAGGTGATCCAGCCCAAGGCTTTTCCTTGTATTCCGATGTTGCTGAGGCGTTGTATCAGGGTGCTGTGGCAGACTGTGTCGAAAGCGGCGGAGAGGTCGAGTAAAATGAGGGCCACTGTTTCACCGTTGTCGAGTAGTGTTCGGATGTCGTCAGTTGCTGCAATGAGGGCAGTTTCGGTGCTGTGTTTGGCTCGAAACCCGGATTGAGATGGATCGAGGGATTTGTTGGATTCAAGGAAGGCGGCGAGTTGTTTGTTGACGGCTTTCTCGATGACTTTGGCCGGGAATGGGAGGAGGGATATGGGTCGGTATTTTTAAGTTCAGAGGGGTCTGCTTTGGGTTTCTTCAGCAGGGCGCTGAGTTCGGCGTGTTTCCAGCTTTCTGGAAAGGTGGCAGAGTTGAACGAGCAGTTGATGACATCACGGAGATGGGGTGCGATGATGGAGTCTGCTTTGTTGAAGATGTGGTGGGGGCAGGGGTCAGTTGGTGAGCCAGAGTGGATGGAGTTCATTAGGCGGATGGTGTCTTCAGTGGTGATTGGGTTCCAGGCGGTAAGGTTGTTAGTTGGCGGAGTACGATCTGGGAGGGGTGGGGAGGGGTGAGCGCTGGGGGTATTATGGAAGCTGTTGTGGATGTCGGCAATTTTGTTGTAGAAGAAGGAGGATAATGCATCGCAGAGGTCTTGGGAGGGAGTGATGTCGTTGGATGCACCGGTGGGGTTGGGGAATTCTTTGACGATGTTGAAAAGTTTCTTGCTGTTGTGAGTGTTGTTGTCAAGATGATCCTTGAGAGCTGATTTCTTGGTGGATCGAATCAGTTGGTGGTGTTTGCGGGGGGCAGCTTTGAGGGTGGACATGTTGACGGTGGTTGGATTTTTTCGCCATGTTTTCTCCAGGGTGCGGCAAAGCTTCTTGGATTTTTTAAGGTCATCATTGAACCAGGGAGCCTTTTTGCTGGTTGATTTGATCTGGTGCTTTTTCAGAGGTGCTAATTCGTCAGCACTGTGGGTGATCCATTGCTTGAAATTGGTGGCCGCTTGGTTTGGGTCCAATGAGAGGGTGGGAGGGTTTTGATTGAGCGATGTGAGGAGTTGGTCGGAGTTGATTTTGTTCCAGTTTCTCCGAGGAATAGGTTGTGGGAGGTTGTGGGTCAGGGTGGTTTTATAGCTGAAGTGAACACAGCTGTGGTCCGTCCAATGGAGAGCTGTGGTGCGATCGAAGTAGATGTGCTTGCTGGAAGTGAAGATAGGGTTGAGCGTGTGTCCGGGTACATGAGTGGGGGTGTCAACAAGTTGTTTGAGTCCGAGATTGGCCAAGTTGTCGAGAAGTGAGGTGGTGTTACTGTCGTGTTTGTTTTCAAGGTGGAAGTTGAAGTCTCCTTACAGGATGTAGTTATCGGAAGCGAGGGCTTGTGGGCTGACGAAGTCGGTGATGTCGTCGCTGAATTGACTGCGGGTACCTGGAGGTGTGTAGATGAGGGTGCCTCTAAGTGTGGTCCTAAGGTCGGTGTGGATCTGAAAGTGGAGATGTTCGGCAGTTGTAAGATTATCATTGGAGCTGGTCGTGATTTTGATGGTGTTCTTATGGATGATGGCGATGCCTCCTCCTGTACGCTTGGTGCGGTCTTTGCGGGTGACCTTATAGGCGTCCGGTATGGCTATGGCGATGTCTGGTGCTGATGATGTGTTCATCCATGTTTCTGTAAGGAAGGCGATGTCCGGTGACGCAGAGTCGAGTAGGTCCCAGAGTTCAGTGGCGTGTCTGTTGACCGAGCGGGTGTTGAGTAGGATGCACTTCAGGCGGTTAGAGTCGGGGTTGTGTGTGGAGGGAGTGGATTTGGTGAGGGTCCTGGAGCAGTTGAACTTGCGGGAGAGGCAGGCGAACGAGCCGTGGGTGCGACCTGGGGTGGCTTGGCAGCAATGTGGAGCGCGTCCGGGGTTGAGGGCGAGGAGAGTTGCGGCGTTATATGTGACTCTAGTGGGTTGGGAACGGTGGGGAACAGGGGGTATGGCGCTGAGCGCCAGCCAGGCGCGGGCCAGGCGCGGACGGGCATAGACGGGCTTACCTTTGGCGCACCTTCGGCGCGCCCGCTGCGCGTGAACGCTGCGCGGGAAGGCATCTGTCATAAGAGGATGGGGGAGAGGGGCGAGGGCGGGGCAGCTGGGAGGCGGGATCGTGGTGGGGAACTGGGCTCGGGGTTCAACAACAAATAACAAAATGGCTGCGAGCCAAAAAGTCTGACACAAACAGATTAGGGCACAACTTGAGTTAGGCTAGGGAAAAGGCAATGGCGCCAGCACAATCAGCCCAAACTCAATAACACAATTTAAGGGCAGAAAACACCGTTGATTGGTGAGCTTATTTGCACTGTGCCAGTATAGCGCTCTCAAGTGATCCTAACTTCTGTGTAGCGCTACGCAAATTAAACAGCACTCTAGCACACGATAAACTGGCAGTAGTGCGAGCAGAGCGCTACTTCATTTGATCAGGCACGCATAGAGTTAAGCAGCAGTAGTGCGAGCAGATCGGGACCCAAATGCAATCAATCTCAAATCAGGGTAATGCGATCAGCTGTAGCGCGAGCAGAGCGGCCACAAATTGAGTCTGCAGTAATGCGGGCGGCGCGCTAATAAAACAGAATTCGGCAAGTAGCAGTCTGTGGAAATATCTTTACGATACCAGTTTCTGGGTTGGGTCAGGGCAGGGAGCAGCGTTGGGAGTGACCGCTTCTGGTGAGTGCAGGACGGTCAGAGAGCTCTTCAACATTGTGAAGGAACTCTCCTACCCCAGCTCCAGCTCCAACGGCATCCCATCTTCGCAAGACCTGTGCGACTCGCTGGCCACCTTCTTCCACCGCAAAATCGCAGACATCCACGACAGCTTCAATGCCATGATCGCCCCGACAACCACGGAGACCCCTGCCCCCACAACCACCATCCGCACCAACCGCCTGCTCTCCTGGACCAACATAAACAACGACAACACCACCAAGATCATGAACACCAGCCACTCGGATCCCTGTCAGACCCATGCCCACACCACATCTTCAACAAAGCCAGCACCACCATCGCAACCCTTCTCCAGAAAGCCATCAACATTTCCTTCAAGACAGTAACCTTCCCGGGAAGCTGGCAGCACGCCGAGATTAACGCCTTACTCAAAAAACCTAAGGCAGACCCCAAGGACCTCAAGAACCTCCGACCCATCTCCCTACTCCCGTTCCCGGCGAAGGTCATTTAGAAGACCGTCAACAAACAACTGACCCGCTACCTCGAGGAGAACAGCATCCTGGACCCGTCCGTGTTCCACAGCAACCACAGCACCGAAACTGCCCTCATCGCTGCCACCGTTGTCTTCAGGACCCTACTAGACATCCTCCTGGATCTGTCGACCGCCTTCAACATGGTCTGCCACCACACATTACGCACACGCCTCCACGAACCCGGATCCAAGAGAAGGCCCTGGACTGTACCATCTCCTTCCTCTCTGGAAGAACACAGAGCGTCCGAATCTCCCCCTTCCGCTCCGAAACCACCAAGATCATCTGCGGCATACCTCAGGGATCATTCCTCAGCCCAAAGCTGTTCAACATCTACATGGCACTGCTCGCACACTTCGCTCGACTGCACAACATCAACATCATCTCTTACACGGATGACACCCAGCTGATCCTCTCCCTCACCGAGGACCCCCACACTGCCAAAGCAAACCTCCATGAAGGAATGAAGACCGTCGCCGAATGGATGAGTAACTGCCGACTGAAGTTTAAGTCGGGCAAGACCGAGGTCCTCATCCTTGGATCTACCCTCTTGGCCTGGGACGTCTCCTGGTAGCCGACCGCACTGGGAACAGCTCCAACACCCACTGACCACGCATGTAACCTAGGGGTTATCCTCGACTCCACCCTCTCCATGACAAAGCAGGTCAACATCGTCTCTTCCACCTGCTTCAACACCCTCCGCATGCTCCGCATGATCTACAAGTGGATCCCCATCAAAACGAGAAGAACTGAGAGGCCCTCATTATCAGCAGGTTGGACAACGGAAACGCCCTCTACGCTGGAACCTCGGCCAAACTCCTGAAACGGCTTCAACGCATCCAGACAGCCTCTGCACGCCTGATCCTTGGCATCCCTTGCCGCAGCCACATCACACCCCACCTGAGAGACCTGCACTGGCTCCCCATCAACAAGAGGATAACCTTCAAGCTCCTCACCCATAAACACAAGGCTCTCCACAACACCGGACCAACGTACCTCAACGGATAACTCAGCCTTCACACCCCCACCCGCAAGCTCTGCAGGGGAGGGCCAGGGTGGGGGGTTAGTGGAGTCTGACATATGACAGACAGGAGTAAGGTAAGTAATTAAATAAATAAAACGAGTTGGTGATGCAGGGCGAGCAATGTAAATAGTTTTATTTATTTAATTACTTACCTTACTCCTCTCCGTCATATGTCAGACTCCATTACCCCCACCCTGCCACACCCCACCACCCCGCAGCACTCCCTTAGCGAGCCACAACTGTTTGTAGCACTGTCTTGTATCTGGCTTGCTTTGCACACCATGCTGCTGTGGAGAGTGATTGCAATATATTGGTAGACAAATGCGAGAAAGACTATCATTTAGCCCCGTTTATTAACACTTTTTAATGGAAGAATTATTTCTCCCCTAATTGCTTTGGCTCACTTGTTGTCACCAAAAACATGTACATCTGATTAAGCTTCTATATGGGGTTTCTTTTAACTTTTATATCATTTTATGGCAACCCCTCAGAGCAGTTTTCTCTGCTTTTTGCTCTGTTTTAGCATTCCCAATGTTCGGAGGGCCTTTCTGCTTTTTTAGGTAAAGCCTAGCGCAGCACGCATGCGTTGCTCTATGGAAAGCTTCTTGTGAGCACTCCAAACTTCCTCAAAACTTCTCTGTGTGGGTCTGACTCCTCCCACACATTAGATTGGCCTTTGCGTGTGGCTTCCAATAATGAAATAATGAAATCACGCAAATGGCCAAAGGCGGGTGCATGCCCCACCTCTTCTCCAAAGGTTCACTCCCATGGCATTTTGCTCTCTGGAGCGAGCAGCGAGGTACAGGGTGCCAGCTGCATTCCTCCTTTGTCGTGGACGTCGTGGATCAGGTTACTATTAACCCCTTAGATGTGCACAAAATTTTCCTGCAGGGCGGGAAAATTTCACACATGCGCGAATCGGACAGCTCCCGGCCGTCCAACGCACATGCCACCCGTAGCGTCAGACGGCCAGGGGCCGTCCGACGCATCCAAAGGTTTAAACCTAGTGCTGTCGCTTTCCCTTTTGCGCCTACGCTTGTTTAATCAAATTGCTTTTTTGTGTTAATAGGACTCACTCCCCATGAGCTTGCGTACCTTAATATTATCTTTTTTTCTGACTGTGTTACAGCAAGGGATCTTTCGTTTCTTTTCATTACAAACATTTTTTATTCAAGTGTGAGTCGGTTTTCTCTTGTTTTCTTTGTGCTGTCTTCTTGCCAATTGTGGGTGCCGGGCGCTGCCTCCAGACCCAGTGTGCACACCTCTGGGCTGTTTGTCAGCAGCTCGTCCTCTTTTTTTATTTTCCAGTCTAGTAACTACAGTGTTGAATTTATTACAAAAGAAGCATTACTACAAGTTGGAAAATGTAAAGAATAAAACTTGATTGAAGCTCCTTCTCTGGTGCCCCGATAAACTTCACACCTGTTACTTAAAGACTGCGCACCAACATATTTCTAATCTGAGGCTTCCCACCACTTCCTTTCCCCATCATCTAGCTGGAGCCTCAATTATGCCATGTGCGCACGGGACTCTACCCCTCTTCACAACAAGCTGCCCTCAGGCTCAGAAAGGCTTCAGGTCCTACTGTTGCCTAAAGCCTGCTCTCAGCTCCACTCATGCCTCTTCGCCTGTCGCAGCGAAGCGCAAAGTGGCGGATTTACGACTGTCATCATGACAGCCTGTGGGGAGAGAATGGCTGAACACAGAAAATTTACTACATGTGATCACCCAGGTGATTAGCAATCATTATGCGGTCAGAACCACATAGCTGTCAGTGCACGTCTTCTACTCTGCGCCCTCCCTCTATTCGCACTCTTGCTTAGACCAACTGAATATCTTTTGGCTCTGAAATACTACCTGTACACCCATTACAGTGTATTAGTTACACTGTGAGGATGTGCGTTGTGATTTAGGTACAGTGCATAGCTACCAAGTTTTCAGATTGCTTATGTGCAAAGGCAAGACCTATTGGCTATGCCAATGCTTGTCTTACTTATAATGGTCTTTGCTTCTGTGATCTGTAAAGCAGGCTAGGCCCTAAAAATCACCTATTGCTTTGGATAGGGCTTTAAGTTTCATTTTTTCACAACAGATTAGTGAGAGGTGCAGTGGGAAAGGGTAAGAAAATAAGAGAATAGGAAAGAACTTGAGATGGCCTTTTAATAGAGTGGAAGCAAGAGAAGAAGAATCAAGGGGTGTAAACAAAAGAGATAAAAGGGAGAAGCAGTAGAAAGGGTGCTGGGTGTACATACACAGGTAGAGAGTGACATCAGTTCAACATTCAATACGGATAGCGCCTGTGCTCGTTTTTTCTTTTTTTAATGAATCATGTTATATTTGAACAGGCAACCCTTATGCAGGAAATCTTGGGTCGTTATCGCCCTTTCTGTAAAGAAGTATTTCTGCGAAAATCTTTCATGAGTTCGAATCCTTGCTAGGTCAACTCAACCTTAATCCTTCACAGGTTAAATAACCTGACTACCATTAATGTGAGCAATAATAAGCCCCTAAGTGCTTTTCAATCTGACTAGTCTAATATATTTTCAAGTACACCGGGCCTGGTGCTTTGCTAAACATACCCTTCATAAAACTTCAATAGTAATAATAATAATAATGATGATGTATACCATTTTCAGCTATCAGGAAGAGGAAAACTGTGGCACTAGATGTTCTTATAGCGCCATTTTGTAAAGTTAGCTGACAGGGAAACGAGTAAGGTGTTGGCAAATAAAATGAAAGCTTGTAGGTGCAGGCCTTAATGGAAAGGCAAATGTTTTAGGCCTTTCTGAATGCTGAAAGTTGCCTCTTAGTTCTAAGCAAAAACAGACAATTTTTGAACCATAGTGAACACCCCTTTCTGAATACTGGAGGAGTTTGTGATGTTATTTATTATAAAAGGTACATTATTTAAAATCAATTGCTAATAGTCTCTTGATCCTTTCTTAAATAATATCATATCTTCAACAAGGAAGTTTCTGTGCCACTGCCTTTCTGAGCAGCAAAGTTTGCTTTGGCAAAAAGATGTTCTGCAATAAATTAAGAGTCATGTTTCCGACTTTCCCTGGATTTTTCTTTTGTAAAAGGCATTTTTTGAGTCACTGTTTCATTAAGCCATTTAGAGAAGGGTGAATCCATATCAAATTCAATAAATTTGTTTCGTACAATAGAGATAAAAGGGAGAAGCAGTAGAAAGGGTGCTGGGTGTACATAAACAGGTCTGTGCATGTTTTTAAAGCATCTCAGCTTGGTTAAATTAACGGAATAAAATAGAAAGAATACAGCGAGTCTATAAATTCATTGTCGTTAACTTCCTCGCTCAGGTTTTCAGTCCAAAAACTATAGTCTGCAATTAAAGACAAATGAGAATGATTTATCATAACGTTCATAAAAATTCCTCCGGGAAATTTGCCATATAGTTAGTAAGGCATAATGGAGGGGCATAGATATGTTTCTTTAATATTGCAGCAATGCCCTCCCCTCTTTTAGAGGATACTCGATTCCTATTAATCACTAGAAGCCCCTCTTGAATGGATCCTAATATGTTGGGGCTGAATGATCAGTGAGCCATGTTTCAGCAAGCAATGGTGCATCTACATTGCCATGTGTCAATAAATCGACTTTGTGTTTAATCCGAGTATTTTGACTAAGCACAGCGAATACATGTCACTGTTTCCTCACTTTCGTTCCTGTGGTTCATTTATATGACCTTGCTAGATGGCTGCCTCCCAAGAGTGGAAGGGCGTGGGCTGGTCCACACAAAGGTAGAGCTATATGCGCAGAAAATCAATCTTCTTTTATTAATACTTTACGTCTAAGCCTAAGCTAGGAATTTGGAAACTTACTTGACCAAGATCGTAGTCGGGAACAGGCGGCTTTGACTTTGCCACCATCCGCCTACTTATGTAGTAGCCCCCCAGCCCCTAGCACATTTAGACAACAGGAGCCCTAACCTCACAAAATGGCTGTTCAAGAAAGGAGTTTGGGGGGCACTCGAGCACCGCGAAGTCTGCCTCCCCAGGCAGTTTGGGGGGGGGGGGAGGGGCTAGACGGGAGTGGCCATTTTGTGGCTTTGGGCTACTTTGGGACTAGTCCAAATGTAGCCCAATTTTCGGTTAGTAGCCCAAGCTACTACGGGGTTGTTTGAAAGTTGGTCAAGTTTGGCTGGAGTTTTGTAGTTTCTGGTTAAGTTTGGGGAGTTAGTGGACAGGAGCAGGCAAAGGTTTAACACGCAGTAAGGTTACATTAGAGGTTCGTTAGTTACAGTTGCATAAAGGCAGCTAGGATTTTAGGTCTTGGGAGGTTAGGATTTATAAATGTGCTTTTGTAAGATTGTGTAATATTATTGTATTGGAAGTTATTTATTGTATGTTGCTGGGTGGGGGTTTATGATGGGATTGCATGGGTGGGGGTGGGAAACAAGGGGTCAGGAAATGTTGATGTATAGAGAGGTTTTAGTTTTGTAAGGCAATGTGCCAGTGTTAATAAAATTGTGATATGCACCTGTTTCAATAAAGCGACCTTTTACACACACAAATGGTTGTTGGTGTGGCTTTCCCCCACTCTCCCCTCCCAATGGCGTGGGGAGAGTGACGTCATAGCTTCTCACACTCTGCTGTCAGTCAGAGGGTCCTCCAAGGACCTTGCCTTGTCCCCCACAGTATGACACAGTCCCAGTCACACTCTGTGGCACAGACCCCAAAAATAATTCATGGATTCCTTCAATAAAGTTCCATTGCTAAAAAAGTCACTCTAGTGCAAATAGTCTCATTAAAAGTCCTACTGTATTTCGCAATTATAAAAACGAACATCTAATTTCATATCAGGGAAGAAAATCATCTAATAAAACTCTGGTTCTTACAGCAAGGCTACAGGCAGTACCGTGCTGGATGAATGATCTACCCACGTGTACGGTCCTCCGGTGTATATTCACCCCTGGCTGTTTAGTGCTCTGGAGATGTTACCCTATATTTATTTCTCTGCACCAAGACTTCAATTTTCGATGTACGTGCACTCTTTTAATGTGATTAACAGTAACTAGTAGCTATATAAAAAGTAAGCTATTATTTCACGTCACAACATTTAGGGCAGGAACCACTCTCCTTGCTAAGTCTTTCAACTTTAAAAAAGAAAGTGCATATGTGATAGGACGGCGACCGCAGTGCAGACTATCACACTTGTGCAGTTTGTGTTGATGGCCTTGCCCTGTGTAAAACGTCTAATGCTGCTCTCCACGGTGCTCCAAAGCCATTGACTGGACTTCTGTGACACCTGCCGCATGAATGACAGGGAAAGGCTGTAACAACCAGTCATCTTGAAGCAGGAGCAACTTAATGATAGGCTGCATTACAAGCCCAGAGCTGTAAGTCACCGTGTAACTATGACACAGCAATGGAAGGCAAGTGGAGGGGCGCGAGCCGGACGGCAGCCAAAGTAGAACTCATGCTGCAGGTGTGTATTGTTGTGCACAAGTATATTGTTTGTGTTTGTATGTTTGTACATGGTATTTCTAGAGCACAAAGTTAGTCAAAAAGCTGTGGAATGCTGTACAAGGTCAAAGAAGCAAAATGAGAACCAATGACAGAAGTGGCTGGGTTGCGAACGGTTAATGAGTTGTGATGTAGTGTTTTTTAAAAAGGTAAATCTTCAGCTCCTTCCTAAACTGGAAGGATGGGGGCAGGGGGTGGTGCATAGATTGAAAAAGCCTGTTGCCTTGTTTTTTCTTCTTTACACTTCTTAGTCTGCAGTCTTTAGGTGGCCTGGCTGTAGTGTGCTGAACCACCAGAGATGGAGAGAAGTGGACTTTATTATAATGGGATATATTTGCAAATGTATTACATTTGCCAAGGATCAGGAGTGCTATGGGATAGGAGCTGGGCAGTTTCTGCACTATGCCTGTATGGCAAAGACTGCCAGAGAAATAGATGAGTAATTCTTTGAAGCCCCAGAAGATACTCAAACGATGGCAATGATGTTCAGTTTAGTGCAGTGGGGGGATTGGGGGCTAATATTTATTGGGCTCTATGACATGATAAAGTGGGAAGAGCAGAATATTGTTAAAGATAAATGGATCATTGACTGTCCAGAGCCGATTAGAAAAATAGAAGGAGACAAAACTTGCAAGTGATGAGCATATCTAACAATGCCAGATTTAAGCTAATACAATTCAACTACTTGTCTAGAATCTACTTATCTCCATTGAAAGCGAATAGGATCTACCCTGTAGACTGCCCAGAACGTGGGTATCAATGCAGACTATCCGCACATGACATGGAGTTGCTCTTTGCAAACATGTCTTTTGGGCATGGGAGATAGAATAGAAGTGACATTTATAGAGCGCATGGCTACCCATGGGCATCTCTGCTGTCTAGACTATACCCAATTACTGGGGGTGCCCATGTTGATGCTGAAGCAGTGTATATCAGGGATGGTCCTGAGAAGAAAAGGGGGGAAAATAAACATATTTGAAACCTCAGGTGCTGTGATTTCCTTAAGGTATATACGTATTATTTGTCTTAGACCATAACTACTAAGAATTAGTAGCTGAGGGGAGTCAGATGAAGGCCACAAGGACGGATGAGAAATTAACTAAAGATTTTTAGGTTAGGATGCCCTTGATTCTAGAGTTGTTGAATCAAGATACTAGAACATCATGAACGCATGGGAACACCTGTTATACAGCTACTATGCAAGGGGAGAGATCTTGGGCGCCATTATATTATACAGCCCAGAAGAACGGTTATACTAATACTTCTTGAGACAAAAATGTAATGGTTTCGGTATACGTGCATAATACCATTAAGGTGTTTCTTTGGCAAATATGCTATGCGTTGCATAGCAGTGCAATGCGAATGGACAGGTGGAGGGGTGACTTTATGTTGGCGACCTTGTCACCGTCAGAAAAAAACTGTAATGGGCAAAACGGCTGGGAGCTGAATTCCTATTAGTTTTGTCAAATATGTGGATATAAGTCAGATTGGAAATGGATGTACGCCT
Organism: Lissotriton vulgaris; assembly: GCF_964263255.1. Classification (NCBI taxonomy): domain Eukaryota; kingdom Metazoa; phylum Chordata; class Amphibia; order Caudata; family Salamandridae; genus Lissotriton; species Lissotriton vulgaris. The sequence continues at coordinate 535,217,828 of NC_141689.1, forward strand.
TACAATTATGCTAGCACTGATATCATTGTGTTGTAAATTAATACAAATATTTAAAACACTGACTTTTTTCTTTTTTGAGGGTTTACAACTAGAGAGTTCGCCATGCAAAGTCTTCTATATCTCTGGACCCTATCACATTTTTCTGTATTTATCTTTCTGTGGACTTACCATTTTTAGGTTTGACATTAACCAAGACTTTTTCTTTTTAATAAAAATACGTAATATATAAATACGTACAGGGATTTTCAGTCATCCCTCTTCATCCATTGCTCTGCTGTGGTGTCATTCACATTTTGCCTCTGTCCACCACAGTATACAGCATGAAGTGCAGTCAGACCACTTCAGCTATTGGCTTATCTGTCATTGACAACATTCCTCCCTGTTAGAGTGAGCACAGTAGATAGTCTCCTTCAGTGCGGTGCATACTGTTGCAATCTATGCTTTTACATAAAAGTTTATGCATTTTAACTCGCAGACAATGCTTGTTTTCATGCAGTGCATGCCTTCATACGAAGCACAATTACAAACAAAATATTTATTGCTAAATCGAAAAGAGCAGTAGCCTACACCATACGCATTGGCTTTACCAATGATTGTTTTACTGTGCTTTGTGTTCAAATACACTGACAAAAGTCTCAACGCTTGCCAGCCTTTCAGTCTTTGTTCAATACCTTTAAGGACGGTTGATTCAGTCCACACAATTGCGATAATAATCATATTAGCCTGAGGTGCTAACTATCCTATGATTGTTTTAATGTTGCAAAAGTGTGACTCTCGTGGCTTTTGAACAAAGTTTCAAGACACGAAGGGGCAGATTTACAAGCCCCTTGCACCACTTTTGCGTCACTTTTCCTATGTTAAAAATGACAGAAAAGTGGCGCAAGGGCCGTGTAAATCTGCCCCGAAGTTTCGACTTAAACATCTTGTGAAGGCTCAGATTCTATACTCAGATTTGTTTGCAGAGTTGATCATTGTGGTATCACCGACCTGATGGAGCCTTTTGGATCATTCCGAAGATATGGGGGTGAATTTCACGTTTTGTTTTATAACTTGGCAAGGGCGTACTAATTAATAGTACAGCAGGTACAGTGGCACCCAGTAACAAGAGGGGAGGATTCCATTATAACCCAATTATGACAGCTCTTAATCTTTTTTCTACTGAAACAGGGTGAAGGAAACAGGTTTCCTTGTTTACTATAGGGCCCGCTGCACACTTGTAAGGCCACTGCATTTCGGCTTTGGGTTCGACATTTGTATGTGCATTCAATTTCTTGCTGGACAATCTCTGATATTCTGTTAAACTTTCTGCAGGTATAGTAAAAGATTTTTTTTCACAGTTGCTTATTGTTGTGGGTAAATAAAGATAGTACCAAAAGTAGCCGGGTAATATATCCCAGTAAGAGGTTTATTTGTAGTTCATCATAAGTTCCATAGAAGATTTAGTTGTACTTAAGAAGATGAATTAGAGGGTCCCACAGGAGCTAGATGGTTGTTGCTCAGCCCAGTCTCATCAACTGTCATTCTCCACACACCACCAGGCACACTCACATTCTACTCTCTCTGACATCAAGCATTCCAACATTCCACGCAGACAACACACTCATTCTGGCTGAGCAACTAAGAAGGATACGATTCTATGTACAACACTTATCTATCTTACTGACATTACAAAAACTATTTCTTTAGGCGCAGAAATGCTGCAGACTTGAGGTACCTTTATTGCAACAGCCATTAAATATATTTTAATGAAGTGTCTTCTCTATAATTAGACGTGTGATGCACTGGCACCATATGCAGTGCTATGACATACCCTTTGCTACTGCAGCTACATCGCTGGTAGTGACTTTAGGTGACTTTTGACCCTAGTGATATCACAGATGGTTGACTTCCTAGAAAGTGACACAACTATAGTGGACACCCTATCTTCTGCACTTAGGAGGGACCTGAGCGAACAGGAGGTGCACAGAGACTGAATCTGCAACTTCGGACAAGACGAAGTTACCTGCTGCTAATCTACAACCTACTGAGCACCACACTGACTACAGCGGCAGGCACAACTTTATGTACTAGTTGAGACCTTGGACTGACTGCCAAGGTGCTAATTTTTGAACCACTCTTTGAAACCATTCTTTTAACGTGGCAGAGATCACCTCAAGGCGGCAGGAGCCGTGAGTGTGTTCCCAACACGGCGGGGGTTCCGTCAGTGATTGCCTTGACGCACGAGGAGCCGCAAGTGTTTTATAATGAGGCAGGAGCCGCCAGCAACTACCCTAATACGGCATGGGGGCCTCATGCGCTATCTAACTACTGACCACAAGCGCGGTTGTCAGACCCTTCCCTTTTCACCTCCCTCAGAGAAACGCTTGAGAAACGCGGCAGGGGTCTTCTGCCATCTGCCTCAGGTGTCTGTGGGTGTTCTCTGGGAGTTTTTTGCGTCCTCCAGAAAACGACCAGGAGAACGCCAGGAAAACGTTTGCAGCACTGCAGCTAGTAAGTGAATAAGAGGAGTGGGGGTGGGAGTAAGCATGAGCGAATTTTGCGGATCTCGCGTTCGCGAATTTGCGGATTTTTGAACTTGCAATCCGCAAAATCCGCGAATTCTTGCGAATTTGCGGATTTTTTTTTTTTTTGTGTTCGCAAGGATTTCTGCCAGTTCGCGAGGGTTTCGTACCAGTTCGCAATTGCGAACTTACATTTCGTCGCGCAACGGTCGCGAATTATGTTGTTTCTACGTCTGGTTCATCATCACAGGTTCCCAGCACCCTCTGTTTCACCACTGCAACCCTCTGTTACATCAATGCCACCCTCTGGTTCATCATTACTGTAGATTATGGGGGGGAAAAGCAAGCACACCATCCCTGCTTCAACTCAGATGAATTAATTTGGGGTTAGTTTATTAATGTGTCACTGTTTTAAAATTCCAGTCTGGCACCTGCTTCCTTATCTGTAATTTTGCTTTCTGTTGCAGTGCATTTTTTTTCCCCAGGACCTTCTTTGTGGCCTACTTGTAGCTATTGTATGAGCCTGCTGTGAGGGTCAGAGCAGGGTCATACAATTGTTGCAACTAGCAACTGAATTCTGGAGGGGCCCCAGTCAGGAAGCACTACCGGGAATTGTTACTAATGATGAGTTTGAACTCTTGCCCCTGCCGAGTGCTTTCACTTTTGAAAAACTCGTTTTTCTGCAATTTCGCGGGGTTCGCGGGGTGCGAACACGCGCAAGATCGGATTCGGAAGCCGCAAATTCGTGCGAATATGCAATTTGTTTTTTTTGCAGCGTGTTAGTTGGCAAGGTTTTGTGCGTTTTTGCGAGCCGCTCGTAGCGCAAGACGCGAAGTTACCCTCGCGGTCGTGCAAGGGCGCAGCCATCTTGTTTGCCTGACGTATTTCCGTTTCCGGGCGCGAAGTGTAATCTCGCAAAGTCCGCGGTTTGCCAGTACAGTCTCGCGCGTGTTCGCAAGGAAAATCTCGCGCGAACTTACCCGCGCGGTCGTGAACGGGCGCGGCCATCTTGTTTCTCATTCATTGCTATGGTTCTGGGCATGGTCTTTGTATCCTCTGTCAATCTCTGCCATCCTTTGCTTGTTTGAAGTTTTTTTTTATCTATTTTACTTATTATCTATCCCTCTATTTTTCTAGCCCTATATTTTTGTGTTTACTGCTACTTTTGGTTAATTTTAAACTACTTTTGTAAACTCTTTTCTTTTCTTCTCTTCCCTATTCTATTTTCTTTATTCCTTTCCGCCCAGACCATGGTGAAGGGAGCCGGGAAGCATCCCGAGAAGGGGAAGGGTCCCGCACCCCGTGTCCGGCTCCCGTGCGGGCGTTTGAGGGGGGAGCTAGTGATGCCACGGGAGATCTTTACCCCGGAGGAGGTGGGCCAGCTCATTTTTTATGTTCAGCGCCGCCTCCCCAGGACCATCATGGGAGGCGGCAAGATCAGTGCCGGGTACGGGGCCCGGGAGCGCCGGAAGCGGTGGGAGAAGGTGTGCCAGGCCATTTACCACCACTCTCGGGTCTGGCGCACCTACAACCAGGCCACCCACCGCTGGACGGATGTCCTGACCCGTGAGCGAGATCTGCTCGACCTCCTTGGCCTTGAGATCCCCGGGCTTGGTGAGTAGTAGTAGCTATGTCTTTACTACTATGTTTTCTCCTGCTGTGTTATTATATTGCAAATTTTTGTTTTTTTTACAAGAGCAATAATGCTGCTCATTACATTGTAGGTACATTTTATTTCAAAATCTTCTGTGCATTTCAGGTACACTGCTCTCCTTCTCAGTAGTGTTGCTACTATGCTTATTTGTTTTAGATTTTGTGTTCATTTCATTGGCCTGTGAAATTATGTATGAGTGTAGTTGAAAGAACTGCGCAATGCTACACACTAAGGTTCAGATTTTTAATTACCGGCGCATCCCTGCAAAGTTGCAGGGATGCGCCAGTAATTGTGCGTCACGCCACCATCACCCATGGTGCGCCGTATTACAATGCGGCGCGCCATGGGCCCAAAACGTCACCAAAGCGTTACGCATCTGTGCCGTAAAGGTGGCGCATTGCTGGAGTTGCGTCGCAACGATGGTGCAGCTCCATCAATTCTCTGGGGTGCCCTATCTCCCCAATGCTGCGTCAAGCCGTACGTCTGCTTCAAGCAGGCGCAGGGTTTGAGTCACGCATCATTGTCCTCAAAGTGACTGATTGAAATCTTGTAGATTTCCCTCAGCCACTTTTAGGATGCGTTCCTGCGCAGGAACGCCCTCCCTTGCGCCGGAACACCCCTATTGGCGCAGGGCTTTACAACGTGATGCATCTCCCAGATGCGTCACGTTGTTAATATACGCCGCACCATTGCGCCTCTTATGTGCTGTCGCTGCGTCACAAAAGTCACGCAACAATGGAGCAAAAGAGCCGCAAGGGCCTTATAAATCAGCCCCTACAGACTCAAGTCCAGTCCTTCCTTTGTACACATGGCGATAAGAAGAAATAGTGGTGGTGGATTAATAGTTTGAGTATTTTAATGACTGGTGAATGTAGTAGGAAACTTTAGTGTTGTCGCTGATCTTCAATCACAATGGACTTTGGCTGTCACTTTGCGTGCTGCGGACTGCTGCCTGCCAATCCTAGGCAAACCTTTTTAGTACTTTGTTTAGTGAGTTACATAGGGTAGTTTCCAATTCGACGGTCCGCAAATCAAGCAATACTAAAGTAATGACGTAGTCGACCACATGAGATTGGTCAATAATATATCCCGTGGAGTCGTTCCCTATTTGCTATTTCGCAAAAATATTTTGTTACTTTGTTAGTTCTTTTTTAAATGTTTGATTTGGTTGAGAAATAAATATCATCCATGTTTTCTGTTTTTCTTTCTTTCATGTTGTACATCAGCTTCCCCCAGGGGCAAGAGGAGGACACAGGAGGAGGAGGAGGAGGGTGCTGTTGTCGATGCAGGCCAGGACCGGGCAGTCGAGGGCTCCTTTGCTGGCCCCAGTAAGTTTTAATTTTAATATAGAGTACTTATTTTTTCCTAGCGTTCCTCATTCGATTTTTTCTAAATCGTCTTTGATCTTCTTGTAGACAGGATCTAAATTCTTATCCCTATGACTCCGTGTGGTATTACTAGATTATTCTTATTAGTCTGTCTGTGTAGCTAACTAAGATTGCACATTTGGCATTTCCATTGGACTCCCATTCTAGTCAGCAATAGCTCTATGCACTGAGTGTAGTCCTCTGGGATTGTCCATATTGTCTTTTCAAGTATTCTAAATGTTTATGCTTTGACCATTGCCAACAATAAAAAGGTGAATGACCACCACCAAGAAATAATAAGATACTACTTTACTTTTGGTTTGGATAGGACAATCCATTCTACTACTGTTGCAGGGACAAATCTGCACAAACAGAACTATGGACACTAAATAATGCATCGCTTAGCTTATCAATTATAATAGGTGCTGTAACTGTTAGACTTTCCACATACCTCAGTGATAACAGACTTTGTAGTTGAACCCCGGCCCCAATCTCCTTACTGACTAGATAGTGTGGCAGAGTCATTTAGCTCCCAAAGTCACCGATGGCAGAGGCACGGACTCATGCTTGCAAAAATTCGAAAACCTTTAGCTCATCCACTCTAGTCTGGAGGACCAAAAACCACAGACTCTATTTAAGTTTAAAAGCTTTATTAAAAGTAAACACATTTATTAAATTCAAGTTTGTCATAAAAGTGAACGTGTAACTGAAAATGGAAAAGTGCTTAGTGCTGACGATTAATTGGACACATTTCTTGTGGTCGAGCCGAGCTCTCACCTGGTTTGAACTTGATCCTGCTCGTGTTCTTAGAAGTCAAGGTTCTGTCTGTTAGGAGAAAAAGTGGTGCGTGTTAAAAAGTAAAAAGCAAACATTCATCAGTTGTGCCAAAAAGTGCAGCAAGACAACAGCCTTCCCTGGAAAAAGGGACCTTTTTACTCTAGAGTAGACAGTCAAAAATTATTAAATTGTACACTTTTTTTCACATTTCTTTCTTCCTCCTAGACCAAATATTATATAGTAGTGAGTGGTGTATTCTAACATTATTAAATGTACTTTGTAGGTGGAACATCTGGAGACGGGGCCAGCGCGGAGGTGGTGGCATTGGACGAGGAGGACAACTCTGGGGAGGAGGCGGTGCAAGTGCCGGAAAAGGACATGCCTGTGAGGGTTCACACGGTGGTGGCGGGCAGAGGTAAGCTATACATTCCTTAGTCATTGAGATTGAAGACTGCAGAGTGTGCTTTCTGCACGGGTGTATTATAAAAAAAGCAGGTAGTAGCCTCCTCTAAATGTACTTCGACTTAGCTGTGAAGTTTTTGGCGAGAAGAATCCCAATCAGATCTGAGGTGAACTTGATGGATGGGATGAACGAAAAGCGAAAGAAGGGTGTAAGTAAGTGTGGAAGCACGAGAAATGTAATGATGACTGGCAAAGAAGAATGATATGTGTTTGCTTGGTCCCCGAGGTGGCTGGGAAGGTAAGAAAATGGTATGGTGCATGGCTGGGTGAATGATGAAGCAAGGATGGGTGGAAGGAGAACAGCCTGGGTGGGTGAGACAGAAACTGTATGTGTGCAATATACTTTGAATGGATGGATGCCTGGATCATTCATGGTACTATCTGACTCTTAGATAGCATATGTGAATCTAGAGAGAGTAGACGGTCACTGGATGAACTAAGTGTTACTTTGAAGAGCATGTAACACCGCACCCGCACGTCCGTTCCAGTGTAGGAAAGGCAAGGAAAAGAAGTTGTAACGTTGTCCAAAGACTACCATGAATAGTAGCAGTAGTTTGTATTGCAACTGCAAGCACAGCATATATCCAGTTATTACGGTGGGCACTCCCTACCTCCCTTAATAACTTTAGTTTAGTAGTAGTACGTCATTCATGTGTGGGGGTATCACTGTTCACTCAATAATAAGCAAAGCACCTAAAGTCATCCCATATGTCATCAAATACATCCCATGTGAAGTGATAGATAATCAGATAATTTAGCTTCTTCATTTTCCTTTTCTAATACTCATTTGCACTGTAGGGTGAAAGCTAAATTAATTAAGCAGTAGCCCTTTTAACAGAGTATTCTCAGTGCCACCCGTAATAGAAAAGTAAGAGCTTCACCACCTGCATGTACTGGACCGGTACAGTAACGCAAGTCTGTCTCACTCACCATGGTGTGCGTCTGTTTTTCTCGGGTGCAAGTTCACTGCGCTGGCATTATGCCGGCTTGCATAAGATAACGTACCAATTGTCCTAAACAAGAGAGAAGAAGAAGAATAAGAGTGGTGTACTGTCATAGTCGACTGTAATAGAAGTCCATAGTGCTCGTAGAATTTGTTCCTTAAACTCCCACTAATGTTAGAGCAAGGATGAAGAAGTCGGAGGTTACATAGATACTGTCCTCAATAGTTATGCACTGTGCTTTCAATTTGCTACTTGTACTGTGACAACTTTCTGCTCAATCATTTTGTGTTAATCTTAAGGAGCATTGGTTACAGACTATGTCTTTCTTTTTTCATGTAGTTGCTCCTTCCAAATCCAAGACACCATCAAGGAGGAAGGAGCAGGCTCGAATGGCCCGGCAACGGAGGCTGGATGCCACTGTTGCTGAATATCGGCGGCTGGTGGCCCTGGAGGAGGAGGAGACGCAGTCTGGAACAACAACAACGTCCACTGGGACAGCTGCCTCCTCCTCCGTGCGGGCTGCCAGCCAGCGCAGTGCTCCAGCGGTACGGAGCCGGGCTACCAAAGCCAAACGCCACCGCCCAGCAGCAAAGAAAGCAGCTGCCCCTCACAGGAATTGCAAGGCACACCGGCGCCGCTTATCCCTCAGACTGTCCTACCTGGAGCAGGAGGTCCATAATTATAAGAACGTGGTGGAGGGCCTCCGCTTCGAACTTGCCACCCTCCGCAAGGAGCATGATGCCCTGGCTGCTAATTCCAACAGCACCCTGCCATAGTGTCCCTTGCCCCTTTTTTAGAGACTTTTGGGGGGTGGGAATTGGGAGTTGTGATTTTTGGGGACTTTTGAAGGACAATCGTTGGGGTTAGGGAGGGTCTTGCGGGAGATTCTTTTGTTAGGGCTATAAAAATATACTTTTTGAAACTTTATCTGACCATACCTGTTTTTTACTGCTTTTGAGTCTGGTGGGTGGGGGTTTAACATAACAGTAAGTTTGTTTTCCTGAATAGTCCTAGGACTTTAGTAGTACTACCGTCAATCAAATCTCTCGTCTCTCCTAATACTCCATTATACTACCTCCAACCAAACGCCTATCTTACCTGTAATTTCTGTTTGCAAGTAGGGCTAGGCCCAGGGCTGGCTCCACGGGAAACAGCAAATAAGGTTGGCAATCCTGGGCGGATAAAATTTCCTCATAGCGGTGGTACTAGTGGTGTGACACAGTGGCAGTTGCTTGCCTATGAAAAAAAGAAAATGAAATCTGGTTTGTGCTCCTGAGCAATACAAAGGTACAATACAGAATATAGCAGGTGACAGAAGTACACTAGAACAGTGCCACGTTGTAGCCTAACAAATGTTAAAGTATAACTAATTCGGTTGAAGTTCTTTGACATTAGCCATGGGTCTTTGTCAAGCAGAGTAAGAATATATCATCGGATTTCTTCACCAGCCTGTTGCTATCACCTTATCCTCCCCAGCAAGTGTGTGGATTTATTGCTGTAATTTAGTCACACATCAATCAAAACCACACAGCCCGGGGGAAGAGGGTTAGGGTTTGAAAAATGGATGGGTACGGGGGTTTTTGGGAAAGGTTTTGGGAGACAAGAAAAAGTAGCACAGCATGGACGAACAATTGTGAACATAAACAAATCTTTGGGTACAAACCTATCCATCAATCTTTGAAAGTGCATACACTACTGTAACTGCATGCATGTCAGTTAAAAGTAATTAGTACTTTCGACAACTGTGGAAGAAAGAATGCGACAGTACAGGGCGTGGGTGGAAATATTGATAACTATATTCAACATAAGGTCTCTGTAGCCAGATACCTGAGAGCCTTGCTGGTCACTATAAATCCATTCACAACAACACTCAATGGGGTTGGTCTGGAAGGTGTCAGGTTTACTCCCCGTGATCCAGTCGATGCAAATATGGTTCCACTTCCAAATGTCACCAACACCCAGAAGTGTAAACACAGGGTGTTCGAGGCATTAGGCGGGGGAGAAAAATAACAAACTAAAATAAAAAATGTGGGATGGGTAAAGGTAGGGTCAGCAGGGAAAGGATACCTGTAACAGAAGACAAGACAGGCATCAGTGAAGTGCTGTCCTAACATACAAGGGTACTCTCATATAGTCTCACTAAATAGTCTGCAAGTCTCCCGCCTACTCATGGGAAATGTAGTTTCATAGTACGGTAGGCGCTTAGGGGCTGCGTAACCTGACAGAAGGTATAGTAGATAGAAAAGGAGAAATTGCTTTTTTTCTAGGTGTCCCCTCACTCACCAGGGTTGCCCCTTGGTGACATGCTTCATCATTGGGGCCATCCCAGTCCTCTACGGCCTGGGGCGTGCTGCGACTTGCGAATTACGTAGGAGCACTTACAAATGACTATGTGTGGTGCAGATGTGATAGTGGAGTGGACTAAGTGATGTGTTAAGGGATCAATGTAGAAGCAGAGAGAGAGCCAAGAAATGCAGTCACAGTCAGAGAAAAAGGCAAGGGATACTGTATCTATGTGGTTGTAGTGGTCCTGTTGGAAGTGGTAAGTAAGTTGCCCGCAGAAAAAAAATCCTCCTATTAGCGGCACTCCTCCATTGCAGCCGACGCTTCGTCCATCGATGTTGGTCACCAGAAGACACCCTGTCCACTGCCTGCCTGATGCTGAATTGTGGCTCGCTACTGTGAAGCCTGACTCCATCCTTTTTTCCCCATTGCAGAGACTGAAACCCGGCCTGTAATTATTCAACGAAAAACAGGAAGTGATATAATATTACAACACCACTGATAAATAAATATAAGGCATGTAGGCTGTGGAGTGCAAAAAGTCACAATTTGTTTTTCCTAGTAGACAGTACAATGTTTTTGAAAGTGCGTACTCTGAGTCACCTTTTGAAGGATGTATGGGCAAATTAATGTATCGGATCTTGCCCCTCAAGCTAGGTGTACTGTAAACTGTGTTTTAGAACAAAATTAGATCTTCCTAGCAGTGCTCCCACCCAGACCCTTACTAAAGCCAGTCGCAAAAATGTAGAAGACCCCCAATCAAATCTCAAAAAACGAGGCCTAGCAGAAAACTGGTGACAAAACTTACTTTGAAAGTAAAAGTAGGCCGAAGTACCCTAATTACCCATTACCCACCGTGGATTGCATTCAAACCACTTGCAAGCAACCAAGCAAAAGTAGCCATAGCCAGCATCGCTCCAAGACTCGAAATCCCCCCCACTCAAACACATGCAATAGAAATACTGCTAACCCTAACGAACCCTAAGTTAAGAATAGTGGCAAAGGCTTTCTTTAACTATGCCAAATCCCCCCTTTCCCACCATGGATTTTCTTCAAATGACTTGCAACCAAAATTACACATTCTCACGAGTGCTCTAAGACCCCAGAACTCAGTTAGAAAAATCTAGAACACCCCGAAACACATGCAATCCTGCTGCTAGGGCTAACCCTAACGAACCCTAAGTTACAAAAAGTGCCAAAACTAAAGGCTTTTCCGCGCGGATTTTGTCCCAACCACTTCTACCCGGTATTAGACCTTCCCAGGAATGCCCCAAGACCCGGCAACCCACCCGCCAAGAAGCGTAACACCCCCAAACAGGCCAAAAGCAAAATCTCATACTTGCAATATTTCTGGGCCTTCGGTCCAAACGCGCTGCGTAGCTAGGCCATAAGTCGGGGTTGGCACGACGGATTTCCTGAAAAGCAAATGCAATCAAGATTAGAGTGTCCCAGCAGTGCTCCCAGACCACGAAACTCACCCGCAAACAGACGGAACCCCCCCTAAGAGCACCTCAAAGGCAAGCAAGTCATCAAAAACACAAAAAAAATTCCGCCTGGGATTTGGTCCAAAACACTTTTATCCGGTATTAGAGCTTCCCAGCAATGGCCCCAGAGCCGTCAACCCAGGAGAAAACGAGTAGAAGACCCCCAAACAGCCAAAGAGCAAAAGTACAAAAATGGGGACTTAGTCACTTTTTCACAAATTTCCCAAATCACTCCGCGCGCGCTCTGCAGCTAGGCCCTAAGTCCCCTCAGCCACCATGGATTTGCTTCAAACCTCTTGCAAAGTAAAGTATATATAGCCAGCAGTGCTCCCACACCACGAAACTCACCCGCAAACACCAGGAAGCCCCCCAAACAGGCCCCCGAAAACGCTACATAGAGCAAAATGTCAGAAATAGCCCAAAAAAAAATCGGCCTGGATTTTGTCCCAACCACTTCTACCCGGTATTAGACCTTCCCAGGAATGCCCCAAGACCCGGCAACCCACCCGCCAAGAAGCATAACACCCCCAAACAGGCCAAAAGCAAAATCTCATACTTGCAATATTTCTGGGCCTTCGGTCCAAACGCGCTGCGTAGCTAGGCCATAAGTCGGGGTTGGCACGACGGATTTCCTGAAAAGCAAATGCAATCAAGATTAGAGTGTCCCAGCAGTGCTCCCAGACCACGAAACTCACCCAGAAACACCAGGAAGCCCCCCAAACAGGCCCCCGAAAACGCTACATAGAGCAAAATGTCAGAAATAGCCCAAAAAAAAATCGGCCTGGATTTTGTCCCAACCACTTCTACCCGGTATTAGACCTTCCCAGGAATGCCCCAAGACCCGGCAACCCACCCGCCAAGAAGTATAACACCCCCAAACAGGCCAAAAGCAAACTCTCATACTTGCAATATTTCTGGGCCTTCGGTCCAAACGCGCTGCGTAGCTGGGCCATAAGTCGGGGTTGGCACGACGGATTTCCTGAAAAGCAAATGCAATCAAGATTAGAGTGTCCCAGCAATGCTCTCAGACCATGAAACTCACCCACAAACAGACGGAACCCCCCCTAAGAGCACCTCAAAGGCAAGCAAGTCATCAAAAACACAAAAAAATTTCCGCCTCGGATTTGGCACAAACCACTTTTAGTGCTTCCCAGCAATGGCCCCAGACCCGTCAACTCACCTGCAAAGAGGTAGAACAACACCCCCACAAGTGCTGAGTCTTTCTTCATTGGGCGTAAACCAGCCCTCTGCTTTGATGGAAATAGGAGTCTGGAGGAGGAGGATAGAGGAGCATGTTCTTCTGAACTTGTGAACCTGAGGAATGCAGACTGCGGCACCTTCAAATAAATTAGCAAACAAGTGAAGACAGTTCTGCTGATGGGCTTGTCTTTGTGATTATCTGATTAAAGTTTGAATTATATTAACTGTGCACAACAAAGAAAGACAGACACACAGGAATAAAAGTGAATAAGGATGAAAAAGAAAGTTATTGATTCGTTGTCTCATTTTCAGGGCTCGAAGTCGGAATCACGGTCCAGGAATAAGAATAAGGCTTCGTCATCATACTCTGCGAATTCAGCCCGGGTGAGGTCAGTGCCACCTGACAGAGTAGAAATTCCCTCATCTATGGTGCTGGCCACCTCCTCTTCATCCGGCACGCTCTCTCGTACTCTTATATCTGGTGGTATGAGGTGCTGATTCATCTTGATCATTGTTAACCTCTCCACATTTTTGGGCGAGAGGCGGCTCCGTTTGGGAGTTACAATCCCACCAGCCGCACTGAAAACCCGTTCAGAAGACACACTTGCGAGTGGGCAAGACAAGTAGTTTAAAGCCAGGTTGGTGAGCTGTGGCCACAATTCTTTTTTCCCATGCCAATACGCCAATGGGTCAGAATTAACATAGACCTCTGTGGAGTCATTCAGATAGTCCTTCACCATCGACTCAAGGTCCTCCTCCAAGGTTCCTCCACTTTGCGTAGCTCTTGCTGTGCCTCTGGCCTTTTGAGAACCAAACCCACGCAGAGCTAGCCAATCCTCTTCAGCCTCCAATGTTTCTGCTGCCTTTCGTGCAGATGATGCGGTTGCCGGTGTCTTTAACGGCTGAGAGGTCACTTGTGCCACAGCCACAGGTGCAGAAGTGGATTGTTTTGACTGGGGATGGCCTGCTGATGTACTGCCATTTCCTTCAATTTCCAGCCGTTCTGTTTCAAACTTCTTGGCTGACAAGGCTAGCCAACGTTTGTACTTTGTAACATCTTCATCAGCAAAAGGAAAGAATGCTCTGCCTGCCAGCGCCTTTTTGTAGCGTGGATCCAGAATAGTAGCACAAATGTAATGCTGTTCTGAGTGGATCTTTTGAAGACGTTCATCACCTTGTAGGAGCTCTAATAATGTCTCAGCCAGAAGCAAAGAGTCTTTCTTTTTGTCATCTTTTCGAAACACAGAACACACCTCCTTCAGTTGGTCCTCCAGCATGTACAACAATGGGATAGCTTTTCCCAAATTAGAGTCCTCCTTGCTGACTGCACGTGTGAAGACCTCAAAAGGACGAAGCATGCGTGTTAGGCTTTCAACTATGTTCCATTGCGGCCCACCCATCCTCAGCTCCTCTATACCCTCTTTCAAGAAAAATTGATCGAGTTGCGTATACTGCTCATACAGACGCTCAAGCATGTAGAAGGTTGAGTTCCAACGTGTTACCACCTCCTGGATGAGTGCTTTCACTGGCATTTGACTTTGATATAGCATGCTCCTCAGCTGCTTGCGGGCCTTAAAAGAATGCCTGAAATGCTTGCAAATTTTTCGGCAGTTCTCCAATACACTGTACGCTGCACTGCGTTTATTACCCAAGAATTTTTGGACAACCAGGTTTATACAGTGCGCCAAACACGGCACTCTGAAATAGTAACCGTCCCTCATGGCCTTAACTATATTGGAGCCATTGTCTGTGGAAACATAACCAACCTTGCGTTTTAGTGGGGACAGACAGTTAAGGACCTTTGTGTTAAAGACATCCAAAATGTTTTCTGCTGTGTGACGTTTCTCCAAACCAAACATGGCTAGTGTTGCATGTTTCCGAGCACCTTTAAAAACAATGTTAGTGTCAACACCTGAGTTTAGCTTTGCTTTAGCCCCTGAAAAAGAGACCCAGTGTGCAGTGATGCACATGTAATCAGCGCCTGCGCCACTGGTCCACATGTCTGTTGTCAGATGTATAGTGTGAACAGCACTCTTCTGCAAAGCTGCCCCAATCACCTTCAGAACATCTTCATGTAGTGCTGGAACCGCAACTCGGGCAAAATAGAACCGGCTAGGAACCTTCCATTTAGGGCAGAGCACTGTCACTAATTCTAGAAAACCAACCCCTTCTACAAAAGAAAAAGGGAGAAGGTCCAGAGCTAGCATTTTAGCCAGCTTAGTGTTATACAGACGGGTCATTGGGTGGTTGCGTTCATATTGCGCTTCTGTAAACAACATCTTTTTAATGTTGCCCTGGACCAATGATTTACGGGATGATGATGATCTCTTCGACCCAGTTACGCTCGCTGATGAACTTTTCCGCATTGATGTCTCACTCTCTCCCACACTCTTAGTGTGGCTCCCATGGGGTGTGCTGCTGACATGGGAACTGGGTGTAAGTGAAGTGTTTGAATCGTCTTCTACCTCCTCGTCATCAGCAGATGACAAATCAACGTTTTCATTACGTGCAATTCCGGCTTTCTTGACCGCCTCTAGGTGCGGAAACCATTCGACAGGGTGCCTTCTCTCAAGATGACCTCTCTGGCCTCCGGTACCATAGTTAGAACCAAGCTTACCACGACTAAATCGAAGCTTACAAAGGCTACAAATGGCTACGTTTTCCTTTTTTGGGCAAACACTAAAGAAGTCCCAAACTGGAGACTTGAAATGTCTTCGGGGGCCGGAGGAGGCGGCGATACTGGTGGTGGTGGTCCTGCTGCTAATGACAGATGAAGTGGAGGATGTGGATTGCCGAACTTCAGTACGTTTTGCACTTTCACCACCACGAATTGAGGTCGAGGACGAGGTGGGTACCTTCTTGCGAGGAAGAAATATGGAAGCGGTAGGTTTTGGTGTACTACTTAACTCCAAATCTAATGATTCCATTTCCATTGCCTCCTCGCCGACATCATCATCACGCTCAGCAGCTTCTCGGGATAGGGTCAAAATGTCTCTTTGCTGCATGCCCGGTGGGGCTGCAGTGACCTTTGTGATGACTGCCTCGTCGTCATCGTGAGAGGCTTCATCACCAGCAGTATCTGTCACTTCTTGTTGAGCCTCATCACACTCCATAGGTTTGAGTTTTTGGACGACCTTCCTTTTACGCTTAGGTACCGGTGGCAGATCATGGTGTGCCTCTGCCTCACTGTCAGACCGCAGTTGTCGTGGTTCCCAAGACAGATCACTTGCACCAGAACGAGGTGGGCTTGAAGAAGATGTAGACACCCCCCTTGATCTTTTCCTTGCTAGGGATGTGGAAGACAATGAATGATCATCAGGAGGAGTGGCTTCCAATGATACCTCAGCTTCATTGTCGATTTCCAAATGTGCCCCTACTTCGGGAGGAACAACTATTGTGGGCACTTGTGAACGTCCATGCACCTTTGCTTGCGCATCTCCTTTTGCTGCCTCTCCTTCCACATGTACTTGGGCGTGTACTTGCACATGGTGTTGTTGTTGCGGCTGTGGTTGTTCAACACTTGTCAGATGAGTTACAACAACCTGTGTTGATTCAGGGACATTGCTGCTACTTTCTTGCGATGAGCCAACATCACTGGTCGATGGTGATTGGAGAAGTACACTGACTGCCTCTGAAGCACTCAAGGGCTTTGACTTAAGTTGGCGTGGTGGTGGAGGCACTGAACCCAATGGAGCAGGGGTGCTGCTCTCAGGTTGGTCCCCAGCAGATCCTGCTGCTGCAGGCGTACTTTTTTTTTTGCTCCCAAAAAAAGTGGCGGGTGGCACACCAGCCTCCTTGGTAACTTGCTTCTTCTGCTCCTTACTAGCAACTTTCTTGCTAGAGGAGCTACGGAGAACTTTCTTTGGGGCCATCTTCTTCAGAGCAGGTCAGACAGCAGGCCGCAGTTGCACGAATTGTAGAGTTGTCTGAGGCCAGACGTGACGTCGCGTGACGTTATGCTGCACACACACACCGCTGCAGGACTTCTTCCTGGCACTGGTGGTTCTCTTGAGTCTTGTGCACCTAAAAAAAATGGAAGACAGAGGAACATCAGTTCAGTTATAGAGCACAAAAAAATCGAAAAACACTGCAAAATCAGCACAATCCCAATCCATCCATGCCCTCCATAATGTTTAAATTCAAGACAACCCACAGAAAGACTAGGCCCATGCAAGACTCACTACCCCTGGGCATAAATAAAGGTTGAAAAGTAGGCAAAATGGTTGGAGGCCTAACAACAAAGCCTGCATTCAAAATGGCCACTTGCCTGCCAAGCACATGGCCAGTGCCTGTAGCTGCACTCAAAATGGCCACCAGCCACATGGCATGTCCCTCCCCATGAACACCCCCAAAAATCGAAAAACACTGCAAAATCAGCACAATCCCATTCCATCCATGATGTTTAAATTCAAGACAGCCCACAGAAAGACTAGGCCCCATGCACCACTCACTACCCCTGGTCAAGGCCCCAACAACAGGTCAAAAATCGAAAAACACAAAATTTTACAAAAAAAAAAAATCGAAAAACACAGAAAAATCAACACAATCCCAATTCATCTATGGCCTCCATGATGTTTAAATTCAAGACAACCCACAGAAATACTAGGCCCATGCAAGACTCACTACCCCTGGCATAAATAAAGGTTGAAAAGTAGGCAAAATGGTTGGAGGCCTAACAACAAAGCCTGCATTCAAAATGGCCACTTGCCTGCCAGCACATGGCCAGTGCCTGTAGCTGCACTCAAAATGGCCACCAGCCACATGGCATGTCCCTCCCCATGAACACCCCCAAAAATCGAAAAACACTGCAAAATCAGCACAATCCCATTCCATCCATGATGTTTAAATTCAAGACAGCCCACAGAAAGACTAGGCCCCATGCACCACTCACTACCCCTGGTCAAGGCCCCAACAACAGGTCAAAAATCGAAAAACACAAAATTTTACAAAAAAAAAAAATCGAAAAACACAGAAAAATCAGCACAATCCCAATTCATCTATGGCCTCCATGATGTTTAAATTCAAGACAACCCACAGAAATACTAGGCCCATGCAAGACTCACTACCCCTGGCATAAATAAAGGTTGAAAAGTAGGCAAAATGGTTGGAGGCCTAACAACAAAGCCTGCATTCAAAATGGCCACTTGCCTGCCAGCACATGGCAAGTGCCTGTAGCTGCACTCAAAATGGCCACCAGCCACATGGCATGTCCCTCCCCATGAACACCCCCAAAAATCGAAAAACACTGCAAAATCAGCACAATCCCATTCCATCCATGATGTTTAAATTCAAGACAGCCCACAGAAAGACTAGGCCCCATGCACCACTCACTACCCCTGGTCAAGGCCCCAACAACAGGTCAAAAATCGAAAAACACAAAATTTTACAAAAAAAAAAAATCGAAAAACACAGAAAAATCAGCACAATCCCAATTCATCTATGGCCTCCATGATGTTTAAATTCAAGACAACCCACAGAAATACTAGGCCCATGCAAGACTCACTACCCCTGGCATAAATAAAGGTTGAAAAGTAGGCAAAATGGTTGGAGGCCTAACAACAAAGCCTGCATTCAAAATGGCCACTTGCCTGCCAGCACATGGCAAGTGCCTGTAGCTGCACTCAAAATGGCCACCAGCCACATGGCATGTCCCTCCCCATGAACACCCCCAAAAATCGAAAAACACTGCAAAATCAGCACAATCCCATTCCATCCATGATGTTTAAATTCAAGACAGCCCACAGAAAGACTAGGCCCCATGCACCACTCACTACCCCTGGTCAAGGCCCCAACAACAGGTCAAAAATCGAAAAACACAAAATTTTACAAAAAAAAAAAATCGAAAAACACAGAAAAATCAGCACAATCCCATTCCATCCATGGCCTCCATGATGTTTAAATTCAAGACAACCCACAGAAATACTAGGCCCATGCAAGACTCACTACCCCTGGCATAAATAAAGGTTGAAAAGTAGGCAAAATGGTTGGAGGCCTAACAACAAAGCCTGCATTCAAAATGGCCACTTGCCTGCCAGCACATGGCAAGTGCCTGTAGCTGCACTCAAAATGGCCACCAGCCACATGGCATGTCCCTCCCCATGAACACCCCCAAAAATCGAAAAACACTGCAAAATCAGCACAATCCCATTCCATCCATGGCCTCCATGATGTTTAAATTCAAGACAACCCACAGAAATACTAGGCCCATGCAAGACTCACTACCCCTGGCATAAATAAAGGTTGAAAAGTAGGCAAAATGGTTGGAGGCCTAACAACAAAGCCTGCATTCAAAATGGCCACTTGCCTGCCAGCACATGGCCAGTGCCTGTAGCTGCACTCAAAATGGCCACCAGCCACATGGCATGTCCCTCCCCATGAACACCCCCAAAAATCGAAAAACACTGCAAAATCAGCACAATCTCATTCCATCCATGATGTTTAAATTCAAGACAGCCCACAGAAAGACTAGGCCCCATGCACCACTCACTACCCCTGGTCAAGGCCCCAACAACAGGTCAAAAATCGAAAAACACAAAATTTTACAAAAAAAAAAAATCGAAAAACACAGAAAAATCAGCACAATCCCAATTCATCTATGGCCTCCATGATGTTTAAATTCAAGACAACCCACAGAAAGAATCAGTCCACCCACCACTGAGTACCCCTGGGAAAAGGCCCCAAAACAGCCCAAAAATCGAAAATCCCAAAATTTTAGTTGCAGCAACTGTAATGCCCCAAACAAACTTACTTGTAAAATTTCTAATCCAACAGTGATCCAAAGAAAGTCAAAAAGGCCTCAAATCCAAAGATCCAGCAGCATCCACAAAAGGTAATCCTTCCAGGTCCACATCCGAATGAAAAGTGACCAGGAGATGGACAAAGCACTGGGAGGAGCCTGCTGAACAGGAACAGGAAGTTGAAGACTATGGGGCACTTCCTTCCTCCCACCCCCCTGCCCCCTCCCCAAAATGGACTCCTCGCTAAAAAAGTGCAGGCAAATGTCAAACTAAGGAGTTATTCACATAAAAATCATCATTTCTAGAAGGTTTATGCTGCTTGCTGGTGGATTTCTTGTGCAGAATTGCAAATTTATATTTTCGCTCGCCGCATCTCAAATCTCGCAAATTGCGAAGTACCGCGAGACGTGATCTCGCCGTACTCGCGTTGACAAACTATCGCTGGCAAGCCGCGATGACGTAATCGCGCTCGCCAATTCCCGCGGGATCACACAGCAAGATCCAAAATGGCGCAGCACTCGCAAACTATCGAAAAAAACAACTCGGCAAACGATGATAAACGCCGCGCGCCGCAAAAATTGTATCACCAACGCCGCGCGCCGCCAAAAAAATCCGCTGCGTGCGAATTTGCGGATTTTGCGGGAAATCCGCAAATCTCGCGGATTGCGGATTTCCCGAAAATCCGCAAAATCCGCGAGCGGAACGGATTTTCCGCCCACGCTTAGGTGGGAGCAGTCGTGGCCCGATATCTAGTTCGGAACTGGACCAGTAGCACTTCCACTCTTATTATCAGGCGTTAGCCCTTGGAGCTTGGAGTTTGGAGCTATTCATGGACTTCTAAAAATCTTGTGGGAATCCGAAACTCTGAAAAATCCAAAAATGTACTACCGGTTTGGTCTCCAGAGACAGGGCGCCAATTAAACAAACAACAAAAACAATCAAATAAATAAACAAACAAATAATCACAATAACTAACCAATAAAAGAAACAATAAAAGAAAAAAAAGAGGGAAAAGCAGAACAATAAATACAATAAATAAAATAAAATATGAGGTCAGGAAGAGACAGAGCGCCCTGCCCTGCAACAAAAAGGAAAAGAAAAACGTAAGGAATGTCGGCTAACAACAACAAAGCAAAAATTGAGGGGGAAGCGCAAACATTAATATCGCCAATATTTCACATCTTTACAAGAACAAATAATGGACTACGTAATACTGACTTTTTAAAACATCCAGCAGGGACAATGCTCACTAAATGAAAGGGAGATAACCAATTAGACCAACAAACAAGAAAACAAGGGACACACAAGCAAAGGACACAAATGGAGCATATGACATAAATGCCTTTAACAACTCAAGTGACCCAAGAATACCCATTGGTCCAACGGAGTGTATGTCAAAACCAGAACAAACAGAACAACAAGATAACTCATGGGGTTCCATAAAAGATCTGGAGCTAATTACATCTAGAGAACAATCCCTGCAGGCATAGAACGTCTACAAGAGGAGCCTGATAGTTCACTCTTTAAAAAACTCAAGAACAATTTATAAGCACTGAGACTCAACAACCAATTGAGGTCCAGGTAAAAATTCTCAATCAAACACCAAAGCAAGCACATAATGAGGAAGTAGATCAGAATATCCAGGTACTGGAAAAAAAAACACAATCTGTAATATCATCACCATTAAAAAACCGCCTAACGGCACGAATCTGAGCCAAAGCCTCGAGACTCATGCTCCAGTACTAACAACCAAAACAGTGCCAGCAACCAACTCAGGGACAATATGGGACATCTTCAAAACATCACAACTCACTCTGGAGGCACTAAACTACCATTCAAACAAGATGGATGTTCAAGTAGACCTGCTAAACATCATGGCAAATGCAATTACAGGGATTGACCAAAAATTGGCTGACCTCAACTCTCTAATCATGAGAGCACAGGCCTATGCAACCACATTAAATACAGAATGTGCCTGTTGCCCAACAATTGATAAACTGGCAGCAATCCTGGAAGTCCTGACTACCCTTATTGAGGACTTAAAGACCAAGGTAACCAACGATAACTACCCTAATAATACTCTTGTACGGCCTCAGCACACCGACAAAAAAGAGCCCCACGAACACACAGACTCAGGCCAATCAATCGATAGCTACCATAGAAAATTAAAATTTGGAGGAAAAGCAAGGAGCTTTAACTCAACCAACACAGCTGAACATGACTAGACGTATGAAGAAAAAACAAAAAAAACAAAAAAAGGCAGAAAAGACAACACAACTTAGAAGAAGCTGGGGACAGCCAACATACGGCTCAAACGAACCAGTAATAACGCCAAACCAGAAACAGGACCAGCAATTAAATAAAAAACCATAGCCAATTTTTTTCCAAACAGACAAAAGTAAAAAAAACAGTTAAGAGATGGTACTGTGGCGGTGAAAAGTCCAATTGAATTAGCTACTAGAGAAATACAGAAGAAAGTTGAACAATTGGCCATCGAGAAACTCAGACGAAATTTGCACAAGAGGAGGTAGCAAAGAGGGACGCAACAGACACAATAACAATCTGCTTGGACAAAATATTAAATGAGCACCCCAAAAATAAAACGGGGAAGGAAAGATGCAACCTCATGTGGTTATATCTAAGCTTTCTGGAGAGACAATTTCCGATGTAACTAAATCCCTGCAAAATGCAACTCACAACAATTGCTATCTGGCTGATAGAAGAGACGCAAGACTAAGCGTCTTCCAGACATTTTATAAATCAAAGGGCAGACATGACATCATAAATAGGGGCAACCTATTAAGGCTCCTCCAACATATTCCATCATTGTCTAATATAAAAAGTGCAGGCATGGAGAGTGTTCACTTTGAACCAAGGGACAAAGACCCCAACCAGGAAAACACGGTAGTGACCTGGATAAATCATCACATCGCAGAAGCTGTGCTCTTGGAATCAGAAACCTTTAAAAACTGGAGTATGGTAGTCACGACACCCGAGCAATAAAAATATCTGCAAATTTTACTTGAATTATCAAACACTGTCAATGATACAAAGAGAGTAAAGGAACACCCTCTTAGCGTATTGAAAGGTACCTCGAATAAACAACCAGATCAGAACTATAATAATCTAAATATCATTGTAAGAACCCAGGAGGAAGCAATCGCACATAGAATAATAAAAGAAGAGGCACCCCAAAAAACCCAACGGAGGGAGAATTACAAGGGGAATTACAGTGATACACAGAGTTCCATTCGTCATACCTGACGTAAAAGAGTACACTGCAGACTTTTCGGGAGACCTTTTCGTGCAAAGTCCAGAGCAAATCTGTCAATAGAGGCAAACACTGGCATACCAGGTCAAGCTAAAAAAAACATACCAAAGCCTCAAACGTGTCTCTTGGAACGTGGCTGGCTTACAAAAAGCCCTTAGACAAGTGACAGGAATAAATAAATTGCTAGAGGGTGATATCCTATGCCTACAAGAAACCTGGGCAACAGAGCCTGTACACCTGGAAGGGTATGCGGGATTCCATCAACTTGTTACTAAATACAACCATTACGGAAGACCATCAGGCAATTTATGTCAAACACGCAAAACAACTAACTGTTAGGAATATAAATACCAATTCAAACATGCTACAAGCACTGCTTATGGAAGGAAAAAGCGACAAAGAAAACACTGTCTCGTTGCTTGTAATTAATGTATATTTAAACACAACAGGCCAATCGAAATTAAAGGTCACAAAATCTTTGATTACAACAATACAATACAGGTGAAAATGCTCGTGGGCGACTTCAATTTGCATCACTTAGGAATAAAACAGTGCGAAAGGAATTACCTAACTTGCGCCGAAAGAATTTTCAATAATTTTTTACTAGATTACGATCTTAACTCAGCTGAGTATTTACAAAAAAGAACAGACCCAAATAACCAAGGGAGAACTACTTTTAAGAACTGCTCTACAATTGATTATATTTTTTATGCAACCAGCATGCTTGCAAAATTGAAAACTTTGAAATTAAAATGGATGATACAAGTGATCATGCAATGCTCCAGGTAGAACTCAACGCTACTATCAAAGAACGAGAAAGAATTATAACGGTCACCCAATCAATAGGCATCGAAGAACACGCCCTGGTGAAAAGAATAAAATGGAACACCCACCAGGTGACTGCTCTAAAGCATTGGAAAGAAAAAGAAGAACGCACAGGGAACAACATGGGTGTTGCGCCTAATAGGGAAAATTGGTCAGAGGGGACGAATGACCTGAAAACATGCCTGAAGAAAGCTGAGCCCAATCCTAAGGAGAAGCCCATTACACAATCCATGGATAATAACAAAAAGTTGATTGATACAACTCGTAACTTAAAAAGGGCAAAAAGAGCACACAAGATTGCAGGCTCGAAAAACACACAGTACAAGTGCAATGAATTGCACAAAGAACAGAAACAATTGATTTGGTCAATCAAGCAAAACAGGCTTGATGAAGAATGGATCAAAATCCACGAATTAACAAAACCACATAAACATTGACAACTTTGGCAATGTATAGCAGAGTTGGATAATAATAAAGTAGTCTGGACTAATGCTGTACACGCCGATGCATGGGTGAGACATGTGGCCTCCATATATGTGGAAAAGGAAGATTGCATTGAATGCGGAAGTACCATAGTCTACATAGAGAGCATAAACTACGATGCGGAACCCACAAACCTAGCTATTTTTAAAGACCAGGACGTAAGTGCTGTTGAAAAAGTTGTTAAAAAGATAAGGAAAGATAGGGCACCAGGACCCAATGGCCTGTCGGCAGTGATGTTTAGGGAAGATCCAACCTACTGGGGGAGAGTCCTATCCGGCTTATTCACCGAATACCGATTACAGGGCAAAGTGCCAGAATCGTGGCGCGGGTCAATCTTACAACCCATATACAAGAAGGGTGACAACACAGAACCAAATTACTACAGACTAATAGCCCAGCTGGACATCGAAGGGAAAGCCTACGCAAATACCCTGCTGACAGAATTAACCAGATGGGTCGAAGAAAATGAAATTCTTCCCTTTTATCAAACAGGGTTCCGCAGAGGCTGCTAGACAATCGACAACATCGCGGCAATATCATATCTAGGTCAGCAAGCCAATTGCAAAGATAAGAAACCAGTCTATGCCTGCTTTATAGACTATTCAGCGCTTTTGATGGAGTACCACGTTGAAAGCTTTTGTCCAAATTGTGCAACTGGCAAATTCCACCCGGCTTTCTTAACACCATTATCTCATTATATAGCAATACCTGGATCAAAGTCAAACTGGTAAACAAAATTAAAACAAAAAAGTGTTTTACAAATCGGGGACTAAAACAGGGATGCGTACTTGCCCCAACAATTTTTAACTTATTTACAGCGGACCTGGGCAAGACGATCCAAAATGCTAACCTAGCAGTTCCAAATATTGGTGTCAACAAAATTCTAATTCTACAATACGCGGATGACCTAGTGGTGATGGATCACACTAAAACAGGTTTACAAAGGGGCCTCAATGCTCTAAATGACTACAACCTGAACAATGAATTAACGATAAATCCAGAAAAGACCAAAGTATTGATTTTTGGGAGCTGTATAAAAATAAATCACTCCTTAAATGGCATGTGGGTAAAAAGACAATAACCGTCTCAAAGTTTTACAATTACCGTGGGTGTTGGTTGAGCGACTCAGGCAAAGCAA
Organism: Lissotriton vulgaris; assembly: GCF_964263255.1. Taxonomy (NCBI): domain Eukaryota; kingdom Metazoa; phylum Chordata; class Amphibia; order Caudata; family Salamandridae; genus Lissotriton; species Lissotriton vulgaris. The sequence goes on from NC_141689.1 coordinate 535,242,954, forward strand.
CTATGCATTTACATAAAATGAAATCTAAGGTGGAGTCCACAATATATGCTTTGTGCAAGCTACAAGAGAAAATGCAGAGCCCTACCACCATCCCAATTAGAAACTAAAGGTGTTACAATCAAAAATAAGGGCAGTCGCGAGTTACGCCCAGCAGGCTTTCCCAGGCAAAATGATACAATGATGGAAAAAGCACAGTGTCAGGCGTATAAATGCATATTCAAACTACCGAAATACACCCGCAACAGCGGGATTCGCCTGGAATTCGGCTGGGTGCACCAGAGTAAAGAATGCCTAGGTGTGCATGAAAAATACCACTATTTAGTACTTAATGCGCTGGACGGGAGTTTGAAGAGCATGTTGAAACCCATTTATGATGGCTCACCCAACCCATGGCAGGCTTATCTGCAGGAAGCAGTAGAATATTTGGATTTGGTAACACAAAATTGGAGCCAGGCAGGCATAACCTACCCGACTATTAAAAAGTCAATTAACAAACAATGTTATCAACTGTCAAGAGAAATCGATTTAGGCCAATCTGGGCTGATAGCAACAGACATGGACCATAAATCCCAGCCTTCTCTTGATCAAGCACTGGGGAGAAAGGCCCTAAAAAACATTCAATGGGCCAGACTTGTATCTCTCCCAATAAAAGAACTAAGGGCCAGATGTAGGTAATCATAATTTACCTATTCTTAAATACCGAATATTACCGATTCAGTATTTAAGAATGGGTAAATGGGATGTAGGTAATTTTTCATTAAAATTACCGAATCGGTAAGATTCGGTAATTACCGAATCTGTATTTACCGATTCGGTAATTGTCATTCATTCCTATGGGCCTGGAGGCCCTTAGAAATGAATGGCAATTACCGAATCTGTAAATACCGATTCGGTAAAAGGGGGAAAACATTGAAAAGTGGCAGGGTGTCACTTTGACACCCTGTTGCACCCCTCAATTGGGTATGGGTGCACATGTGGCACCCATAAGGGCATGTATGTCTGCCACATGGCACCTTTGAAAATGCACTGATTTTCATTTTCAAAGATATTCCTTATTTACCACCAACTTATAGTTGGTGGTATATAACGAATCCTAAAATGGGAAAAGCACTCATTTGAGTGCTCCCTACATTGCAAATTCGGTAATTTACCGATTCGGTAGTTGAGGAATCTGTAATTTACCGATTCCTTAAAATACCGAATCGGTAAATTACTGAATTTGCAATTTAGGCCAACAACATCCCAAATGCCCAATACCGGTCGGTAATGGCCGAAATTCGATAATTCCGGCTGTTACCGACCGGTATTGGGCCACCTACATCTGGCCCTAAATCCGGGCTGGAAAACCTTGGAACATAAAATCAGCTGCAGAATCTGCAATTTCAAAACAGAATCATTGCCACATCTGATGTGTTGCTGCGTGGGGCTCTTAAATTCCTGTCAGAAGCTACTAAAGCCAATATGGCGATGTAAAGGTGTTCGAACAGCAAAAGAAGCAGTTACACTCTATTCTCCTGCACATTACCAACTGACCTGGCCAGAATCGGGAGATATATGGAGGATGTTCGCTCCAGACTTGACAAAGATAATGATCAAAGTTAATTGCATAAAAATAGTCTCGCTGTGCACAAACAAAGGGACACTTTTGTGATAATGTCTTTTTAAACATAACTAATTTATTAACTTTCATACTATTTCCATATTTTTTTTATATGTTCTCCTATGGAAAGAAAATGGTCATAATTGTTATTGAATCACTTCCTTCCTTTTTTTTTACCTTGCTATATTGCAAATGGTTTTAAGTAACTGTGCAATAAATGAATTTTGACTGACTGACTAGTGGATACAAAATTCTACCATTTATGTACTTGTAATGTAATACCTGCAATGGCTATAACGCGGATAAAATGACATTTAGCCCTCAACTTTGTTATGTTGTTAATAGCAATCTCTAAGCCCTAACCAGAGTAAAGCTCAGCTGCCAAAGGGCTCCCAAATCCTAAGTGCTGATTTTATCTTCCTCCAGGTATATTAGAATCCATAGGGTGGGAGACAGTACAAATGGATCACCATAGCTTATACAAAGAGTACACTAGTTTGTCCAAGACCCATACATAGTACCTGGTTGGGTGTGGCCAACTACTGTTAAAAAGGGTGTCAGAGCCCCTTTCAGGGGACCACAGGCACACAGGGGCTACTGGGCCTCCTGTGGTGGTCGCAGCCTTTTACTCCTGCTTCCGCGGAGCCCAGTATACTGTGGGTGCTGAGCGACCGGGCCGAGTATCCCTTCTGCACTTGACTGTCAGTGGTAGTTGTGGTTGAGTAGTGAAGTCTCCCTCGGGAAAAAGTAGATTCAGGTCAGTGAACACGACTCATAACTCAAAATGCAAGCAGTACACCGTATAAATCAATGTCCAGCCAAATACTTGCTTTTATAAGAAAAAGTTGTTTTTTATTTCTATTTCTATACTTTCAAAGAGATGCTACATCCAAATGCAGTAACACAATCCCCCTTGAGGTCGGGTCTATATAGGTTGTATGGCGAATCCCTGTCCCACCAGGGCCAGATTGGCCACAGTGGACATTGAGCGTTTCCCCTGGTGGCTGGAAGCGTGGAGGCTGCTTTTGTTAATGGGGAGCAGTTTTAGTGGTGCAATGTCGGCCCCCAGTAACAAAAGTAACAGTGCTGGGGGCTGTTTTAGTTAAGCAGGAGTACTTCACACTTGCACCATTGCCCATCCCCTGACCCCTCCTCTCCCTTTCTGGGGCAGGTCCAATAAAATTGCCAGGGTTGCTTTGTGTTCTCAGTCCTGCCCAGTGTCCCACCCTCCTTCATGTAACATGTTCAGGGTTATTCCCCATTCAATCATGGCCTGATCAAGAAATGCAAACTAGTAGGCCGTACTCAAGAGTTATCCCTTCTGACCTTTTAAGAACTCTGTCAAAAGTGCCTGTGGTGCAGCAGCACCATTATCAGCAAGTCCTCTTGGGCCCCAAAGACCCGGTTTCAGTCTAACCTGGTCTGGTGATATGGCAGTGTTCAGTTGTGCAGTATCTGCCCTTTCATCAGGCGCTCACAAGTCATGATCCTGTATGGCGAACTCAGGCCACTTGCGATAGGCAGCACCTGGCGGGACAAGCTCTTCCTGTCGAGCAGAGCTGATGGTCAGCTTCCAGTAAATGGAGCTGTTCCCATTTAGTGGACTCAAAGAGGAGTTGCTCTCCCCCTGGCGAGGGGGGGTGCAAAAGTGATCCTCCAGCTCCCAACTTGAGCTCCACTGAGGAAGCAAAATCCTCAGTGGAATCTCAGTGAACTTCAGGAACTTTGTCAGATGCAAATCAAGGCGTGTGAGCTCAACCTGTTGGTCATAGCAGTTCCCTTCTGGTCCAGGCGACAGCCCAAACTCTAGACCAAGGTGGTCCCAGCAGCCCCTCCTGACATATGGGGCTGCCGCAGTATTCAGGATCCAAGTACAGACTCTTCTTAGGCGATCACATTCACTATGGCAGTCCCCTACTGGCTTATGGTGTCACTGATCTCGGCAGTCACAGGTCCTGAGTACCTGGCACAAACTCAGTGGACCGGTGACCCCCTCTGACATACTGGGTCACTGCAGTGCAGCAGCTGCTTGATGCTTCCCACCCAGCTCTTCCGATACGGCTCAGGACAACATGTCCCTCTTTCGGTCATAAGATGGTTGCAGAGCCGATACTCAATGGCCTAATCAGTGCACTGCTCCACACCTTGCTCAGGGAATTTAGAGCGGGCGGTGAACTCCGACTCGCCAGCGAAGTTTGCAGAGATTTAGTAACTCCTCACTCGGTTTGGAGTGCAGAGTTTTCCAAAACTCCGCCTACGCAGCAGAGTGGATGGGTGGCAGGGAGACTCACCTGCCACCCAAATCGGTGTCTCCTGTGTCCTGCTACTGCTGCTGGGCCCGGCAGTTCTTCCTGTAATTCTCCCAGAGCAGCAGAACTAGTGGAGCCAGGCTCAGCAGCTGGAGCAGGACAGAGGAGACACCGATCTGGGAGGAAGGTAAGTCTGACTCTTTAGTTATTCATATGCTTTACTTAGACTATGTGGGAGTTGGCGAAGGGGGGGCGGAGCATTAGTTGGAGGGGTCGGTGGGGCCCCAGCTTTAGCAGGAAGGGGCAGGGGGCCAGGGCTTTAGCGGGGGCATATGGGGGTGGGGGCAGCGGGGGGAACTCCATCAGCCACAGAACTCTGTGGAATTTTACAGAGTTTTCTAGTAACTGTGAAACTCTGTGGAGCTGTGCCCACCCCTACAGGGAATCCTCGTGCAGGTCTCCTCACTGGGCCCCACTCACTCCATTGCGCTTCTCTGCCTCACAAGACATTCTGGTCTTGGCAAGAAGGCAGGTGATGGTGCTCCATGCTCCAGGGCAGGTGAACTTGGTGTCCTGGGTGATGTCCCCTCATGCTGGAAGACTATCAGACCTGTTCCCCCAGTCTTGGTCACAGGCAGAAGTCTTGCAGAGATTCGCCTTTTCACATAGTCTGACTGCTTGGCAGATGACAAATTTCTGGGGTCTCAGCCTCTCCTTCTTATGGTTCTTTTCCAGACACCAAATGTAATTTAGGGTCTGAGCCTTCGAAGTTTTATGTTGGGGTTCGACTTTTTTTGAAGTGGACACTTCTCCTGTTTATCTTCCTTCATGAAAGCGGTGAGTCACAGCATGCATGACACTGAAACTGATTATCCACAGCATAATTCATGATAGTGACCAAAGTTTACACCTGGATGTCAGCTACAGTGATAAGTGCATCAAAGGGTTATCCCTGCCCCCTCTTTATGATTTTCTTATTAGCCCCATCTCCTTTCCTGAGATGTGCCCAGGCCCCTTCCTTGTGATCTATCACTAAATCAAAGACCACTCTTATGGGATTTGAAGCGAGCATCTTCCCTGTGTGTCCCCAGTTGGCCTAGGCAGAACTCAGTGAAATGCGAAAAAACTCTGCTGCACTCCATGGAGTTCCGCACGTGGCAGAGTGCAGTAAGTTGCGCTCTTGCTCGTATTTTTAGCACCAGGAGTTTGTCCTGTGCTGTAAAATGCAGCGCAATGGCACCATGTGCAGAGCAAGAGGGTGCTGCTTATTTCTGCTGTTCAAGTGGATGTTCTACTCGAGGGGCAGCTTCCTCAAAGCAAGCGGTATCGACCTGCCATGACTGGCCACACTGAGAAATCTCACTGGGAGGTGGTCTAGTGTATGATTTTCCTCGCACATGCTTGTCAACTTAACATTGGGGAGCAGCGCGAGAGGAAAAACTCAGGACTTTTGGAACTCTGCGCTATACGTAGAGTGGGGCAAAACTCTGCAAACTCAGCCGATGGAGCCAAATTCGTCACCCACCCCTAGTCCCCAGCCATCTCAAGAATACAACAATGCACAAATCTGTCTTGGGGAATTCCTCTCCACCTCATGTCTTTACCAGGCAAGCCTGGGCTTCACAACATGGAACACTGGGTCCTCCATACACTATAACCATTGCAGATACACTCCGTGTATATTCATGGCACACTTTCTTTTTAGCGCTACTACATCTATACATTGTACTCTCACATGTACACATGCTTTCAGCACACATGCTTTTCTATCTTTAACCAGGGTGTATTATTTCAAAATACATGCACTGCCAGCAAACACACACTCACTATGTGCACGCTGTGTAACTCTTCACCCTTTCTGTATTGTACTTTACAGAAGCACACATACACCCAGCACATGCAGTCCATGTGGTGCATTCACTGCACAGCACTACATCTCTCATGTAATGTATTTCTCTGTTATACATACACCCAACACATGCACTAACCACACATGTACTGCATAGTACTGCTCCAGCCTTGCACCGTACACTTCCCAAACACACATACAACTAACTCAGAATCACTACTCCTGTGCTATGCAGCAGTCCACATCTACCTGATGTAGGCCATGGGTGAGTTAAGCACACAGCAAGGGAACCTTCAAAACAGTGAGTGAACCTGTAGTTTCACTCCAGTGACACAGGGTAAAAAGGTCCTGTTCACTACGACTGATCACTACGCGGTATGCTTGCACCACGGCACTTCTGCTGCTTAACACCTGGTGAAGGTGGCAGCATTCCACCACTATGAGGGTAACGCTCAGTGGGCTCTTCTCAGTCCAATAAGACCACAATCGTTGAGACATGCCTATTTCATGTCGCACACACATTATCTGTCTTTTCCTACGACAACAAAAGTCAGCATTAGGGATCAAAACAACAGTACAGTTGGGAACAGGGCAAAGGTATATGTTCATAACCAACCCAGAAGGACCTTTCCGTCCCAATAGGGTGCCAGTTGCAAAAGTGAAAGGGTCCCTTTGGGATCCTTCACATTTGTGAATGTAAAAATAAGGTTATTGGGGAATATGCAGTGGTACAGAGAACCACGGCCTACTCTCAAAGAAACCTCAACAAGCATTTACAATGCAACGGTTTCGCTTTTGTAAAAGTTAGAGCTTTTAATATTGTTTTTGACAAATTATTTTATATATCTTCTTATAGAAATGTATTGAGTAAATGGCACAGCCTTTTCCGGACATATATTATTCACTGGCGGAGAAAGGAGTATCCAGGCCCTGCCCTTTATGAACTCGCCCCTATCTCCGCGGTGTGTTCAATGTAAGCAGGATACTGGCGTCACCTAATGTAAGATCTCTCCAGTACAGCACCCCAGCCATTCAGACAGACTAGATTTACCCTGTCGCGCTACATAATCACGGTATACCATTTATTTGTATACACGTGCATCATTTTTTTGAACAACTAAAAAAACGCACCCAGCATCCAAATAGCTGAATTTAAACAGTATCAAATTCCCTAGGTCCATGTGTGAGCAGGCCTTCCAATCCTTGTTTTCCGCTTTCCATTCCGGGACTTTGGGCGAAACAGGACAGCAAGCCATGACCTGCTCACGCGTGGGCCCGGGATAATGGAGAGCGCTTAGGGGAGGCCGTGAGAGTGCGCCCCTCGGGAGGCAAGCGCTTCAAAGGAGGCCTTCTAGCTGCGTCACGCCCTCGGTACACGAAAGCAGATATGGCGGGTTCCTTTCAGAGCAGTGGAGTGCTCGATGGAGGCAAGGCGCCCTTATCAGGGCGGCGCAGAGACCGGGGAGTCACATCCGCACAGGCCTCGCCCTGCCGCCGTGCATGCTAGCACCTGACGAAGGGTCATGCTTCTCTTTGAGGTGGCCTGTGAAGAAGTACTAAAGAGCTCCCGCCATGCGGCGTTCTCTTCACCAGACTGCACTACGAACAAGGTGCATGCATGTCCACCAACAGATAAGTATACAGCTCTCTCCATGCAGCCATCTCTACAAACAGCTGCATAGCCCTGCGAGAAGCTTGCACTGGCGTGCACAACCCACAAACACCGGGCATTGCAACATACAGCTCTTTCCGTGCAGACAACCTAACACAACCCTACAAACATCCTACAGATGGTGCACAGATCTCGCTGCACTACCGTTCATGCATGCAGCATGCATGCATGCATAGGCGCATAGGGGCCACTAGTCTACACCCACTCTCCACACATCATTCATTTCGGCAAAATGAAGTACAAAGCATGTAACACACAACAGGAATGATCAATAAAACACATAGAAATTGCATTAAATAATATCTCTAAAAGACTAGTTATTGGCTTTATCTCCCACACTACGAACACCCCAAGTAATAGACATCACGCTGAGCTACAGAAAAGCACCCCCTATGATTACATCTGCTGGGGAGGGGGAGACAGCTTAACCTCCCCACTAGAATCACCATCAATGGACGAGGGGTGAGCGCGAGCAGGCGACAAGCCTCACACAAGGGGCCATTGTGTTTCAGGTTTTAATTAGTCTAAGCCCATATTATCATAGCAGGCGCAGCCCGCGTAGAATCTCAAGCTCCAGAATCGCCGTTCCCTTTAAAACACTCAACATCCACATTAAAGCAACACCTTGTACGTTTTATGGGATCCACAAAAATAAACGCCTGTTCAGATATTAAGCTCCTTCCGGGTAGCACAGCTAATCAGAGCCTGCAGATCTGCTGCCTGCCTGTGTTTGCCGCCCGAGACCAAATGACAATTAACAGCATTTATTAAGAGTCATTTCCACACGTTATCTGAGAGCAGGTTCCGTCTGTGCCTCTCCCCTGACGCCGCCGGTAACTCCCAAAACAAACACCAACTACAAGATCAACGCATGCCCTCCCCCCGTGAGAAAAGCACGGGCGTGGGGGAGGGGTGAAGAAACATGGAGATGATTAGAAAATGCAGAGCATCCGTCGCCACCAAACTGCTGGTCCCCAGCCGCTAGACCGCACAGCTCTTCACACACAGGCATCAATTACCACCCAGAGGCAAAGTAATCACAAATGAACAAGGACAGCGGGAGGGGGTGCGGGAACGGGCACACGCTGGTTCAAGATGGCACGGCGGAGCTTCTCAAGTAAGCTACTGCCCGGCCGCCATCTTCGGACAAATGACCAAAACAAACCTTAAAAAAAAAAAAAACACCGCCAACCGCCGCAATGACGTTCACAAAGGGGCGGAGAGCGAAAAAATCGCTGGAACGCCCACGAATCTGCTCGGGGAATGAGTGACTCATCTCTTCCAATGGCTACCCTCCATTTATGGAGCTAGCCAATGGAACAGAGAGGCGGGACAAAGCCCCAGACTGCTTCTCAAAAGATTTCGCCTGCGCGAACGCTGCTGCGCAGCGGGCGCCAGGCGAAACCTAAAAAGGTTAAAGACTTTTGGCTACATGCATCATTCAAAATACTGGTCGCAAAGGGGCAGATTCGCAGATTCCTTTGTGATCAGTATTTTTGCATTTGGGACCTAAAAATGGCCCACCACAGCCTGACAACTAAACTACATACTTTGATCCGCAAACAGAAAAATTGTAAATCGTGTTTACTTCGGGAGCTGCAGAACATTTTCCCTGAACTCAAAAAAATCTTCTTCTCCGCTCAGCCGGTAAAACCTGAAAGGCAGTGGCAGTCACTTGTATCTAGATCTGTATAGTTAACACTTAAACGTCGAGTACTAGGGAGGAAAGGGTATGTAACCATGATACTACCCCCTACATGGATAATCGAAGGCATACAGTTTTTTAAGTGTCCTTAAAAATGCAGCACACCAGTATGGGTTGTGTAGTGAAAGACTGTTGTATATGTTTGTTAATTTCTTGATCGGCGCGTTCTCATGCCGTAGTATCCCACAATCCATTGCAACCAGCTGCTGACAACTTCACCTGAGAGGTGTACAGGAATCCATACTTGACATCCTTCTTGGATCAGACTTGCATTGTAATATTTATAACTCCGGAACAAGACTAGGAAACGGGATTCGCAGCAAGCTGTCCTAGGCGCCATAAAAACAGACTTGAAATTCTTGGCACTGGGGAAAATCACCTGTGTATTGATTGGCAATGTCTCGTGAAATTATTTTGATATTTCCAACACTAATGTCGCTCCATTGAACGTCAGTCAAATTCAAAACCCTCCGCTGGTCCAACTAAACCTTGCACAGCTGCGCACCTTATTATGTGTACACATGTTGGTAGCTTACATTGTGACACACACGGCGTCTAAGGCCAGCATCCCAAAGTTGTCTTTTGTGGCTTTGTTCGACATACAAATCACTTGGGTAGAGTGTACTTTTAAAATATTTTATGACTCACAATGTTTTAATCTAAAAAAGAACACCATAGTTGCAACATAAATCCCTCTTTTTTTTATGGATACATACTGCAGAAGTAATTACTTTTAACAGTAATGAATATGTGCTTTCAAAGCACACTGTTAAGAGACTCCTTGCTCGTGTTTATTTTAATCGAAAAGGAGGGTGTCTTGTCCCATTTTAACACTTATGATTCATAACTCGTTTCTCGAAAAACGTTGCGATAGACATGTGGCCCACTCCGAACCTTCCCAAGGTATCGGCAGCGTTCAACGTGAATGCAACGTGTTGAATATTGAGTCAGTGGCCTGTCAAGGTTGTCATGTGCCCCAATGTTAACAGAGAAAATGGGCTCCATGGCTCCATTTACTTGGTAAAATAAAGCCTCAATTTGATTGCAGAGAGCTCCTCACACCCCTGGGCCCCAATTTCACTGCACCTGCTGCACTATTTATAGCTACGCCCCTGCATTGAGTACTACTACTGTTCCTTCCGATAATTTACTCTTAAAACTGGTAGCATTTTGGCGTGAATGACAGGGTGCTACTCTTTTTACTTCCTTACAGCTCTCACAAAAAGAGTGCCGAACAAGGATGGCATAATACATACTGCCTCTTAGTGGGCACCTGAGATGTGAAAATGGCATGGCTCAGATGTCAGAAAACACTGTACAAGCAAACATCTCAGATCTTTATAGGTCATGCAAAGATACAGCACTCCCGGTAAGTCAAATATTTGTCATTGCTCTTCATAGCTGTACAGATCACAGGTCTTTCTCTACCTATAGGGTTCGCCTGTTTCCATAGTCTGACTGATGATTAGGACTGGGCGATAAACTCTGCTCATCTGGCAGAGTTTGCAGAGTTTTGCGCACTCCCCGCTCTGCTTGAAGCACAGAGTTTGGCTGTGTGGCTGAGTTTTTCTAAAGTTGGCGGATGAGAAAAATTTAGAAACCTGTCGCTCGTGTTGAGAAGCCTGCTGCTCACTTTAGCACCTAGAAAATTTACTCAAGGTGCAAAAAGAAGCAGCGCTCTCCGGTGAATGCCTGGTACAGTTCACGCTGATTTTACAGCGTGGGACAAGCTCCCCGTGCTAAAAATTAGTGCAAGCAGTGCGACATACAAAACTTCACTGCTCTCAGAACTACGTGGAATCTCACAGAAATTTTAGGTAACTCCGTGGAATTCTGCAGAGTGAAACTCCGTGAGTTCCGCCCACCTCTACAGATAATGCAATCTAGTTTGTTAATGGAAGCAGATGCTATCCGGTCAGCACTGCTGCTAGTGTGTCCATGGGCATTCCTCTAGCTATGGATCAATTTCCAGATAAAGTGTTTGTGGTAAGGTGGTGCACATGTCCTGCCTAGTATCCAGTATCTAGTATGCCTGCTATGGCAGAGGAGCGTTGCTCCACTGCTTTTGAGCAGCGAAGTAAAGGAAATTTAAAATTATAATAACTTTAAGTAATTATCATTTTATGATCCTTTTTGGGTGGGTGGATGGGGCTGCTGCTCTCTGAGCAGGACAGGGGAGGAGTGGTTTGCCCACCCCTATATGCGCAATAACTGTTTGGTCGGCCCTCTCAAGGCGTCCAAACCAGTCATGCACACTTTCCCCATTCTCCATGCAGGCTGCACTACAGGCTGCATTACAGCCTGCATGCAGAACAACCCCAGGCCCCCATCCCTTGGTGGAGCGTCGAACCAGGACGCTCAAACCCAATCACAACGCTGCATTGCAGCGTTGTGATCGGTCAGGGGAGCCTTTTCTATGCTTCCTGTGCTTCGGTCTGACGAGAACATCAGGAACAGAGACGCTGGACCAGCGCAGGAAGGTACATTTTTCTTTATTTTTTCTTTTACTGTTCCCCCCTCGTGACCTCACATGACCTCCTCTGCACACCCGTGCCCACCACGACACCCGCGAATAATGCCGGCCACCACTGCTAGAATCTGAGACCCTCAGTAGTGTTTGAGATGAGAGGTATTCAGAACTCATTCGAACAAATGCTTCACTCTTCTATTTGTGTACAGCCAGACGATACCTAGGGATGTGATAGCCTTGTGCACGGTTCTGAAGGACCAGAGCAGGAGCGCACAATAACACAGTGCCATGCAGCAGATCACAACTGGATGTATTGTTAGCACAGTTTTTACATAGTGTAGCAGCAAGCTACATAATTTCTTGGTTACTTGATACATTTCTTATTTTTACATGATACCACAGTTTATGCAGTCCTGCATAATTATTAATGTTATTTACATAAATAAATATGTTCCATTTTAAGCACAGTTTTTTTGTCAATCCATGATCACATTCAGCTTATTCCTAAGTACACCTGTATGCAGGTAACTTTTGTCCACTATATGCCATGACAGTGTTCGTCACTGGGATTGGGTTTTCACTGGTTTTCTGTGTTAAAATACTGAGAATTGGGGGCGTGGCTTGAGCGCCGCACAAGATGGCGGCTTGACGGCGAGGCTCCGCTGACGAAGCTCGAGCGCCGGCAAATATCTCAACATACACCGAGGCTTCTCTGGACTACTGCACATAATCAGCAATCGGAATGTGAGGTGAGCAGGACGCTATATTCCCTGTCTCTCAATTCCATCGGAATGCGCTCTTTCTCCGAGTGACGCGGTCCGCTATTCTGGCGGCCGCCATTTTCTTTTACCGCGACTCTTTCAAATGCGGTTTTTACTCAGGTGAACCTCGTTTTTTCATTCTACGAACTGTTATGTGAATCCTCCGCCTCAACCAGCCATATACTTTTGCAACATGCCTATAAAGCTGCAATTTTTCGCCCTTTGTGTTCTCAAAGCTCCACGCTGTTTTCACTAACTTACCTCCTCAACTCAATGACCTTTCAACGTGGTTAGCGCCTTATCTTCACGACATTCATGCTTCTGGCGCATTCAACTCTATTTTACTTCTTTTGAAGAGGATTTTCATACAATAAGAGGCCAAGTGCTATACCTACTTAACTTTTGCTCCTTGCTTCACGCTACCCTTGCTGTTCCTTCAAAGTTTCACTTCTACGACAACATTCTTCACATAATCTATTTTTCTTGGATTCTGTAGCAGCATTGCTGTAATTTTTCCCTTGCCTTATATGGGGAAATTGCGCAACCTCAAGCTTACTGCTCCCAAGACCATTTCTCGTCAATCCTCAGACTCTGATTCCACGACGCAGACCATGGACGAACAGGCTCCTCATAAACCAGAGGTTACACATGGGGCAATTCCTAAAACTAATATTTCCAGTAAACTTCTGCAACCTGGCTCTACGAAACGTCTGAAAAAAGACCCTCCCTCTCCAGGTTCTTCGTCGCACTCAGCGTCCATGGATCTTATCCTTGAAGAACTTCGTGCGCTTAAACCCTTCATGGCCGAAACCACCAAAACTTTGCAATTTCTTCATGACAAATGGTCTACACTTGAATCAAGGGTTCTTTTGGTGGAACAATCTACGGAATCTCTTCAGACTTCTTGTGCAAAAATTTCGATGTTGGAGAAGGATGTTTCTCTCTTAAGAAGGCAGACAGAGGAGTTGGAAAATAGAAATCGTAGAAATAACCTACGCCTTTATAATCTTCCGGAACATACAGAAGGGTCAAATCCAACCGAATTCTTCCAGACCTTCTTACAGAAAATTCTAGACCTTCCTCCTTCTTCTTCACTCAACATTCAACGCGCACATAGACTTGGCCCGAAAGTTTCCACCAAACCCCGCGGAGTCATCATGTTGTTCTTGCAATATACTGACCTCCTTCAAGTTCTTTCTGCAGCGAAAGCGAAAAAACAAGTTATGTGGGAAGGCCACCGTTTATATCTTTCTCAAGATGTAGCTAAAATAACAGTGGACCGTCGGAAGCAGTTCCTTGACTTACGTCCACGACTTCGGGATCTTGGTGCCAGGTTTGGCTTACTTCATCCGTGCCTCTTCAAGGTGACCTACAAAGAAAAGACCACGACTTTTGAAGAACCACACGCCCTTGAAGAGTTTCTGCGTTATCATGAAGCCGAAAACATGGACACTGCAAGACCTGTTTAATTTTTCATGTGTCTTCCCTGTTTGATTACAGTATTTATCTTTTTCGTTTCCTAACATATCTAGTTTTTGTTTCCTCCATCCCAGTGGTTCTACCTAGTCCTCATTTATTGTGTCTATTATTGTGCATTTACGTATTTGGCTCTCATTTGTCTCCCTAACTTCCCCTTTTCAATTTTTGTCTTCATACAGATCCCCTCCTCATGTTCCTCACCCTGGTGTATTCTCGCTCTCGTCAACTGCTCCTATGCTGGTTCCTCGAGTGTTCGGTCGCGTGAGTTTCAGTTGTCGATGTCGTCCTCTTCTGGCGTCGTCACCCCTCTTTTTCTTCTGTATTTGTTGGTATGTTTTCTCTTTTCCTCCCACCTTCTTCTATTTTCTTTATGATATCTATTTTTCTATTGTTCTTCTTACTATTCTCTTTCTTTACTCTTTTCTCGACCTTTCCCTTCTCTTACTCTCAACTTTTTCTCTCTCTCTATTTCTCTCACAGATTCGTATTTGCATTCTTCTTACGTCTCTCAGCTCTTCTCAACTTCTTTTCTACTACATCATTTCTTTTATATCATTCTCCTGATACTTTATATTCCGAGTAGTTACCTGGAATGTTAAGGGGTTAAATAACCCCATTAAACGTCAAAGAGTTTTAACACATTTGACCAGACTTAAAGCCGATGTAGCCCTCCTCCAAGAATCCCACATTACAGAATTGGAGGCTACCAAACTTAAGCGTTGTTGGGTGGGTCACGTTTTTTATTCTCCTGCTCTAGTTAAGAAAAATGGTACAATTATATTATGTCATAAAAAGTTAAATGTTTCTATTTTATCTCAAGAATGCGATGTTAATGGTCGTTGGGTTCTCGTTAATCTTCTTATAGATAAAATACCTATAGTTATTTTCAATATTTATGCTCCTACAGGTGTTGATAAATTGTTCTGGCCTGCTATTTCTGATAAACTGGTTACCCTCAATGACCAATACGTTATTCTTGGCGGTGATTGCAACCAAGTATTTGATCCCTTTACAGATAGAAATTCAAAAGTTAAATTTGTTCCTTCCAAAATGCATTCCCAATTCGTCGCATCTATACAAAACAATGCTCTAGTTGACATTTGGAGGCTATGTAACCCGGACCTCAAAGAATATACTTTCTATTCCCCCACTCATCACTCCCAATCCCGTATTGATTACCTCTTCCTCAGCAAACCATTAGCACAACTTGCTATTCACTCAGACATTGGCTCCATTTTAATTTCAGACCACACTCCCGTTTTTGTGGATATTGACCTTATTCCCTACTCCCCTCACTCAGGGCGCTGGAGATTTAATAACTCTTTACTCCTTGATTCAAATTTTTGCACACAATTTAAAAACTTTACTACTGAATTTTTTACAATTAACCATCTTCCTGAATCCTCCTTTGTCATGATATGGGACTCATTTAAAGCGGCTGCTCGGGGATTCATCATTAATTTCATCTCTCAAAAGAAAAAGCAAGCAATCTCTAAATCAACTCAACTTTTAGATAAAATTAAAAAATTAGAATATGCTTACTATAATTCCAATTCTGAATCTTCTCTTCGTGAACTTATTTCCGCCAAATTTGATTTTAATAAAAATACCACCAATGCTGCCTCAAATTCTCTTCTAAAATGCAATTCCCGCTATTATGGTGGACAGAACAAGATGGGCAAACTCCTAGCCAATTATCTCAAGATACGAAAAGAAAGATCAAAAATTGAATCCTTACAAGGCCCAGCTGGTACATCTTTCTTTAAAGACAAGGACATATTAGCCCAATTTGTCTCCTTCTATCAAACTCTCTACACTCCCGAATCTAATCCTGACCCTATTGATCTTCTTGCGTACTTTCAAGACATCCCCCCTCCGGAATCTTCCCATCTTGACTTCCACTCATTAGATTTGGATATTACCCCTTCTGAAATTTCACATGCAATCTCTATCCTTCGTCGAGGTAAAGCACCTGGGCCCGATGGTTTTACCATTGAGTTCTACAACCACTTTTCCTCCCTTCTTCTCCCAAAATTACATTTGTTATTTCAATCCTTTGCGACTTCCGGATCTTCTCAGGGTACTTTCCAAGAAGCATTAATATGTTTAATACCTAAACCAGACAAAGATCATACCCTTTGTAAAAATTATCGCCCTATTTCCCTAGTAAACACTGATTATAAAATTTTCGCCAAAATTATAGCTCTTCGATTAGATCCCTTATTACCGGAACTTATTGGCCCTGAGCAGTCTGGATTCGTTAAAGGTCGCCTATCATCAGACAACTCTCGTGTCTTCTTTAATATTTTGAGTAAAGCTCCCTCCCTTTCTACTCCCCTCGCTGCTATTTCCCTAGATGCTGAAAAAGCATTTGATAGAATAGGGTGGGATTTTATGTTTCAAGCACTTCGTTGGTTTGGTTTCCCCCCTAAATTCATTTCTCTTATATCCTTACTCTATTCTAGCCCCCACGCTTCAATCTTTGCAAACGGTATGACTTCTGATTATTTTCCCCTTCAAAGAGGAGTGTGTCAAGGATGCCCTCTATCCCCTCTTTTGTTTATTATAGCCTTAGAACCCTTTTTAACTAAACTCAGACTCGATGATACTATTACTGGTTTTCACTATGGTCCTCAAAAACAAGCTAAATTATCGGTTTACGCAGATGATATCTTATTTTATTGTTCGAAACCACAGACAACTCTTCCTTCCTTCCTCCATCAAGTTTCTTCTTTCTCAGTTGTTTCAGGTTATCGCCTCAACACTGACAAATGCGAAATCTTACCCTTAAACCCTCTATGTCAAAAACATCTCTTTGATTCCTCTGGCTTTTCCTGGCAACCCACTAAGATTAAATATCTAGGTATTTGGTTTGCTCCCCGTATTACAGACACTCTTAAATTTAATTTCGAATCTCTCTCTAATAAAATTAATACATCGATAAATCGCTGGAACCCTCTCTTCCTTTCCTGGTGGGGTCGATTGGATTCCATCAAAATGATGCTAGCACCCTTAGTTCTCTATTCTATTTCCATGATTCCCATCCGTATCCCAGACCATTATTTCAAGTCGATAGACTCTCTTCTATTAAAATTTTTATGGAAAGGCAAAAAATCTCGGATAGCTCTTTCTTCTTTGAAAAAAGATAAATCTCTCGGCGGCGTCAAATTCCCTAACTTTAAATCATATCACAATGCATTTTCCTTAAAACAAGCCATGCGGTGGCTTTCTTCAGATCTTCCCCACATTCCTCCTCTATGGCTCACATTAGAATCTTCTTTACTTCATCCTTATGAATTCAAAGAAGTTCTATCCTTTTCCTCTAAGGTATCATCACTCCGTTCCCCTATCATTTCCCACTCTTGCTCTCTTCTTCGTCCCTATTTAATATCCACATACCCATCTACTTCCTCCACTCACACCCAACCTATCTGGCATAATAAACTCCTCAAAATCCGTAACCGATCCTTATATTGGAAAACCTGGCATTCTCTTGGTCTAAAATGGATCTCACAACTTCTTTCAGGCACTCAACCTCTTCCTTTTCATGATCTTCAAACGCAATTCTCGCTACCTTCCTCTTCTCATAAACAGTATTTATCACTGCTTCCATCCCTTACCCAATATCTTTCTTTGCTTCTGACCACCAACTCTATCCCCGTCATACTTCTTTCGATTTCTAATGCCATTGACCAGTCTCTTTCTGCTTCTTTTATTTATAAATCTCTGCAGTCCTCTAATGATCGTATAAAATCTAAAGTTGAGTTGGCTTGGGAAAAAGACTTGTCTCAAACTTGGTCCCTCAGTTTATGGGATAAAATTTGGTCTAAGATTCACAGTACATCCAGAGCGGCAAACACTACACAAACCCTATTCTTTATTTACAATCGCACGTTATTCACTCCATTAACTCTATCATCATTCTCCACAGACACTCCCTCCACTTGTTGGTCCTGCTCCTGCCCTTTAGCTGATCTGAAACACATGTTATTCGAATGTCCTCACATTCTACGTTTCTGGCAATTAGTTTGGTCTCAATTACAAAAGATTTTCAATTTTACATTTTCTTTTTCCATCATACACATTTTCTTAGGTTCCCTCTCTCCTACTTTTAATGAGTCACACCACAAACATAAATTATTTGACCTCTTTATAGCCATTGCTTTTCACCATATTACATCACACTGGAAACAAACTAAAGATGTTTCTTTTACTGCTTGGTGGAACGCAGTTTGCTTTAATCACCGTCTAGACACTAATTTTGTTTCTCCCATTTCCTTAGCAATCAAACGTGATCTGTTATGGCTCCCCCTTTCTGAATATTTATCCAAAGTTGCTAGACCTCCTCCCACTTCTCCGATACGTAATGTTGAAGTTTGTAAACCACCATGAATGCATTTTCTTATTTGATTATAATGTTCTTCATTACATCTATTGTTTTATCATATTATTTATCTACTTTTATAATTCAAGATGTTCCCTCATCCCCCTATGTTCCTAACATGCATTGTTTTTCTATTTCTTATGCATAAGATAGCCTCACCTAATTTCACCAGTATGTAAGAATGATTTCATGTTTTCTCATAACTTTTGACTGTTTCTTCATTTTCTGTCTTTGCTTCTTTTTATTTTAATAAACTTCAAACTTAAAAAAAAAAAAAAAATACTGAGAATTGACATCGGTTCATGACAGACTTTCATTCTTAGGAACATGTGAGCTAAGCCACCATGCTCCTTCTAAGGTTAGCTAGTCTCTATTTCTTCCAGTTTGTTCTCTGTGTCATTTGATCACATTGGACCCATACAAAATTAAACGTTGAATTCTGTTTCTTCAGGCTTTGCACCTTTTTGACACGGTTCATTTTCTGACCTCCGATACAAACTTTGCATGGTCGTCATGCCTCTCTAAAATCTGAGACTGTGACATTTGTTGGATCCTTTGATGATTCCAGCTCTTCCTTATGATTCCCTTGTTATTATAGAGCAATTCAAACCCTAAATTTTAGCTCTAATTTCAGATACAGCTCCAAGTGGATGTGCTTCACACTCTGATTAATTCATTTAATCGCTAACATATAGTGGCATCTATTCTTTCTTAGTACTCTTCACTGCCGTTTTCAGGTTTCTTAATTTAATAAGCCTCTATATAAGGTATTGTCACTTAGTCATGCCGTCTTAATGTTATTCCTTTATGCCATTCTAGAGATGTATGTGAGACAGGCCTATGCACAAAGTAAGTGGAAATTGACAAATAGCGGGTTTCTAACCATTGAACTTAAAACTATGGGAAATGTAGTGGGAGAAAAATAGGAGATCCAACCTAATTTTTCTGAATATGCTGAGAATTATTGATCATGCTTGTTGTGGGATTATCCTGAGAAAAATTATTTGACATATAAGGATACATTACAAATAGAGAATCAGTAAATTATGTGTTTTTTTAAAATTGCTATTATGACAGTAATTACTCTCTTGTGCTAACTTAGTGCCCTAGTTTCAATTTAAGACACTGGTTAAGAAAACGGAGTTACATATCTGCTTTAGGGTAAAAAATATAAAGAAAGAATGCACATCTACATTTATGCATAACGTTTAAAAGAATAACAACACAATTCATTAATCTTGAATGATAGTAATACCCAATTTAGGCCTGAAAATAGGGCTGCATTGAAATAAGAAACTTGGTAATATTTTGAATAACAAACGCACCTAGTTAAATGATGTTCCTTTATATGAAAATACATTTATTAATCCGTTGTTGGGAAATCTGTAAAGATTGATGTCCTCATTTTCTTCGGGGTTATAGGAGTTCCCCTACGATCATCTTCTCACAACTAGGGGTTGGTGATAAATTCCACTCTGCCGGCGGAGTTGGCGGCGTTTTGGCCACTCCGTGTTACGCCCTCTGGCATGCTGCGTAGTGTACTTCAAACTGATTTTTCAGCACGGAACAAGCTCCCGGTGCTTAAAATTAGCTAATTCCGCCCGTTCATGGAACTCCGCGGAATCTCGCTGAGTTTTCATGCATCTCTGTGGAATTCAACAGTGTGAAACTCCCCGAGTTCCACCCAACCCAACTCACAAGGCATTGCCAATTAAAATGACACTATAGTGTTGCAAGCATGTTACTTTATTTTTGTGCTTAATCTTTTGTAATTAACTTTGATTTTTTTTTGTCTACTCTCAACAGGACTTGTTTTATTAAACGTTACCTATAGGATCTGGGATTGTTTTGCTTACTATGAAATATGGTACTCACTGTTATTGGTTTACTCTTAACATAAATCAGCCCTCTCCCCTTTCAGTGTTTCATTCAACAATTTTGTGACAATAAATAAGCTCCATTATATATATTATTCTTATAATAAATAGAATTATAGCCGGGTAACAGTGAATTCTAGGGATATTTTTCACAGATGGGTTCTGTGTGATATCAAATAGACAACGAGAGCAAAGTTTGAGTTGTCTATGATGTCACTCAGAACCCCTAGGTGAAAAACATCACCGTAATTCACTTTTTACTCATCTATAATTTTATGTTCTGTATGGCCCCAAAGTAATCTTTCCCTACCTTCAACTCCTGCGCAGGGGCAAAGGAGTAATGCGGGAGTCATACATAACACAGTTTATTCTCCCTGTCTCAAAAAAACTTTACCTGCAATCCCTAACCAAACCCAACCAATTTCCCTGCCTTTCTTCCCCCTCCTTCAACGGTGGTTTCTGCTTTCATTCAATGCAGACATGCAGTGCTGCGCTGACAGGCCCCTAGGGATGCCTGTCACCCTTGCCTGGTAGGCGTTTAAGACTTCACAATAGTGGGTAACCAATTTTGTTATCAACAGTTGTTCTGTCAGAGCAATGAGTTATAACATTTTGAAACTGAAATAAGTGATAGCGCCTCTCTATGAGACTCATACGTAAGATAACAATGAACCATTTACTAGCCAACAGATCATTATTTAAATTATATGTTTTCTTCCAAATGTTTGTATAGCTAAAGTATAAAGTTTCCCAATGTCTTCCACAAAGCACTGATTGCCGGTTCTCCACACTTCTTGGCAGAATGTTTTGTAGGTATCAGCCAGGCTGAGATTTCAAAACTGTTCCAAGTTTCAGACCGACTACAGCTGGAGACCATGCAGTTTGAGTGTAGTAATGGACAACAGAATGCTCCATCAGTTCATTTCAGAAAAGAGCCTCATTTTCTAAAATTCTGAGAACCCTAAAAGTCTGGCTTTTTGCATCATTATCTTTGGCATCTTTTCAGGTATCTATAAAAGGCTTGGTTAACTGTGATTGGCAACATGTGCTATGTTATACAATGCAATGCTATATTATACCATGTTGTGCTGTGTAGTTTTTGTAATGCAGATCATATGGCACTTGAATGGCTTCTGGCACTGAGTGCCGTTCAATACTGCAAATCATGATGCATTGGAAGGTCAAAGTGAAAAACAGTTGGCTGATCAAAGTGCTGGCATAGGACTGTGGATGCTGTTATTCTTGACTAGTTGACCATAATGGCCATAATAAGGTATTTCAGGTGGGGTACATTTTGTTGCAGGAATATCGAAGTGTTCACACATTTGCTATTATGTTATGAGCCACAATGATTTTTTTTTTTTAGATTGAAGTGTATTTTTCATTTTAATGTTTGCTTTTATATTTTGGATAGTTATATACTCTTTTGTATGTATTTCTTTTTTTACAATTAATTTTCATTGATATTTGTTTTTTATATGATTAATGTTTATGTTGCGATTTTAAATCTCATTTGTTTCATTAAAGTTAAATATTTTATATTGTTATTGAATTATAATACTTTTGAAATTGTGTTTCATATGAATATTTGTTATTTTTATGTTTTCTTTCTATTTAGTTACTTGAATTTTATGCACTTTTTTATTACTTATATCTGGCAATATTAAACATGATTTTATGGAGGCGTTGCTTAGGGAGCCATCATGGTGGACGTGCATTAGACGAGCTCCGTTCAGCCCATCACAATATCCTTGATTTATCCTACCTCATCGGCCATCTTGATACTTGCAGCGTAGAGGCGGACAGCGGCGATTGCGGCATGTGGAAGCACCAAAGTAAACCCCAAAGTAGCAGTTGAGGCCCTCTGGCGGTGCGGTCTAGCAGGCAACATCTAGGCAGAGACTCTCTGGATCCCGTTGGAGGTGAGAGCTGCTGCCGGGGATCTGCCGCCAATGCCACGGCTGAGAGGGCCCGCTGGGTGCTGCAGTTGATCCTGGGGTCTCCAGGGAGAATCAGCGGCATAAAGCCGGGAGGATATAAACAGCGGCCTGGTGAGTCCCCCTCCTCCTTATTGTTTTTCTCGGCAGCTGGATCGGAGCCGCAGGGGGCAAACTGTGACACACAGAGCGACCGGGCCTGGCATCTGGCAGCATTCCTGGGCCTTGCCAGATCCAGTGGGGCCTAGTGGAGGTGGGGGGCAGGTCCAAAAGACAGACGCACTGCCCCAGGCAGGGGGAGCTGACTGAGGCCTATTGCTAAACCTATACAACTAGGGGAGAAAGTCAGTCTGTTGGTGTGACAAAAAAACCTCAATAGCGCCAAACAGACTGTTCACCAGTTTTAAATAGCTTGCCCAATAACTGGCATCAGAGAAGTCTCCATCAGCCCACCCATTTGGCGGAGCTTCGTCATCTGGAAAGCTCAGAGAGGAGGGTCAGGTGTAGCCAATGTTGCTCCAAGGCTAACATGCATGGATACCTGACCTCATGCTCTCAAAAGATCTCAGTCACAGTGATTGTTCAAGATATGAGACAACTGATAGAGTCCAGTGCAAGTGATAAACGTGTGTGAGATAAAAATGACTAAAAGGACAAAAAGTAAGTTTATTAGGTATTGTCCCAATGCCATAAAATAAAAACCGCCTGATAGTATGGAACGAATTTACTATCTCCTGGCAACAAGTGAGGTCAACATGTTTCAGCCGCTTGGCCGACTAGTCCGGCTTTCTTCAGGACCTTGTAGATGTTAAGTGCTACTGCAGGAAGAAATCATTGGTGAAATGTGTTGTTCATCCAGATTTTACGTCAGGAAATAAATAGATCAGTGGTATATTACCACCCTACCAGACATGAATCCCGTGTGTATGTAGGTAAGAGCTATCACTTCATTCCTAAAACAACAAAAAAAATTGTCAGAGAAAGGATCAGACCTATAGTGGTGAACAAGAATACTCAGAGCAGAGAGGTAGAAAAGTCAATCAATCGATTATACACTGTAATCGACTGGGCCCATTCATTACATAATTTTAAATAGGCAATTATGTCTTCAAAACTAATAAGTACTCACCCAGCTTTCTGTGGGAGTAAGCCTCACCTCACCGCTCGGTGGTTGAGGCCCGCTCTATTTGTAGGTAATAATAAGGGAGCAAAATCAAGTTACGCATCAGTGAGCACAAAAGCACTATAAGCTGTAATAAGCAAACCACGCGCCTGACTAATCCTTTTTTGTGTCTCAAACATCAAGCAGATGACATGAGATGGTTGATCCTTGAACGCCCTATGATTCCCCAACATGAGACCGATATTTCAGATTTTTGTTTATCAAGGAGCAAAAGTGGATTTTCAAGCTTAAAACTGACATAGAAGGCCTAAATGACAACATTCCCTGTGTCTCTATTTAACATGCCTCTTTTAATGATACCCCGGCCATAAGTATACTATATTGGCCTTGGATGGCATACTAGAATCGATCTGCCCACAACACACCAATCAGTTGCCACGTCAATTGATGGCAACCCCGAATTATCTTTAGTATACTAATAAGAATATCTCCAAGTATTGTCCACTCTACTGGTACTCCATTACAAACACAATTATCACCATAATACAACAGGTGATTAAATGTGTAGATATAATAATGAGTGACACAGGAGCTGATCCAATTATGTAAATCCAGCTGTCAGAATTATGGTATAAGCAGCAGCAGACAGTGATCTATTAAACTCTACACATGGCACCACCTGTGTACGGTTCTACACCATTATGTGCTTAGTATTTATTTTATTTCTTACATTTTGGACACTCAATATAATACTGTGGTCAGGATGATACCTATTTGTGCTGAAATTACTATTTTCTTGACACAGAGCTAGATATGGGGTCGATGATATCGCTTCAGTTCCAACCTAGTGATCACCAATGAAGCAAAATCACAAGACCAACAAAGAGTTGAGTATATTCGAACCCCTGCCTGTTACCTTAAATCCTGAGTACTCGAAAAAGTTGCTGAACTGAGAATATACTGCGCTCTGCAACCAGTACACTGCATTATTGTTATTACATCTATTCAATGAAATATGTTTTTCGACACACATTAGGTCATTAATAGAGGTATTTACCACCATTTCCAAAGGAGGGGCTTGTATGTAGATTTAATGAGTCCGAATCCTTTTACAGCAATACCTCTAGTTGTACTGTCGCTGCCACATCGTGTTTGTAGTCGGGCACGCATGCGCATTAGCCGATAAAATGTGAAAACGCGCATGAGCGCGAGAACAGCATTTTGGCTGTACGCAGCCATTCGTGTAGTTTAGCATGCCTAAAGAGCAAAGTGTTGTTTAGACGCATGCGCGCTTGAGGCTAAACAAGCAGGGATAGCGTCTAAGCATGACGCGAGGCTCGCAATTCGATTTAGTGACAAAGCGCGTTATGTGAATGCAGAAAACAGAACATAACAACGCGAGCCTCCATTGGCTAAATAATCAATTGGGTCTCATTAGGCCAATTAGCTCCGCTATAAGAAGGGACTTCGAACCGTCCTCGGTACCTCCCACACTGCTTGCAGACTGCAAAGAGGTACCGACGGATAGGTAAGCTGATCCCGGTTGGTTTTGCTGGTTTGGGGTTCATCCTGCTGTCCAATCTTTTGGCCAATTTCATGTTTGTTGTTGTGCTAGTAATTATCAACATAGGCAAGCACAGAAACTGTAGTTATGGGTTAAACAACACCCTAATAATATGACAGACTCTTGTTTGTGCAACATCTGCTTTTGCAAAATCTGGGATAGGGCACCCCTTTAATGGGTCCAATTGCTCCTACCATGCTATATCTACAGGGACAAAGGGGCACATTGTTGAGAGAGCATATTCTGATACCTTATACGTAATTCTTTATTTTGAATTTTAGTATTGGTTCAAAATCAATAAATGATAAATACTACACTAAGAAATTGAACTATACTTTTTCTAAAAAATGAACTTTATACATTAGAGGCCGGCCTGCTTTCTCTCATGGTTTTGAATGTCATGATCTTAGACTTTTTGATTTAGGTTTTATAAATTTTATTCTTGAATATAATGAAGGGACAAAAAATGGATGATGCAATTACCTCTTGTTCCCTTATTTTTACCTACAAATAGAGCGGGGCCTCAACCACCGAGCGATTGCCGGGTGAGGTGAGGCTGACTCCCACAGAAAGCTGGGTCAGTACTTATTAGTTTTGAAGACATAATTGCCTACTTAAAATTATGTAATGAATGGGCACAGTCGATTACAGTGTATAATCGATTGATTGACTTTTCTACCTCTATGCTCTGAGTATTCTTGGTCACCACAATAAGTTTGATCCTTTCTCTGACAACATTTTTTTGTTGTTTTAGGAATGAAGAGATAGCTCTTACCTACATACACATGGGATTCATGTCTGGTAGGGTAGTAATATACCACTGATTTATTTATTTCCTTACGTAAAATCTGGAAGAACAACACATTTCACCAATTATTTCTTCATGCAGTAGCACTTAACATCTACAAGGTCCTGAAGAAAGCCGGACTAGTCGGCCAAGCGGCTGAAACACGTTGACCTCACTTGTTGCCAGGAGATAGTAAATTTGTTCCATACTATCAGGCGATTTTTATGTTATGGCATTGGGACAATACCTAATAAACTTAATTTTTGTCCTTTTAGTCCTTTTTATCTCACACACGTTTATCACTTGCACTGCACTCCATCAGTTGTCTCATATCTTGAACAATCACTGTGGCTGAGATCTTTTGAGAGCATGAGGTCAAGTATCCATGCATGTTAGCCTTGGAGCAACATTGGCTACACCTGACCTTCCTCTCGGAGTTTTCCAGATGACGAAGCTCCGCCAAATGGGTGGGCTGATGGAGACTTCTCTCATGCCAGTTATTGGGCAAGCTATTTAAAACCGGTGAACAGTCTGTTTGGAGCTATTGAGGTTTTTTTGTCACTCCAACAGACTGCCTTTCTCCCCGTAGTTGTATATGTTTGTAATTAGGGGTGTGGAGTCAAGTTGGTCTATAAATACCGTCCCCTAGCCCCTCCTACATACTTTTCTTTTTTCTATTGCTAAACCTCCCAGCCCTTATCGGACATCGGTCCGTTGGGATAGTGTAGCAGCCGGAGAGGTAGAGGCCTGCAGGAGGCAGTGAACCCAGCCAGTGGGGGCAGCCCGGCTGCACAGAGAGGGAGTCTACCTACCTGATGCCAGGCCCTGTGTTGGACCAGCACTAAAGACCCAGACGGCGACTGGACAGGGAGTGGTGCACCCACTAAGGGGAGAGAGGGCACGACTACCTGCAGAAGCTGCCGGGTTAGATCTCTGTGGGTCTTGTGGGTGGGAGTCCTAATCCCGGGCCCCGGTAACCTGGGAGATAACGTACCACACTGGATAACGAGGGAAGAGTGTGAAAACCCTGCAAAGTGGGCAATACCAGCGTGGTCGGCAACAAGGGGCTGGCTCGGGCAGCCTAGTGATGTGCATTTGAGAGGCCGGTGCCAGGGTCGCCATCATGACGAAAAACTAGATATCTGGGGGTCTTCTAAACAGAGCACACTGGATTGCTACAAGGGTGCTGGGGCCCCGGTGTCGAAACAGGGAGGGGCAGCCGGGGTGATGCCAGATAGCGCTGCGTTAATGGCGGCCATAACGCAATCCAGAGACACCTTGGATGCCAAGATTGGTGCAGTGGACTCAAATGCTATGTTAGGCTCAATCGCCAATTGAGTGGTGGGTGGACACCGAAACAAAGATCTACCCTCGCCAGTGACACATTTGGGGGCGTGGAGGAGGCGGATCGTTCTACTGCTCCGCACCATTTAAACCCAATGCTGACATGGACGCGCAGCGGATCGGGGATTCGAGGGCTGTGAGTCTGCCCAGTCTGTTTCTAGATCTGGTGATTGCTCATTTCTTGCTGCTAATCTGTTTTAAATGCACCAGTTTTTAAAGCTGCTATTCTGTTTACATGAAATACTTGTAGAGCGCTTCCCCAAAAATATTTTTTACCTTGCTACTTGCATTGCTTGCATTTCCGGTCCAGACTCCAGTCCACCACGGCTGTCACCGATTGAGTGGAGGGCAGAGACCGGAACAAAGATCCACCCTCACCAGTGACGCATTCAGGGGCGTGGATGAGGTGGGTGCTTTTAAAGCTCCACACCATTTAAACCCAATGCTGACACAGACGCACAGCGGACGCGGGCAGCGGGCGTGCCTAAGGCAAGCCCGTCTGTGCCTGTCTGCACCTGTACGTTGCCAGGCACCAGGACCCCTGGTCCTGGAGTCCCCCAAAACATATCCTAACCCAGGGAGCTGCTGCTTGCCCTGCAACCCAAAGAGCCCTGCATAAGCGGCATCATGATACTCCGCAGAAACAGTGTAACAACTGTGGATTTAAATATAGAGCGGGCCCTTTATGCCCGCATACAGCCCAGGTCCCATCCCTATCTGTATATGCAGTCTCAACTGCAGGTTGCTGTTAAAACACCACTCGGACATCTTCCAACTTCTTATGGACTCAGCTCCAGTCATACTGTTTCTGACAGAAACCTGGCTTAATTCGGACTCCACAACAATACTGGCATTAGCCTTACCCGCAGGTTATAGGCTGCTCACTCAGAACAGGCCGTTTGGGAGAGGAGGCGGCCTTGAAGTCATTTTTAAAAGCTCCTTTCACTGTTCTCTGCTTCCACATACTATTCAAGGGTGCAAAAGTACCCTGTTCAAAATTTCTCTGTCACATAACTTCACCTTCACAGGCTTCTTATCTATCGTCCTCCTGGCCCAGCCATGGCTTTCCAAGAGGCCCTGGTCCACTCTGTCTCCATCCTTGCTTTAGATTCCTCTAACTTTAACATTATAGGTGATCTCAACCTCCACATGGAGCGCCGGGATTCCCAGGAGATTCACAACTTCTTGGGCGATCTGGAGGCCTGCCAACTTACCCAGCTGGTGGAATGACCCTCCCACCAGGCAGGTCACATTTTGGATCCAGTCTTTTCGAATCTCTTAAATCTAGAAGCCAACACTCCTCTTCCTTTGAGTTGGACTGACCATTTCTTGATCTCCTTGCGTCTTGAAATAGCAGGCCCTATCCTGAGGTCCTGTAGCCAATCTCTTATGAAGCGTCTGTGGCACACATTGGATGATACTACTTTCCTATCTGCACTAAATACGTCCTGACCAAACTGGCCAACGGATTTGGAGGCAGCTGACAAAGCCTTCAGGGGCTGGATTAATAACTCACTTGACCAGTGCATCCTGAGGAAACTGACAGGGACCAAGCGAGTGCACACACACGCATGGTACAATGAGTCCTTACGGGCGGAAAAGAAAAAATGCAAAATCTTGGAACGAGTTTGGAGACTCACCTATGATGCAGCTGCTAAAAACACCTATAGGAAGGCCATAAAAACCTTCCAGAAATCAGTCCAAAAGGCTAAAGCTGTGTTCTACACCAACCTGATCTCAACTAGCTCCAACCCCTCCAAAACTAACTTCTCCCTCGTGAAAGATATGTCTACTCCTGCCTTAGGCACAAATAACACCATATCTTCTAATACTCACTGTGACTCACTTGCAAAATACTTTATCAACAAAGTGGAATGCATTTACAACACACAAGAAATGAGACAGACTTCCACTGAAGTCACGGTGTCGCCCATCCCCAGAGCACCCCCCTGCACCCTCCAAACTCTGCCACCCATGTCTCTCGAAGACCTAGCCACCCTTTTGGATGAAGTCAAATCTGGGTCCACCGATGACCCCATAAAACCTGTTATTTTCAAGAAATTCCGTAACTGCCTTATGACGGAGGGCCGTGAGTTCATCAATGGCTCACTTCTGTCAGCAGTAATTCCGAAGTATTGGAAGCATCCCAAAGTTGTCCCATTGTTAAAAAAACCTACACTGGACGCATCTATGCCGGAGAAAATTAGACCTATCTCCCCGCTTCCCTACCTGGCTAAAATTATGGAAGCCCATGCCAATATCACACTGACCAAATATTTGGAGACCAACCAGATCCTACATAAATCTCAGAATGGATTCCATCCCAGGCACAGCACAGAATCAGCCCTTTTAGCGGTCATGGAGCAGCTGTGGGCTTTGTTGGATGAAGGCAATACCGCAGCACTATTTTTACTTGACCGTAGCATGGCCTTTGACACGGTCTCCCACAACATCCTTGTCCAACGACTCAAGGAGATCTGGGTCAAAGGCACGGCTCTCGCCTGGTTTGCTTATGTTTTAGCAGAACGTTCCTTCCAGTTTCATGCCCCCCTTCCAGTCTAGTAACTACCCTCTTAACTGTGGTGTCCTGCAGGGCTCAGCCTTAAGCCCCACGTTGTTTAACATTTATGTCCGCCCTCTGGCCCTCCTGGCTGAAGAGCGAGACATCAAAATGGTATTGTACAGGGACAACACCCAGCTGGTGTTCACCTTCTCCAACAACCCTGCTTTGGACCAATTGAAATTTCTTGCCGATGTTCTGGCCATTGCAGACTGGATGGAAACAACTTAATTCGGCAAAATCTGAGCTACTCGTGGTTGGCCGGGACACCCACAAGTGGGATTACCAGTGGTAGCCTGCGACCCTGGGCACCCCTCTCATACCGAAAAACACAGTTAAAGACCTAGGGATCCTAATTGACACTTCCCTCTCATTTAAGCCCCACACAAGAAAAGTGGCTGGCACCTGTTTTGGTCTTCTTCGTGGCCTAAATCCCATCTCAGGATTTTTTTACACCACCACCCCCCAACTGATAGTCCAATTAGCGGTCCAGTCACGCCTGGATTAATGTAATGGCCTTCTACTTGGCGTAAATAAAACAGTCACTGCAAGACTCCAACGGGTACAGAATGCAGCTACTCGCACTCTGTTTCCCCTCCCTAGGAAATGTCCTATTTATTTTATTTATTTATTTTATTTATTTATTTATTTATGAAACTTTTTGAAACTTTTATAGCGGACAACTACCCGGAGGTGTCTCGGCGCTCGAACCTCCTTCGCCGCTTACACTGGTTGTCAGTTAAACAGAGAGTTCAGTTCCAAACCCTCTGCACCGCGCACAAGTTTGTACATGGCCAAGGCCCCCAAATCTTGCAGGGATTTTGCTCCCCCTATACGCCTCCGCATACATTGCACTCTGCTGATCAACATCTGCTGTGCATCCCACGGGTCCGCCAATGTAGAGCCGGGGGTCGATCTTTTGAATATCTGGCCCCCGCACTATGGAATTCCATCCCTCTGAGGGCCCGCTGCACACTGGACCACTTGGTTTTCAGGAAACTGATCAAAACCTGGTTGTTTACTTCCATCTAGCTTCACCGCACTCTGGTCTCCAGTCCGCCAGCGCTGGGACGCCCTGTTGCTGTGGCAACCATGCGCTATACAAACCCACTTAACATAATATAACATAACATCAGACAAGACTTGTGAAAAAACTTCCTGCAATGTTAACCTATGTGCCATGGGATTTGCAATGGGGGAAATGACTTGGGCCAATTTTCTAGCACCAGGGCTTATAAAAATATATTTTATAAGTATTTCCCTAATTTCTACAGGACCCCCACCCTCAGTACAACTAGGGAAGACTTTAGGGGTTCTGAATCTGCAGAAATATTGCAGGTCCTCCTTCCACAGTGCTTCTAGCATCAAAGTCGACCTGGGGGTCCCTAATATGCCAAAACATTGTAGGTTATCCATTTGTAAGTGCCCCTACTACCAAAGTCGAGTTTGGGCACAATTTACTTTTTAAAATCAGTCCTAACAGCCAGGGTTGTTTTTAAACTGACCCCAAGCTTCAGCATTGCACACATGCAAGTCCAGAAAAGCTGTTGGCTTCTAAACTGACAAGCCAAAGGATACTGGGGACTTCCAGGTAGTTTCAATCCCCTGCCCCATTATATACTAGGGGCTTATGGGATAGGTCATGCCAATCACAGGGGTTCCCCACCATACCATAGTGTACCCAGGTGTATTTTGGGTGTCTTACCTGTATTTTAATGTGTTCCTTTCAGCTTGGCACTGGCCCTGTGCCTGGTTAAACAGAGCCCAGGGTCAGTCAGAGTCAGTTACCCCTAGTTCCAGTGAGCAAAAAGTTGGGGGGTGTCCAGGACACAGGATGACTTTTTAACACCGGACCAACACGCCACCCCGGCTGGAATCAAAATCATCATCCAGCGAAGTAAACCGAAGACCGCCAAAGTCCAGAGTTAAAGGGAGCGGAAGGGCGAGATCAAGGCGGCAATCCAAGTTCCACAGTGACTCCAACAAAGACACCTCGACATCCCAACATGAGACTACGCCATCCTAGTTGCTGTAAAAAGGGGGTTGCTTGAGAAGCATATTCAGGCCGATGGGGCGAGAGGGGGGCTAGTACCTTTATTAGACTTTCTATAGTCGAGGGGAACGACCTCTGTTCATGGGCCGGGTTTTGGGGAATCATTAGTGGGGCGAGCAGGGGGCTCCTGTTGGGGCGTGCATGCCACCTCCGCCACAACACATACTTCAGCAGTTTTGAGGTATGGGGGAGGGGGAAGTTGGGGAACACATGTTATTTAGCTGCGCTGCATCAATGCCATGCACTGCCATTTCTCATCTGGTAGTCGCTGAATGCCACATATACCTGCGATCCCGGATCTACCCATTGTGGTCCCCTTAGAAAAGGCATGGGTTTATAGGGGTGACCTCCGGATAGTAAACTGAAATGTTAGAGGGGCGCTGGATAAAGCAAAACGAGGTACCATACTCAAGCAAGATAAAGGGGATCATGCCGAGATCCTGATGCTCCAGGAGACCCACCTAATGGGAACCAAAACAATGTGTCTTCTCAGATATAGCTATACTCATGTGTTCCACTCGGGTTTCACTAGGGAGTTACAGGGCGGTCTCAATCCTGATCCATCATAGGGTCCCATACTAACATAATAAGACACGGACGGATACACAGGGTTGTTACCTTTTTTTAACGGGCACCCTACACGGGAACGGTTGGTGCTGGGTTGCGTATATGCCACCTCAACTCTGTCATGGGCTCTAGTTGAGCGCCTGACGACTCTATGGGCTAATATACCGGAAGGGCTAGCCTTGGTGGGAGGGAACTGGAATGATGTTGGACCTGGCCAGAGACAGATGGAGAGCATCATGTTATTCCCTTAAACACCAAACCACAAAGCTGGGCTCCCTAGTGGTGGGACTGGGCTCGACAGATCCTTGGTGGAGACTTTATCAGGAGGAATGGGGGTACACCTATCTTTTGGCGGCACACAACTCGTACTCCCGTCTTGATTACATTTTTATGCCCTTTGACGCTGCATGCAGAGTGAGGTCCGCAGAAATCCTCCCAAGGAGCTTGTCGGACTATTCCCCAGAGGCCATAATGATACAGATAGGCCTCAAGAGGCAGGCCTTTCATTGGCGCCTCTCCCCCTGGCAATTGCAGGAGGAGAACTATCAGATGCACATGGATCAAGCAATTGTGTGATATATAGACATAAACCTGGGATCGGTAGAGGTGGCCGAGACCCTATGGGAAGCTATGAAGCCAACGTTACGGGGCATCGACATCTCCTATTGCGCAGCGGCACATAAACTCCATTGGAAGTCACTCCTGAGGTCCAAGGCCCAGTTGATAGATCTCGAGCAGCATGGCAGGGGGAGAACGGGGGCGTAGCATATCACCAGCTGCTGTTCGCGCAACAGACTCATGCAAGCATATTGTTGGACGACGCCCGGTTGGCATGGCTGGCATCCCATAGCAGAATTTATCAGTGGGGTGGGGGCACATCTAGTAATTTACTACACAGGTTATGCCAGGGGCTCTGCATCCCTAGGCTGTCTCAAGCGTACCTGGCCCGGACGGGAGGGTGCTTAGTGACCCTTCAGAGCTTTGTGAGCTATTACGTGGAGCTTTATACCCCTAGGTACTCCTACAGGAGAACACAATACAAAGTTTTATAGATGACTTACCGCCACAGGCCCTCTCGGATGATGCGAGGGTGGACTTGGATGCCCCACTAACCACGGAAGAACTCTGCTCTGCATTGGGGGACCTGAACTCCGGCAAGGCGCCGGGTCTCAATGAATTCCCCTGTGAATTCTTTAAGAAATACTTCTCCAAGTTGGGTCCCCACTTTTTCGCGGTTGTGGACGAGGCAGTAGATCAGGGTGATCTGCCACGGGAGTGGAGGCTGCCAAGGTGGTTGTCTTTCACAAACCCGGTCAGCCTCCGGAACAGCATGCATCATATCGCCCTATCTCGCTATTTAATGTCAAAGCCAAAATATTGGCCAGGGCGCTGGCCAATAGCCTTCAGCCTCATATAACACAACTGGTTTATCCCGATCAGTTCAGCTTCATTCCTCAGAGAGCTACGCGTCAGATTATCCAAGGGGCCCACAACGCCATCAGGGTCATCCGGGCATATGGGGAACGGCTGCCTTGCTACTAGCAGACATGGATAGGGCGTTTGATTACTTCAGCTGGGTGTATCTATCTGCACTACTGAGTCACCTCAATATTGGGCCACGATATTTGTCATATCTAAAATTACTGTATACGGACCTCACAGCCTCAGTGCGTGTCACGGGATTCACCTCCTGCACTTCACCAATCGTAAGGGGTGCCCTCTGTCACCATACTTATACTGTCCAACAGCAGCATGGGTGCATGTCGACACACAGGTATGGGGCTTCAAGTGGACGCACAGAATATCAGACTGCATTGCATTATATGTGGACGATGTATTGTTCTTCTTAACAGACCTCGATAGGACAGGCCCGAGATTGCTCCGCATCATGCAAATCTTTGACGAATCCTCGGGCCTCTTTATGAATGTTGGGGGGACTTGCAGACTGGGGCCCTGGGCGTCGACAGTACAAGTAGCGACAGAGGGGGAAAGTACCTAGGGGTCTTCTTATTGGATACACAACGCATGTCGTGGGACATGAATATTGCTCCGGTTTGGACGCGGGTACTTGAGGAGATGAAAACCTGGTCGCATATACCCCCCCCTATCTATGTCAGATCAGCTATCTTTAAAATGGCATCTCTTCCACGTTTGCTCTATTAATTGCAGAACCATCCATATCCGATTCTGCAAACCTGGTTCCGCCAGGTTAATGCAGCTTTGGGACAGTTTCTGTGGGCGGGGGGAGCTTCCCGGGTTGCTTTGTGGACCTGTTTTCAGTCTACGTTTTGCATGGTACTGGCCACATCGGACATTCAATCCTAATATGCGACCTCGCATCTGCCAGTGCTGAACAAATGGTGGTATGGAAACAGGCAAGACCCTGAATAAGCAGTGGAGAGGTGGTGGATCGGGGATGCAACCCTTCATACCATCTTTTACTCAACTTCCCTACACCAATCCCTGCAGTTGGCAACGCAGGTAGTATTTCAGCTTTGGAAACAATCCCTCCGCAAGATGGGGTGGTGAGCAGACTAACGGGAGAAACCACATTGTGGCACAATGGAAGACTACTGCAACTGGCCACACTAGCTGGATTTTGGGGGGGGGATAAAATAGGGATATCTAGGGGGCCTGGCCAACAGCATGGCCGGATAGGACGTGCTCCTTAGTAGCTCCCGCCGAGCTGCCTGTAATCCGCCGTTAAACAGTGCCCACAAGCCCCGTTCTGGCAGGCATCAGCTCACGAACGCACCCGACACCAGTTGGGACCGAAACATCGAGACCTGCAGCGCCGGAGGCCGTGAAATCCCTGCTCCGCGATTGCCGGGAGCTCCGATGACTGGCCTCAAGATGGCGGCCGGGGCCTGAAGGGGGAAAAAGTCTGAAATAAATTGCAGCGAGCCGGAGGGACGCAACCGGGCCAGCCTACGCCCGTAGGTGCGGAGGGGCTGAGGCGAACCTCGGACCGCGGAGGAAGCAGGACGCTCGGGGTGTCGGGACAGCCCCCGGCCTGGGGGCGGTAGGTGACTTATCCCCCCTGGCATTGATGGAGGCGCAGTGAGTGGCGGAGGCGAACCCGAGATAGCCTACGAATGACGTAGTAAGGGTGCTGCGGAGCCCCGCAGAGGAAGCCAGGTGACCAGTGGGGCTGAGACGGAGCTCGGGCCCGCGCTACGGACGGAGGTGTTTCGAGGGCCCTGGAGCCGGCCCGAACTGTGAGGAGCAACAGAGCCTACCAGACTGGTGCAGCCCTGCACAGCGGCGGACACAGGTCAGGAGTAGCAATAGGCGCCCAAGACAGCGGAGATTGCCCCCGGGGGTGTGCGACAGGAGAAGCCATCTGAGACACTGAGCTCTGGCCCGGGACCTGGAGACACAGGGTCCCGAGAGGCAGGCTGGGGCTGATCCGCCTGAGGCTGAATGTGCCCGCAGACCTCTGAGGTGAGGCATAGCGATACGGGACAGGCGGCCTGGGTGCAGAGGGCCTACTCGGTGGGCTAAGACTGACAGGAGTGAGGACACAGCTCCCACTGGAGGCCAGTAAGATCGGCACAGTTGGGTGCACGGCTACCGGGGTCTATGTGAACCGCAATACAGTTGGGGGTCTAAAGGGAGTGGCAGTGGAACCCCTCGCCGCCAATCCGGCTCAGACACAGAGACTCTGCCCTTGCTGAACAGAGGCACTACCAGCGGGCTTCAACAAATAGCGAGTCAATACCTTTTGGCAGGACATCTTAGGGAGCCGAACCCCTGTGGTGCCCCCACCACCCGGTAGCAGGAAAAGTTACTCACAGGTGGACATCCGGACCCTGACGCCCTAGGGTTGCAGACAAGAGAGAAATCACTGCGCGCCCACCACCAGGCGCGGGAAGCCGACTGCCGGGACACGGACGCTGCCTGCTCCCCATCCACTCACGGGGTCCGATGCAATGGCCTGTCCCTCACCGCCCCTGGCTCCCCAAGACAACGGGAGTCTATACGAGGTGCGCGGGGACGCAGAGAGAGGGGAGCGACCGGGAAAGAACCCCACGAGAGGCACCGGGGCAGACAAACCTACCGGGTGCTCTCCACAACAGACCGGAGCAAGGAGAAAAGAGAACCTGGTGGAGACCCGCGCAAACCTCGGTGAGAAGCTCGCAGACCCCTGATGCTCCGAATACACTACTGAGGAAATGGCCGGCCCATTAGAGCGCGACTACTGAGCGAGAAATAGGGTGAAACATCGTTTGCCCCGAGTGGTTGAACCACCTATTTTGCAGTTATGGGGAAGAAAGAACCAAATCCAAAACGCCCAAACAAGGGCCCATGGACAATTTTGCCGCGCCTAGACAGGTGGTGGAACCCCTCTCGAACGCATCCGGTGTGCGCTCGGACACCGATCTTCTCATGGGGGCCATTCAGGCATCCCGAGCCGATATCCAGGAATCACGAGACAGCCTGGAGGTGATGATAGGCGAAGTGGGATCCGAAGTAACATTGCTGAGACAGGACTTCCGAAATTTATCCGACAGGGTGACTTCTGCGGAGGCGCGGATGGGTGAAGTCGAGGACTCGATTACGACCTTAAGAAAAGACATGGCGGAACTCAAGGCATCACACCACCAACTCCTGTGGAAGGTTGATGACGCTGAAAACCGAGCGAGACGCAATAACCTTCTTTTTGTCGGTTTTAGGGAAGGAATTGAGAAGACGGATATGGTGACCTCCTTCACTCCTGGCTGATAGAGACCTTCCCGGCGGTACAATTTTCACCCTGCTACATTATTGAGAGAGCGCACAGGGCCCTCCTGGCAAAACCATCGGAGGGGGCGAGACCGCGACCGGTCATTGCACGCTTTCTTAATTTCGCGGACAGAGACCTGATCCTCCGGGAAGCAAGGAAAATGGAGGAGATCCGTCTAGAAAAAGCACACATAATGATCTTTCCGGATTACAGTCAGGAGGTGCAATAGCAACGCCGCTCTTTTGACGCTGTGAAAGCGAAACTCAGAGACTTGAAGATCTCCTACATGCTACTCTTCCCGGCAACACTCAAGGTGCTTTACAAGGAACAATCGCTCTTCTTCGCCCATCCAGAGGATGCCTGGCAGTGGCTGGAGGAACGCCCAATTCTCAACAGCAGGGAGGCCGCCGGACGAGAGGAACTGGACAGATCTTTGCGGAATGGGCCCATGTGGGAATTGCCCACGACACGGAGAATGAACTCCAGGAGAGGGAAGAGACAGAACCAGGCAACACCTTATCGAGGCCGCGGCTCAGGAGGCACACGGAAAGGAAGATCGGCCTCCCCGAGAGCGGGGGCTGAGGCGGGCTCGAGATTCACCTGTTTAAGAACTAATGCTCGTTCAGAGGGGGACGACGACGATGAACTTGACAGCCGTACCTCTGGAGGGGAAGAAAGGGAAAAGGAGGGTCAATCCGTCCACCCATTGGTGGATGCGATCCGGGTGTTGGAGCAGGACATGTCGGAGCAACACAGCGCGCATGAATCAGAGACTCAGGACTCCAGATCTTGAACAAGAGCAGATCGGGCCATTGAGTATGCAGCTCGGTGATGGGAAGCACGCAAGTTGACATGCCCTTTTGTTATTTAAGTTCACTGTGTTGTATAAGTTTGTGTTCCGAACCACTCTCCTGTCCTGGTAGTGGAGAGAGGGTACTAGGAGAGATCTAAGGAAGGGAGGTGTGGGAGGGCGACAGACCATCTCCTACGGACAGTTCTGTCTTTTGATGGGATGGGACTGGATGGGGAGGGATGTGGGGAGGGGATGGGGAGAGGGGATTTCCATGTTGGTTTGGGCTTGGGACGGGGAGGGGGGAGTTGAGGGGTAAGGGAAGCAGTTGAGAAGAAGCAGTTGTACCCATTGAAGTTCCACACTGCATTTCCACAAAGAAGTTCAACCTCAATGACATTACACATTCACGAATGGCTAGTACACTAACAACGCAGCAAATGGACAACAGGGGAGTTAGTATCTTGACATGGAACGTGAACGGGCTGGGTTCCAAAGTCAAAAGGGGGCTTGTGAACTCCTACCTTAAGAGACTAGAGTCAGATATTACCCTACTTCAGGAAACACATCTTAAGGGTATGCAATGCACCTTCATAGCCAGGGGTCGATTCAGGGTATTGGCGCATGCGGGATACACATCCGACTCCTGGGGAGTGGCGGTCATTATCAAAAAATCTTCCCCATTCGCAATTTCACGCACTTGGGTAGACCCACTGGGGACTTACATGGGTGTACAGGGGGTATGGAATAGATCTACATACACAATACTCTCAGTCTATGCACCACCTAAGCTACAGACACTTACACTTAAGGCTCTTGCTAGCATTCTCTTGGACACGGCAGACACCATCCAGATCATGGGGGGTGACTTCAATGATGTGATGGATATAGGACTGGACCGTTCGGGGGTGACAGATAGAGGAGGGATGCTGACAGCCTTAGCCAACCAGATTGACACCCTGGGTCTTACGGACATCTGGAGGTGGCTACACCCTACACGGTGTGCTTAATCCTATTACTCGGGGGCACATAAGGTTTTCTCGAGGCTAGATTACGTATTTATGTCCAGGCAATATTTGGAGGTGAATGACACAGCGGAGTACAAGGCTAGAGGGATATCGGACAACTCGCCATTATGGATACAGGTGGGCCACGTCCGGGGCTCACCAGGAGCATCCTGGTGCCTCGCGGCCTGGGACCTTCAAAACGCAGCTATTCGGCGTGGTTTGAGGACGGACATTAAGATCTATGTGGCGGAAAATGAAGGAACATTGGAATCGGAAGTTACGTTCTGGGAGGCCATGAAGCCAGTCCTACGGGACAGACTGCGAAGCAGAAAGGGGGAAGAACGCCGTAAGCTCCAGGCTGAGGTCACTGATACCGAACAGAAAATTTTAAAATGGGAAAAGGAATACCAAGGCCAAAAGGATAATAGTATTCTTAGGAAATTATTAGATGCCCAAAGACACTATAGAGAGCTCGTCACTAATGAGGCAAAGACCCAGTCCCTGGCCACCCTCCACCGTCTTTACGACGTGGGTGATAAATCAGGCAAGCTCCTGGCATGGCTTAGTCGTAGGGAACAGGCAGCCAGATGGGTCGAGGCCATAAGGACCACGGAGGGAGTGCTAGTTGCCTCGGATGTGACAATTGCTGACACATTCGCCTCCCACTATGAACTTTTCTATGCGGCTAGAGATTTAGGAACATGCGAGGAGACGGGCCTTTACATGGACCAGGTGGACTTGCCCACAGTGTCACCAGAGGACCTTCTGGTCTTGGAAGCTAATCTTACAGCAGACGATGTATCGGACGATATAGCTGAACTGAAACCCGTGAAAACTCCGGGCCTGAACGGTTTTCCTGCCGAGTTTTTTAAATGTACGGCGGACCTTCTGGGTAGGCATCTAAAGGGGCTCTTTACCGGAGCCTATCGGGTGGGACAGCTCCCCCCAGACCTCTCCATGGCCACGATATACAAGGAAGGTAAACCAAAGGAGGACTGTGCATCCTACCGTCCCATCTCCCTCCTCAATACAGAGGTTAAAATATTGGCAACTATCCTAGCGCAGCGCCTGAGGTCAGTTATTGTGAATCTTATACATCTGGACCAATCCGGCTTTTAACCGGACAGGGCCACCAAGCTAAACTTGAGGCGCACCCACAATTGGCTCCAGGAAGTGAAGGGCCGAGATGAGCCGCATTGGTTTCTCTCCCTGGATGCCGAAAAGGCCTTCGATGCAGTACATTGGCCATTTCTCAGTGCGGTGCTCCGCAAGTTCGGGTTTAGACCTAAATTTCAGAAATGGATCTAGCTCCTCTACACTACCCCGAGGGCCAGAGTGCGGGTCAATGGAAGGCTATCGAGGGAATTCCCGATCCAAAGGGGGACCCGCCAAGTTTGCCCCCTGTCTCCCCTCCTCTTCACACTCACTATTAAGGTCCTGGCAGCCAGGATACGCCAAAATGAGGGCATCTCAGGCTTTCGAATGACGGCAACGGACCTCGTGCAAGAGAAAATATCGCTACTGAAGGCTTTCAATATCTTGGAATCTACATTACATTAGACAAGACTCTATCGTTCTGAAAGAATCTGGAACGGATAATTTCGGGCGCGGTGGTAGACATGGACCGATGGAGGCAGCTCCCGCTCACTCTCCTGGGTCGCGCCGCGATGTACAAGATGATTATACTACCAAAATTCCTTTATGCACTGCAGAACGAGTACTATCCACTTCCGACCTCGGTACTTCCCAAAATTCACTCTGACCTGAGGTCCTTTCTGTGGTTGGGTAAACAACCTAGAGTGGCACTGACTACACTCCAAAGGCATCAATATAGTGGGGGGATTTCATTACCTAATTTAGAAGCATACTATTGGGCAGAACACATGGCACCAATCAATGTCTGGATACATGCCCCGGTGGACCACCCGACTCATGCCCTGGAAAGACTGAAGTTGTCGCCCCACAATCTATTGTATTACATTTATGGAGGGTCTGGACGGGCACCACTGTTGCCTGCCACTATCCTCACACTCAACGCCTGGAACAGGGCCACGAGACGCATGGGCTGGGACAAGAAGCCGACTCGGCAGACGCCTTTGTGGTATTGCCAATGGCTGAAGGAACTCCGCAAGCTCCGTGGTTTCCGGGGATGGGACGACATCGGCATCTCCACAATAGGGGATGTAATTGCCAAGGGGGACCTGAAATCGTTCCAAACCCTCAAGACTGAATTTGGGCTACACCATTCCCAACTCTTCAAATACACCCAACTACGCCATGCGTAGGGGGGCGGAGCTAGCTGGCGTCCATGTAAGACGCGTGAGCGCGGAGCTCCTCGCCGGTAACCCGCCAAACTTCGTCAAAACCATCCTTCTGACACCCTGCCGGCACCCAAAACAGTAGCAGACCTCCGGACGGGGCCCCTTTGCCCGGCGGAGATCCGACGCGGTGAAGATTGGCGCCGAGGCGAACGGCGCGAAAACAGCCCAGGCCGCGATCCCCGACCTGTCCTAGAGGGCCGCCCGTGCTGCGTCGCAGTGCGTGCGGCGCGAGAGACAGAGGCGGTCCCGGCCATCTTTGACGGCGCCTGGTCGGCTGAGCCTGGTTGGTGCACACGCGGCTGGCGCTGAGAGGCATCAGAGCGGGTCGGCTCCTGCCCGGTGCAGACAAGATAGGGAAGACAGCGAGAGAGTGTATGGAGTGTGCGCTGGCTGGAGGGAGGCCCTAAGCACTGCCAGCTTACCGGAGAGGCGCCCTATTTACCGAGTCCCGGCGCCACACACCGAGCAGTGAGGGGAACTCGGAGGAACAGTGAGTGACCTGCACCCCAGCATTGGGGCGAACTGGCAGCCAACTAAACGAAAAGTCTACTAGGGACACTGTACGAGGTGGCGTCTTGGGAGGCGGCCCTATCTACGCTCTGGAGCGAACGGCCGCCATCTTGGGCGTCGGGCTTGCTGCATAACACCCTAGACTGGGGGGACCGCCACCGCTGCGCTCACTGCTAAGCCCAACCACGATCCACAGGCGGTGGACTCCACACCTCTGGGCCCGTCGGCCATATGACCACCAGAACCGCCATGGGAAAAGGTGACAAAACACAGCCCAAGCTATCGTTCGACCAGAGGAAGGCGAAGGGGGCTGAGGGGGCAGCTCAGGCCGCCTCGCCACACCCTGCAACGTCCGAGAACTCCCTATGTTCGGAAATATGAGACATGCTGGGGATCATGGAGAAAGGCCTACAAGACAGCATGACAGCGATCAGTACCAAAATCGATGCCCTGACATACCGGATGGACCGCATGTCCGAGAGAGTGGACAAACATGCGGAGCGGCTGGACATGGCGGAAAGACGACTGACGGAGGCGGAGGAGGCCCAGACGGAATGGGACAAGGACCGCAGGCAGTTTGGTCGGCTGCTACAAGTCATACAAGATAAGACGGAGGATTTGGAGGCGCGCTCGCGGCGCTCCAACCTACGCATTACGGGAGTGGCGGAATCCACTAGCACCGGTAAAATGGAGCTGTTTGTGGAGAAACTCCTTCAGACCCTTTTAGGGGAAGATGTCTTCTCCCCTATGTTCATTATAGAAAGGGCCCATCGCACTCTGGGGCCGAAGCCGCAACCAGGACTCCCGCCACGACCAATCATAGCGAAGCTATTGAACTATCGAGATAGGGACTTGGCGCTGCGACTAGCCAGAGAAAAGGGAAAGCTACAATTTGAGGGCATGAACATCTCCCTCTACCCGGACTTCACGGCGAGAGTGCAGGAGGAAAGGAAGCGCTTTGCCCCCTACAAGAAGCAGCTGAAAGACCTAGGACTTGACTACGCCATGCTGCACCCTGCGAGGCTTCGCATCAATCGGCAAGGTCACTCTCACTTTTTCACCGACCCCGCGGAACTCAAGAAATCCTTAAAGGAGTGGGAGAAGGACAACGCAATAGTCAGAGGAGTCAGCGGGAGGACATGGATGCCTCGTCCCACTTGGACGAACAGGAGTAGCTGCAAGTATGGGAAGTGTTGCTGAACTGACTGCGCTGAGCTGTGCTAGGGCTGAGGCACAGTCGGTGCGGGCCCGTCGAGACTTGAGTTTGGGGTGAGATCTATCTGGTTGCTACCGGAACGGTTTGTCTGTGCTGTGGAATGGGTGGAGGGACGCCCAGCTGGCTGAGGGTGGCTGCGGGGTGGGCCTCTCCACATGAGGATATGACATTAACTGACTGAGAAGACTAGGGCTGGCAGGGATGTCGACTACTGGGCGGGGGGCGGGACGGGAGAGCGCGTGAGGTTACGAGCTTTGGACTCCTTTCTGTGCTGTTGGCTGGCTAGATACCTCTGCCCCTGCGCTTTTGGCTTTTTGGCTCCTTCGGGGGCTGTTTGGGGTTTTGTAGAGTTCGTAGACGAACAGGGGGGGGATGTTGGGTGGTGATGGGATCTGTCTGACCGGGTTGGGGTTGGTCGGCTGTGGGTGGGTGGGAGGCTGTTCTCTGGTTCCTTTGATGGGAATGTTGTGCATGATGCTTGAGGGTGGTGGAAGGGGGGGTATTTGTGTGCTCAAGGTTGTGGGGATGTTCAAGTATTGAGGAGCTTCTGGCCCAAGGAGGGGCAATGTGTAATGCTGTGTTTCGCTTCTTGTCGGGTGCTACCGGTGGCTGTCCCTGCCCTGGAGGGCGCCGCTCTCGCTATCTTTAGACTTACGATGGAACAATCACGATTGCAATGTCAAATGCCGCCCTGACTGATCCCACACACACCCCGCACACTCTCAAAATGATGACATGGAATGTGAGGGGCTTGAATGATCACCGCAAGTTGAGGAAGGTCCTT
The DNA here is from genome assembly GCF_964263255.1 of Lissotriton vulgaris. NCBI lineage: Eukaryota > Metazoa > Chordata > Amphibia > Caudata > Salamandridae > Lissotriton > Lissotriton vulgaris. The sequence goes on from NC_141689.1 coordinate 535,286,289, forward strand.
AGTTACCTACACCGTCATAGGGTTGACCTAGCCCTTTTACAGGAAACACATCTGCCTATCCACAGTAAGATGTTACAGACACGAGGGTTGGCGGGACACATAGTGGCGTCTGGCTTCACGACACACTCCCGAGGGGTACTGACCTGGGTTAGCCCGTCCTCGCAACTGAAATTGATCCCAGTAGTGGCAGATACGGAGGGGCGGTATGTCATAGCTAGATGTGTAGGTAAGGGACTAGACCTACTGATTGTTAATGTTTACGGCCCTAATTATGACAATTCTGACTTCTATGCTGCCCTGTCCGCTCTATGTAGGAAACATGCACAACCTGGGATGTTATGGGGGGGTGATTTTAACTTTGTTTTTGACCCTGAGAGAGACCGCTCCTCCGGCCCTGCCCGGAGGCCGGTGGCTTCTGCTGCCTATATGAAGGCCGAATTACTCAAACTTGACTTGGTCGATGTCTGGAGGGAGAAGCACCCCACGCTCGGTGGCTTCACACACTACTCGGCCTTCCATAATGTCCACACTCGGATAGACTACTGGTTGGCGACGCCTTCGGTCCAGCGTTGTATTGGCAGGTGCGAGGTGCTACCACGCACCCTCTCTGACCACTCTCCCGTAATGGTACATATCACCACGGCCAGGAGGGGTATCCCGGCATTTACCTGGAGGTTCCCTCCCTTTGGGCTGTTGGATGAGGTGTTTAGGGGCGAACTGGCGGAGGATATTGAAGGATTCTTTGCCACGAATCTGGGCTCTGTAGATCACTTCTCCACGGTCTGGGAATCGTTCAAGGTTTTCATTAGAGGCATGGCTATGTCCAAACACTCCAGTGTATTGCGCACTATCAGACGGGAGTTAGCCACGATGGAGGCCACACTGGCAGACTTGGAGAATAGACGGCTCAGAGACCCTGGTCCTGACGTTGACTCGATGCTCACCCCTTTGTTATCTGAGTATCAGGAGCTGGCGGACAGGGAGGTCCTCTATATGGGGAAATATGCTACGGCCTGGGTCTATGATGAGGGGGACAGGCCGGGCGCCCTCCTGGCCCGTATGGTAAGGGGTTCACGCAAACCTTTAGTCATTGACGAACTGACCACCCCAGAGGGTGACGTGGTCACCGATGAGGAGCAAATTCTGACGACCTTTAGTCGCTATTATGCGGACCTCTATCAGTCCAAATCTCTGGGCGCGGAGGACGCCATGGACGACTATCTAGGACATATCGCTATGCCATTTCTGCGGAATTCAGATAGGGAGTTCCTTATGGCCCCCTTTCAAGAGGACGAGATCCTGGAGGCCCTGGCAGGCATGAGGGCGGGTAGTGCACCGGGCTCTGACGGGCTCACGGTGGGTTTCTATAAAGCCTACATAGGAATTCTGCTTCCACACTTGGTCACCCTCTTCGATGAGATCTGTGAGGATGGGGAAATGCCCCTCACCATGCGGGAGGCACTGCTAGTCACCATTCCGAAGCCGGGGAAACCGCTGAATAAGTGCAGTTCATACAGGCCCCTCAGTCTGCTCAACGTGGATGCTAAAATATATGCGAAGGTGCTGGCCAACCGGCTAGCCCTCTTAGTCCCGGAATTGGTGGCACCCGAACAGTCTGGGTTCGTCCCATGCAGAAATCTGACGTACAATATACGCACAGTCCTGGGCACCATGCAGCATGTGCGGCAGGAGAATAGCGCGCTGGCGATTTTCCTGGATATGGAAAAGGCGTTCAACTCTGTCGAATGGCCGTTTATGGTCCGGGTGCTTCGGAAACTGGGCTTGGGAGAACCATTTCTGCAAAGGGTTGGTGCCCTGTATCACCGACCGTCGGCCAGACTAAAACTGGGGGATAGAGTGTCGGCACCGATACATATCAGTAGGGGGACACGGCAAGGCTGCCCCCTATCGCCGCTCCTTTATGCGCTGGTTGCGGAGCCTCTGGCTTGTGCCATCAGGGAGTACCACAGTTTGGAGGGGATCAGCTTCCCCTGCTATAAGATAGGGATATCAACGTACGCTGATGACACCTTGCTGTACGTTCGAGACCCGGAGTCAAACCTGACATCAGTCCTCAGGGAGGTGGTCCGCTTTGGCTCACTCTCAGGTCTGCGTGTGAACTGGGACAAGTCCATTGCTTTCCCCCTCACTCCTGTGACGCAACCCTTCACTATGGAGTACCCCCTAAGGTGGACCACGGACTCGGTACGATACCTGGGTATTCAGCTGCACACCGACCCGGAAATCCTGGTGCGTGATAACTATGGCGTGGCTTTTGCCAAACTGGTTGAGGATGTGGACGCTTGGTGCAAGCTCCCGCTGTCCCTCCTGGGCAGAATTGCTATTATGAAGATGATTGTCCTACCCCGGTTTCTGTTTTTATTCACGAACTTACCAGTGGTGCTCTCGAAAGCTTTCTTTAAGCAGCTCACGCAGGTTCTCATTCGACTGGCATGGGCCGGCAAACAACCCAGGATAAGATGGGCGACGCTGATTCTCCCCTGCGAAATGGGGGGTCTGGGTGCCCCGGACATGGAACGCTACTACCGAGTTGCGCAGGCAACCCACTTGCATTCATGGGTGCACGGAGACGCGCGTACACCGCACTTGCTTCTGGAGCGACTGTTTGCAGACCCGCTCCCTCTTCCGGCCACGATAAGCCTCCCACTGGATCGATCGGTCGGGCGACTCGACTCCCTTAAGGCGACTAACCATGCATGGCATGCACTGGTGCGCGCCCGCGACTGCGATAGATTGTACTCACCCCTGATGCCGATTGAATGGGCGCTATGGTTGGGCCCCCTGAGAGAGAGAGGCGTTGTAGAGTCCCTTCGCTCTTTGGGTCTGGAGAGGATGGAGGACCTATTTGCGGAGGGCACACTTAAAACTTGGGATCAGCTAGCTCTGCAGACTACGTGCCCCTCATTGCTTCAACGATTTCAGTTCCACAGACTGCGCTCGGCTTATCGGGAGGAGATGGGCTTGGCTATGGAGGAACCCGAGGAGATCCCCGAGCTGACCTATATTATTAAAACTAAAACTCCGGCTAAGCTACTCTCGACCGTCAACAGGTTAGGCGTAACACACCAGAGGTTACTGCACTCTAAAGCCAGAGAGGCGTGGCAAGAGGATCTGCAATCGCCTATAGACGACGGCATGTGGAGATACTGCTGCTCCAGCACCAGCAAGATCTCACTTAATGGCAGGCACAGACTGGTGCATTTTAAGTTTCTCCAAAGGGTGTACTATACTCCCGAGAGACTGCACCGCTATGGCCTACGGCCCTCGGCGGCATGTGAGCGCTGTCGCACTCTGGTTGCCGATTTTTTTCACATGGCGTGGCTTTGCCCCGGAGTGCAGGTATTCTGGAATGAGGTGTTTGCTGAGCTTGATCAGATACTAGGGGAAACACTGCCCCGAACGCCGGCGCTGGCATTGCTCGGCTTTTCTAAGCCACTCCCGCCATCACTTCGCCGACTGGCCGATATGGCGTTGCTGATTGCCAGGAGAGCAGTGGCATCCTGCTGGATGCGCGGGCCGCTGCCCACCGTGGTAAGATGGAGGAGGGATCTGCGGTTCTGCTGTACCCAAACCGAGTTGTACAGTGAGTTGCTGCCACCTAGGAGTAGACCGAAAAACTTTTGGGAACTCTATAAGGAATATTTACCGAAGGGGGAGGAGGGAAGTTCGGACACGTCTGAGGTGGTGGATCTTCAGGACCAAGTTTCAGAGTAAAGGGCCGGGTAAACGGGGGTTTCCCCTATGGGATGGGGAGTGAGGAGGGCAGTAGGGGGGTGCTGGGACAGACTAGTCGTTACAATACGAGAGGGTTTAGAAGGGAGAGCCACTAAAGGGGTTAGGCATTTGGGGGTACGGGACAAAGGGTAGGACGGGACATGGTATTCACACACCACATTTATTCTAGCTCAGACTGACTTGACATCACGCGGAACACACACGGGTGGGTGGGAAGCGTTTGGATTTGGGGTTCGGGGGGGGGTTTCTAGATGTTCTTGTTTTTCCGTTGACCTTACATACCAAGAGACCTTCCCTTCGAGTTGTTATCAATGAGTGGTCAGTTGTCGTGCTGCGATGTGAGTTGCCTCCGAGGGGGAGATAATATCAACAAGCTGGGCTGGTTCCATTACATATTGCCGCCGGGCCCCCGGGATGCCGGTTACCATGGCTGTGTAACACCTTTGATTGAGGAATTGTTGAGCTCTGTGTAGCCACGTAATGTATGCTTGCCAGTGCATTTGTAACGACGTTGACTTTTGATGATAATAAAGGTTTCTTGAATAAAAAAAATAAAACAAAACTACGCCATGCGTGGCGTGCACAGAAAATCCCACTTACTGATATCCCAGAATACACACCTTTGGAGGGACGGCTCCTTCAGGAGAAGCTCCCGGGAAAGATTGTCTCCCTAACCTACAAGACCCTGACTAATAATATGCTGGGAGACCTGCTGAAATTACGGCACACATGGGAGGGGGAATTGGGAGTCATGGAGGACCTAGATTGGGAGATTGTCCTCATGCATCCCTGGGAAGTAGCAATCAAATCCAGGCTACGCCTCATTCAGTTCAAAGTGCTTCACAGGACATATTATGACAAACTAAGACTTCATAGAATGGGAAAGGTAGATAACGCACATTGCCTTAGGGGATGCCAGCAGGAAGGGGTTTTTCTTCACACTATATGGTCATGCGACAAGATTCAGACGTATTGGAAACATCTCTTCACTGAACTGGGGGAGGTCTTGGGGATTCCGCTTCAGTGTGAACCTAAGCTGGCACTGTTGGGCCTGACCAACGAAGTCGCTCTGCCACGCCCACTTCTTATCTTCTTGGTACTGGCACTAGTAGTGGCTAAAAGAGACATTGCAAAGTATTGGGGGGCTCCGGAACCGCCGGGGTTGGAGGAATGGAGGAGAGGGCTAGACCTGTACATGGCAGCAGAGAGAGTGACATATAAAGCAAGGGGGTGCCCAAAAGAATTCAGAAAAGTATGGGCCAAATGGCGACAGTACCATGGGTTGGATGGGGGGTTGTGAAAGAGGGGTTCATGCGGAAATAAGTGCTACCATGACATGTTATGTTTTGAACGTGCAGAAGACAGGGAGGGAAAGGGGAATGTTTATGCTGCTGGAAATCGACTGCTTTGTTTGTTCATATTACAGGGGATTGTTGGGGGGTGGGATGAGTTTATTACAAGGGGGAAAAAACTGTAAAAGCAGATACCCTTCGGGATGATTAGATGCATTCAATAACAATGAAGACATTCGCCGCCCGGCCTTCGGGATGTGGGCTAAATGGCAGTGTGAGACCATTTTGATTGTATTCAGTACCGCAATGATAACCACCTAAACTATTGATTGAATGCCGCAACTCTTTTTTGTGTTTCTGCAGTAAAAATAAAAAAATAGGGATATCTACATTAGGGGATGTCATGTTCAATTTTGAAATCCTTTCAAGATCTCTAAAAAGAATACAATATGCCTAGAACCCAATTTTATAAGTATCTTCAAATTAGACATGCCATCTCCCCTAGCATCTTGGAGCTAGAGGCCCTCCCTGAATTTAATCCCATCAATCCCAAAGTGTTTATGGGCAACCTGAATGAGCACAAAATTACAAAAAATATATCAGTCACTTGTGACTAATAGTTCTACCACACTGAACAAGCTTAGAGAGGCATGGGGGCTCGATCTCGGTCAGCTGGATGGGGATGACTGGGCGGAAGCGCAAGCCTCCCAATGGGGGCGGAGATAGCCACCTGGTTGCTCCTTATTCAATTTAAATATCTGCACCGGGTTTATTACACCTGGCTAAGGCTATGGAGGGAAGGCTTGGTATAATCCCTGGTGTGCTTGTCATGTGGTCAGGAGGAAGGGTCCCTCATTCATACTATATGGCACTGTGCGGCACTCGTAAAGTTCTGGCGGGGTGTCAGGACATCCCTTGCAGAAGTCCTGGGGTGGGAGGTCCCTGCTTCACCACGACTGGCAATTCTACATATCATCTATTAACTGCACTTACTGTTGCTCAGGCTTACCCTGGCCAAAAGAGATATTGCAAGGCTGTGGAAGGCACCTGCCCTACTACCTTTGACAGCCTTGAAATGAAATGAAATATCAACATTTGTAAAGTACACAGCTACCTTCGTAGAAATGTCCCGGCGCTGTGGGACATCGGGAAGATTAAGCATGCTATTTCCCAGAGTCACATATTGCTGGGCTAACCTGCTGCCAGCGCCGGGGATCGAACTGTTAACCCAGTGGTCCAGAGTCAGGCACCATGGCCGATGCGCCACACCTCTAGAGAATAGACTTCTGTATGGGCTTAGAGATACCAATATTTAAGGCCAGGGGTTGCCTGCAAAAGCACCCCAAAATTTGGAAAAGATGGGCCGATTACCGGGGTCTGTACTTGGAGCCGGTGCCAACAGGAACACATACACTTTAGTTGCACAGAATTGCTGGGTAGTGGAGGGAATAGATGGTTTGTATTCGTCTCAATTGTGGTGGGGAGTTAAGTTGTGGCAGAGGAGATGCAGCAGTGGAGCAGCGCAAAGGACTTGGGTTCACAACTTTCACGTTGTTATGTTCTATATAACTCTCATCTTTGAAAAATGTAAACAAAATGTCAACATCAATATTTTGTAGTGTGCAATGGGCAATGTGTCGGTTACCTCCTGCACTAAGTGGCCCCGCTCTGTATGTGATTATTGACACAATAAAATGAGTTTATTAAAAAAAATGGTTTTATATATCCCTAAATGTTTTTCTACTGCTGCTCGGGTTGGATTGGGAATTGCAAGTGTCACCCCTCAAAAGTTCAACACTTTCCCTACGGTTGCTCAGTTTGGATTGGGAATAGTAAATCTGGTCTCTTCAAAGTCCAATGCTTTCCGTACCTTAGCTTGGTTTAGACTGGGAATACTACATTTGACCACTCCAATACCCAATACTTTCTCTACTGTTGCTCAGCTTTGAGTGGGAATACAAAATCTGACCACTTAAAGGTCTAACATTTTCCCTGCTGCTGTTCAGTTTAGAATGACATTTTTTTATTAACCCCTCCAACTTTCAACATTTTCCCCACTGTTACTTTGTTTAGAGTGGGTTAGTAAATCTGGACCCTTCAAAGTCCAACACTTTCCCTACTGTTGGCCACGTTGGATTGGGGATAGCAGGTTGGACCCCACCAAAGTACAGCAATTTGCCCTTTATTAAATATGGAGTGGGGATAGTAGTACCTCTAAGCTAACATTTTCTTTACTGGAGCTCAGGTTGAAGTGGGAATGATAAATTTGAATTCTATGATGTGTGTGATTTTAACATTTTTAACTGGAATGGGGTTAAGGAAGTAAGCTGTTTATGGGTGTTTTGTACCATTTAGTAGAATGGAGTTAGAATTGTAACTATGTTCACCCTTGTCTTAAAATTGTAGAGATTTGTATTCTTGGATTCTATTTATCATAAATTTTTATTTTAATCTTACATATGTATTTTTGTATTTTATTGTTTGATACATATTTGATTTAGTAGTGTATATTAGAATTTTAATTTCAATTTTTTTAAAATAATCTTATTGCATATTTGTTTATATATACATCGCCAGTAGGTAGTTATAGTTAGGACCTATTTTCTATAGGAAATCCGCAACATTCTATTTGCAATAACTTTGGTGCCGGTTGACGAATCTTCGCAAAATTTTCAAAACTCGTGGGGCGCTCCGGTCCGCTCCTATCCTGAAAGTTTGGGGGTGATTCATCAAGCGGGGCCAAGAAAAAAGGGGAGTCCCAAAACATGTTTTTCCTATGCAAATGTCCATAGGAACCTTTAGCCGCAACTACAGCCCGAACTGCTGAACGGAATTACACCTTTGGCAAAGAGGTAGTCCTAGGTTCACGCTCTTGCCTTTTGGTTAAATGGTGTAAATCTGTTTAGTGGTTTTTTAGATATTAAAGGAAAAATATACATATATATATCTGGGCGGAGCCTAATGACACATCTCACCATGAGATCTGATTGGCTGTCAGCACTTCATCCAAGAAGTGTGGCAGCCATCTTGGGGCCAATATACATGATAGCCCCTCATTAAAAAGCGTTGCAGTTAATAGAAGGTTTTAAGACTTTACATATATTATAAATCATTTGTTGATGGTACCATACTCATTTTAGGAATTGTGGTGTGTTCTAAGTCATTTTACCATGTCAAAAAGCCTTCTGCTGGGATATCATGAATCATGTTTTAGAGAAAACTATTTTCTCATGCTTTTCCCACAGAGGTTTGGAAGGTGATCTATAAGCTATACTGAGAGCATATTTTCTGTAAATTCACATTATCTTTCTCACTCATGTGAGTAAAACATGTACATCCAACAAGGGAAGAGACTGTCAGTTGATTCCTTTGTGTTCTACTGCAGCTTCCCAGAGTGTTCTAAAGAACAACTAGAGCGCTAACAGGCTTACTAATGACAAACGTATGGCACACCTGAAGCCATCTTGATTGGAATAAACTGGTAACACTTAAAACATTTGATTTAAAAAGGAACAAAATAAGTGGGTTTATTTTGTCATAGAAATTATGGTTAGTGCTGTAGAAAGAGAAATTAGGACATGTTTTAAGTGAGATCTCAAATATCTTCCTGTTATATTTCAACGGGAGGAGCCTGGCAGTTGATTCCTTTGTGTTCTACTGCAGCTTCCCAGAGTGTTCTAAAGAACAACTAGAGCGCTAACAATGAGGGGGGTTTATTTTGTCATAGAAATTATGGTTAGTGTTTTAGAAAGAAAAAATAGGGCATGTTTTAAGAGAGATCTCAAATCCTCTTTTATTTAATTTGAAAATTCTGACATGCAGACTGAACAATCCCATTCAATACCAGCAGTAGACTTCCAGTTAACTCCCTGGTGAGCACTACCCCCTACACTACCCAAACACCATTGCACTACCCTAAACCCTAAAACACTACCCCCAGCATGACCCCTACACTACACAAACACCACTGCACATCTGTAACCCTAAAACACTGCCCCCTACAGTACACAAACACCACTGCGCTTCCCTAAACCCTAAAACACTCCCCCCAGCATGACCCCCTATACTACCCAAACACCACTGCGCTACCTTAAACAGTAAAATACTACCCCAGCACGACCCCCTACACTACCCAAACACATCTTCACTACACTGTCCCTAATGCACAACCCCAGCACGACCCCCTACACTACCCAAAAACCACTGCACAACCCTAAACCCTAAATCAACCCCCAGCACAACCCCCTACACTACCCAAACACCACTGCGCTACACTAAACCCTAAAACACTACCCCCTACACTACACAAACACCACTGCACCACCGTTAACCCTAAAACACTACCCTCAGCACGACCCCTACACTACACAAACACCACTGCACTACCCTAAACCCTAAAACACTACCCCCTACACTACACAAACACCACTGCACTACCCAAAAACCTAAAACACTACACCCAGCACGACCCCCTACACTACACAAACACCACTGTACTACCCTAAACCCTAAAACACTACCCTCAGCACGAACCCACAAAAACTACACAAACACCACTGCACTACCCTAAACCCTAAATCTACCCCCAGCACTACCCCCTACACTTCCCAAACACCACTGTACCACCCTCAACCCTAAATCTACCCCAGCACGACCCTCTACACTACCCAAACACCACTGCAGTACCCTAAACCCTAAAACACCACCTCAGCACAAACCCCTACACTACACAAACACTACTGCACTACTCTAAACTCAAAATCTACCCCCAGCACGACCCCCTACACTAAACAAATACCACTGCACTATCCTAAACCCTAAAACACTACCCCTAGCATGACCCCCTACACTACCCACACACCACTGTACTACTCTAACCCCTAAAACCCTACCCCCATAACGACCCTCCACACTACATGAACACCACTGTACTACCCTAAACCCTAAAACACTTCCCCCTACTATACATAAACACCACTGCACTACCCTAAACCTTAAATCTACCCGCAGCATGACCCCTACACTACCTAAACACCACTGCACTACCCTAATCCCTAAAACATTACCCCCAGCATGACCCCCTACACTACCCAAACATCACTGCGCTACCCTAAACACTAAAACACTAACCCGGCAGGACCCCTACATTACCCAAAAACCACTGCGCTACCCTAAACACTAAAACACTACCCCGGCAGGACCCCTACATTACCCAAAAACCACTGCGCTACCCTAAACCCTAAAACACTACCCCCGGCACATCCCGCTACACTACCCAAACACCACTGCACTACCCTAAACCCTAAAACATGAACCCAGCAGGAACTACCCAAACATCATTGCACTACCCTAAACCATAAATCTACCCCAGCACGACCCCCTAAACTACACAAACACCATTGCACTACCCTAAATCCTAAACACTACCCCAGCACGACCCGCTACACTACCCAAACAACACTGCGCTACCCTAAACCCTAAAACACTACCCCCTGCACGACCCCCTACAATATCCAAACACCACTGCACTACCCTAAACCCTAAAACACTACCCCCAGCATGAGACCCTACACAGCCCAAACATCACTGCGCTACCCTAAACCCTAAACACTACCCCAGCACAACCCCCTACACTACCGAAACACCTCTGCACTACCCAAAACCCTAGAACACTACCCCAGAATGACCCCCTACAGTACCCAAACACCACTGCACTACCCTAAACACTACATCGACCCCAGCATGACCCCCTACACTACCCTAACACCACTGCAGTACCCTAAACCTTAAAACACAACCCCCTACACTACACAAACACCACTGCACTACCCTAAACCCTAAAACACTACCCCAGCATGACCCCCTACACTACACAAACACCACTGTACTACCCTAAACTCTAAAACACTACCCCAGCACGAACCTGCAAACACTACACAAACCCCACTGCACTACCCTAAACTCTAAATCTACCTCCAGCAAGATCCCCTACACTACACAAACACCACTGCACTACCCTAAACCCTAAAACACTACCCCCCACACTACCCAAACACCACTGCACTACCCTAAACCCTAAAACACTATCCCAGCAGGACCCCCTACACTCCACAAACACCACTGCACTACCCTAAACCGTAAATATACCCCCAACACGACCCCCTACACTACACAAACACCACTGCACTACCCTAACCCCTAAAACACTACCCCAGAACGACCCTCTACATTAAATGAACACCACTGTACTACCCTAAACCCTAAAACACTACACCCTACTCTACACAAACACCACTGCACTACCCTAAACCTTAAATCTACCCACAGCACGACCCCCTACACTACCTAAACACCACTGCACTACCCTAATCCATAAAAGATTACCCCCAGCATGACCCCCTACACTACACAAACACCACTGCGCTACCCTAAACACGAAAACACTACCCCAGTACGACCCCCTACCTTACACAAATACCACTGCACTACCCTAAACCCTAAAACTCTACCCCAGCACGACCCCCTACATGATGAGGAATTTATGCAGTGCCTCGTTTCATATCCTCCTTTACAAAGATGTCTTTTTGAAGTTTCACGGTTTCACTTTTAGCATAGTTTGTTTCCAAGCCTCTAGACCAGAGGTCTTCAAATTTTGTCAGCCGAGCCACCCCATCTAAACCTTTTTACACGTCTAGCCCCCCCCCCCCCCCCCCCCCACCGCTACCACCATGTGACAAAAAAGTTCTGAAAGCTGGCACTCTGCATCATTGATGGCCATTCCCTCCTGCAGAACCCAGGTCGTATTGGGTAAATAATATTAAATAAAGGTAGAGTGCTTAGTAAACTGAAGTTTTGGTAGTCCATGTGCTTATTCTAAAGTTCAAATGAAAAGACTCCAAGAAAAAAATTAGCACAAAAAATTACATTGGTGCTTTATTTTTCACATAAAACACAAAATTTAGGATAGATTAGCAAAAACCCTCCCAAAACACAGGTGTGGGAGTGCATGTTTTTCTCCACAGAGACAATGTGTGGATGGATTCTTGCTTCTGCCATACTTAGGTTGAGCTCCACTCTTGAGCAGTGCTTTGAAACAGAAGAGCTCACAACATTTTTTAAATATATTTTTTGCAGTTTTTATGGAGTGCAAACATGACCCAAAGGTACTGGAGCACTTTACAGGAGCATCTTTTGCATTACACAAGCACACATTCATTTTTTTTAAGCACAGGGAAATTAAGTGATTTGCCCAAAATCACAGGATGTTGAGCAGACATCATGAATTGAACCTGGTTCTCCCAGCTCTACAGTTATCAGCTCTGGCTGTTGTGCCACATCCTTGCCCCTAAACAAGATTTCAGAAAAGAAAGTTCCGCATAACATGCTTTCTGACACAATTGAAAAATTGATTATGTGGTGTACGGCCAGGTGTTGACATGCTGCCGGTTTTAGACGTCACATGGCTTGAGGACAGCTCCAGTGGGCACTCTCCCCTGTGAGCTGTCCCATTTCAATCTCTGCCCTCCCTGCAAGTTCCAACAGCAGCTAGTGCCGTGGGGTCTGATTGCATTGCTAAACAGTGATAATCCATAGTCCCCCTTTGTCACTCACCTCCACGCAGACATGGCTGAAGAACATGGGTACATGAGACAGGTCCCAACAGTGAGATATGTTATGGACACAGATTTTATCAGAGAATTGACAGTATCTGAATCGGTGGTGGCAGCCATGTCAAAGGCCTTAAAAAACATACAGGACCTCCTGTCTGACCAGTTTCGACTTGCAAAGGGTCGCAGTTCGGACACACCCCGTGGGTGGAGTAGGGTCCCCAAAGTGTGGATCAGAGATAAGAGAGATCCCGAACAAAGGCATGCTCTTTTGACAAGTTTCAGTTGTGAAGACCAGAGGGATGAGGTAGCTGCTGGGCCCAGTGGTTAATATTGAGCAGATAAGGGTGCCGCCCATAAAGGGGCTTCTGACTAAGACCTGGGGGATACAAATGCCTTTACATCAGGCGTGCAACGCCCAAAGGGCTCAAAGGCATTGTCATGTGTGTCAGCCCGGTATGAGACAGCTTCCCCGGGCACACACACAGACAGTTTTGGAGCTACCAGCCGAACCTGAGTACTTCACAGGTCTTTAAAAGACCATTTCGCGTTAACAGGGCTTTGCTTTTTTAACCCTTCTTAGAGCCCCTGAATGTCTACTCTTCCTATTGCTGGACGAATTAGCCCCCCTCCCTAACTGTTGACACTCTCAGCCGAGCCCAGCTCGCGAAAGTGAAGTGGAGAGGTGAAGTGCGCGCCCCGCGCCTCCCATGTTTTTGACACATTCCCAGATGTACAAGGACTTCTAAACATGGTAATGATTCAAAAATTTCTCCCAGAGTGGCGTAATGATGAGACCTCTTTCTATATGTGCGGTATTCTGAAGCACATATAGAAAAAGGAAAAAGCCTCTCAGTATTGTTTTTGTGCAGGAAGGTGCCCCTTCCTACACAAAAACAATCCTTACATGGGTACCTGTGTTGGCACTAGGCTGAAAAATTGGCACCAGCACCACAGAAAAGGATAAAAATTGCACCATGCTGTATAAATACAGCACATTCCTGCACTTTCCCAGTGACACAGGGCAGCGCAGCAAGGTGGCTTGCAGCATTGCCCTGCACCACTAATTTCATAAATATGACCAGAGGTATGTAATTTGGTACAGAAGTCATCCGAGAAACCTGCTTAATGTATTTTTCGTATAGATTTTAAATTCACATTGTGAACATTACCAGCACAGAACATGTGGACGCAGCAGACATGCAGCTGCACACTTCTCGCAAGACATTTTCTGCTCAAAACAAGTATCAACAATTTTAAATTGCGAGATCAGTGTAAGCATAGGAAAAACAGAAATTAGATAATATGCACTTGATAACTCAAGTTGCATAAAATTACAGCAGCGTTTATACAAATTTTGCACAGGCTGTTCAGATCTTGCTGTACCCTGCTAAGGAACATGCATGTACTGTTATCACACACTTTGTGAAGAACAGGGTCCTATAGTAAGACTGACCCAAGGTCGGACAGAAAGCCATCTACTCAAGCTAAGCAAATAATTTAAAAGTCTCCATTTCAATAAATTCTGTACCCAACATCTACCTGTGCTAATTATTCCGGTCTTTTCACATCCTTATCCGTCATGGTGCCCCTCATCTTGAGACAGTCTGTTAAAAGCATAAAAGCAAAGTTTTACTCTGCTATTAAATTCTGCTTTACCTTTGTGACTGGGATTTAAAGTCATGATCCAAAGGTGGGCCAGAGCCTAGATTGCTGCATGGCCTAATCAGAGAGAAGTGGTCTTCGTAGCATGCGGAAACATAAAAGGCAAAAGCATTATTCACGAAAAATAAACTCCGAAATATGATACCCAAGTTTCGGCCTTACTACAATTCCACCTACACAAATATCAACTGCAACCTACTTCACCATGAAGCACTTGCTTCCAAATTCACCAGGATCGAGTTACTGTAATAATTTAACACAGTCGTAAATTGCAATTTACATCTGTTCAATTGAATTTAGCACTTTAAAACAGCCGCACCCGAGTACTTCACAGGTCTTTAAAAGACCATTTCGCATTAACGAGGCTTTGTTTTTTTCACCCCTTTTTAGAGCCCCTGAATGTCTACTCTTCCTATTGCTGGAAGAATTAGCCCCCTGTTGCATCTCAGTCCTCTGACCTGTGACTCCAGACACTCTCAGCCGAGCCCCCAGCAGCTGGAGTTGCAGCAGCCTGGGCTGAGACACACGCGCGAAAGTGAAGTGGTGAACCCTCTGGATTCAAAGGGACTTATTCTCCCAACTTAAAACGTGTCACGGGGCGTGTTTCCACAGTGGTGAAGGGAGGGGGCGGGGTCTGAAGTGATGTGTGCAAACACACCCTGTGGCGCTCCACAGTTTGAAGACCTATGCTCTAGACTGAGGAAAAGTATTTCACTAGAGCGATGTCACATAATTGAGCCCTGCATTCAGACCTATGATAGGTCCTTAGTCCTTTTTCAAAGGTTTGTCACGGATATTTATGCAGGTAGTTTGTGCAAATGTTGAAAATATTCAGAACATGCTAAGCAGTAGCACAGTTGAACTTTGATAGATCGCTCGCCCCATAAACGGTAAGGCAGGTGTAAAAAGGGGCGTGGCCTCGGGCCACCTCTCTGCAACGCAGCGTACTGGAGGTACATGGTGGGTTAATTGGACCCCAGGGACCCTGAAGATTCAAGGGGACTTAATCCTCCAACTTAAAACGCGCCATGGGCACGTTTGCGCAGTGGTGATGGAAGGGGGCTGGGCCTGATGTGACATGTGTGCAAGCACGCCCTGTGGCGCGTTTCAAGTTGGGGAATTGATTTCCCTTCAATCCTGAGGGCCCCTAGGGGCCAACTAGCCCACCAGGTACCTCCAGTAAGTGCCAGTGGCCTGCGATGCATAGAGGTGGTCCAGGCCATGCCCCTTTTTACACCTCTCTGTAACGCAGCTCTGTGGCGCTTACTGAAGGTTCCTGGTGGGCTAGTTGGACCCCAGGAACCCTCTGGATTCAAAGGGACTTATTCCCCCAACTTAAAACGTGCCACGGGGCGTATTTCCACAGTGGTGAAGGGAGGGGGCAGGGTCTGAGGTGATGTGTGCAAACACGCCCTGTGGTGCCTTTTAAGTTGAGGAATGAATTCTCCTTCAATCCTGAGGGCCTCTGGGGGCCAACTAGCCCACCAGGTACCTCCAGTAAGTGCCAGAGGCCTGCATTGCAGAAAGGTTGTCCAGACCTCGCCCTTTTTTACACCTCTGCAATGCAGCTCTGTGGCTCTTCCTGGAGGTACCTGTTTGGCTAGTTGGACCCCAGGGACTGTCAGGGTTCAAGGGGACTTAATCTCCCAACTTAAAACGGCCACAGGAGGATGTGTTTGCACACATGTCACCTCAGGTCCCCCCCTCTCTTCACCACTGTTCAAACATGCCTGTAGCACGTTTTAAGAGGTAGTTTTAATCCCCCTGCCCTATTATGTACTAGGGCCTTACAGAGGAGGTCATACTAATCACAAGGGTACCCCAACACATAGTGTTCCCTAGTGTATGTAGGTGTTTTCACTGTATTCTAAGTGTCTTTTAGCATACCACTGGCTCTAGGACTGGTTAGTCAGAGTCAGTTACCACCAGTCCCCGTCTGAAAAATTTGTGGGCAAGGATGATTTTGTAACAAGGCCTCTTTCTGCTCCTCGGTTGGTTCTTTCTGCACATGTCTTGCTTCTTCCTGCATTTTTCTTCGTCTTTGTGGACTTATGTTGCTTCTTTCTCCATTTCTTTTGCTTCTTTCTGTGCGTTTGTTCTTCTTTCTTCACATGTCCTACCTCTGTAGGCATCGTTAGAAACTAGCATTTGAAAAACCTTTTAAATTCACCTAAAAAACCATAGGTTTAAAACACGCGATAGTTAGAAATTAGCATTTAAAAACCCTTAAAAATTCACTGAAAAACCATAGGTTTCAGGGATGTTATAGTTAGCTGGACATTTCACTCATACAAAACCATAGAAATTCCTCCATTATAGTTAGTTCTGCTAACTATAACTCGTGCCCCTGGAATGCACTGCTGATGATGTCACATATTACTTCACTCATGACATGGTCAGTGACATCACTGATGACATCACTGATGACATCTCAAATTACATCACTGATGACAACATCCATGTGATAAATTGATGATGCATCTTCTCACACCCTAATATAACATTTGATACACCCACTCTAAATTACAGACTGCCATTCTCAAAACCATAGACACTCCAACAGCAATAACTACATACACACTCACTGATTCTTAGGTTTACACACACATCCACTCACTCACCTGTATAGTCACTCGTACTTATGGTCACTCAATACAGGACTATCATATGCACTCATACACCTATATAAACACTCACACACCACCACTTATCCTTTGAGGTACTCACACACCTAGTCAGTCATGTAAATAATTAACCACTTCCATGCTTGTGACAAGGTCAACTCGTCATGGGTTTTACCTGCCCTGTGCTTATGACGAGTTGACCTTGTTACAAACAATGGGATTTTGAAAATTGCAGCACACAGAGGGAATATTCACTAAGCATGGGCGGAAAATCCGTTCCGCTCGCGGATTTTGCGGATTTTCGGTAAATTCGCAATCCGCGAACGCTCCCGAATTTACCAAAAATCCGCAAATTCGCACGCAGCAGATTTTTTTTTCTTGGTGATACAATTTTGCGGCGCGCGGCATTCACTTACCGTCATTAAGCGTTTGCCGAGTTGTTTTTCTCGATATTTTGCGAGTGCTGCGCCATTTTGGATCTTGCTGCGAGATCCCGCGGGAGTTTGGCGACCGCGATTACGTCATCGCGCTCGCCACCTTGCACAGCGAGAGTTTGTCAACGCGAGTACGCCGTGATCACGTATCACGAGAGTTCGCAATCGCGAACCCGTACATGCGGCGGGCAGCAACAATCTCGCACTCGCGAAAATACAAAATTTGCAATTCTGCACAAGAAATCCACCAGCAAGCAGCATAAACCTTCTGAAAATGATGATTTTTATCTGAATAACTCCTCAGGTTGACATTTGCCTGCGCTTTTTTTGCAAGGAGTCCATTTTGGGGTGGGGGGGTGGGAGGAAGGAAGTGCCCCACAGTCTCCAACTTCCTGTTCCTGTCCAGCAGGCTCCTCCCAGTGCTTTGTCCATCTCCTGGTCACTTTTCATTTGGATCTGGAGCTGGAAGGATTACTTTTTGTGGATGCTGCTGGATATTTGGATTTGAGGCCTTTTTGACTTTCTTTGGATCACTTTTGGATTAGAAATTTCACAAGTAAGTTTGTTTGGGGCATTACAGTTGCTGCAACTACAATTTTGTAATTTTCGATTTTTGGGCTGTTGTTGTGGCCTTTTGCCCAGGGGTACTCAGTGGTGGGTGGACTGAGTCTTTCTGTGGGTTCTCTTTAATAAAAACATCATGGAGGGCCTGGATGGCTTGGGATTGTGCTGATTTTTCTGTGATTTTCGTTTTTTTGGGCTGTTGTTGTGGCCTTTTCACCAGGGCTAGTGAGTGGTGCATGTGCCTAGTCTTTATGTGGGGTGTCTTGAATTGAAACATCATGGAGGGCCTGGATGGCATGGGATTGTGCTGATTTTTCTGTGTTTTTCGATTTTTTGGGGTGTTCATGGGAACAGGCCATGTGGCTGGGGGCCATTTTGAGTGCTGCTACAGGCCCTGGCCATGTGCTGGGAGGGAGGGGGCCATTTTGAATGCAGGCAGTGTTCTTAGGTCTGCAACCATTTTGCCTAGCTTTCAACCTTTATGCCCAGGGGTACTGAGTGGTGCATAGGTCTAGTCTTTCTGTGGGGTGTCTTGAATTTAAACATCATGGAGGGCTTGGGATTGTGCTGATTTTTCTGTGATTTTCGTTTTTTTGGGCTGTTGTTGTGGCCTTTTCACCAGGGCTAGTGAGTGGTGCATGTGCCTAGTCTTTCTGTGGGGTGTCTTGAATTTAAACATCATGGAGGGCCTGGATGGCATGGGATTGTGCTGATTTTGTCTGTGTTTTTCGATTTTTTGGGGTGTTCATGGGGACAGGCCATGTGGCTGGGGATTTTTTTGAGTGCTGCTACAGGCCCTGGCCATGTGCTGGGAGGGAGGGGGCCATTTTGAATGCAGGCAGTGTTGTTAGGTCTGCAACCATTTTGCCTAGCTTTCAACCTTTATGCCCAGGGGTACTGAGTGGTGCATAGGCCTAGTCTTTCTGTGGGGTGTCTTGAATTTAAACATCATGGAGGGCTTGGAATTGTGCTGATTATTCTGTGATTTTCGTTTTTTGGGGCTGTTGTTGTGGCCTTTTCACCAGGGGTAGTGAGTGGTGCATGTGCCTAGTCTTTCTGTGGGGTGTCTTGAATTTAAACATCATGGAGGGCCTGGATGGCATGGGATTGTGCTGATTTTTCTGTGTTTTTCGACTTTTTGGGGTGTTCATGGGGACAGGCCATGTGGGTGGGGGCCATTTTGAGTGCTGCTACAGGCCCTGGCCATGTGCTGGGAGGGAGCGGCCATTTTGAATGCAGGCAGTGTTGTTAGGTCTGCAACCATTTTGCCTAGCTTTCAACCTTTATTCCCAGGGGTACTGAGTGGTGCATAGGACTAGTCTTTCTGTGGGGTGTCTTGAATTTAAACATCATGGAGGGCTTGGGATTGTGCTGATTTTTCTGTGATTTTCGTTTTTTTGGTCCGTTGTTGTGGCCTTTTCACCAGGGATAGTGAGTGGTGCATGTGCATAGTCTTTCTGTGGGGTGTCTTGAATTTAAACATCATGGAGGGCCTGGATGGCATAGGATTGTGTTGATTTTTCAGTGTTTTTCGATTTTCTGGGGTGTTCATGGGGACAGGCCATGTGGGTGGGGGCCATTTTGAGTACTGCTACAGGCCCTGACCATGTGCTGGGAGGGAGCGGGCCATTTTAAATGCAGGCAGTGTTGTTAGGTCTGCAACCATTTTGCCTAGCTTTCAACCTTTATGCCCAGGGGTACTGAGTGGTGCATAGGCCTAGTCTTTCTGTGGGGTGTCTTGAATTTAAACATCATGGAGGGCTTGGGATTGTGCTGATTTTTCTGTGATTTTCGTTTTTTTTGGGCTGTTGTTGTGGCCTTTTCACCAGGGATAGTGAGTGGTGCATGTGCCTAGTCTTTCTGTGGGGTGTCTTGAATTTAAACATCATGGAGGGCCTGGATGGCATGGGATTGTGTTGATTTTTCTGTGTTTTTCGATTTTTTGGGGTGTTCATGGGGACAGGCCATGTGGCTGGGGGCCATTTTGAGTGCTGCTACAGGCCCTGGCCATGTGCTGGGAGGGAGGGGGCCATTTTGAATGCAGGCAGTGTTCTTAGGTCTGCAACCATTTTGCCTAGCTTTCAACCTTTATGCCCAGGGGTACTGAGTGGTGCATAGGCCTAGTCTTTCTGTGGGGTGTCTTGAATTTAAACATCATGGAGGCTTGGGATTGTGCTGATTTTTCTGTGATTTTCGTTTTTTTGGGCTGTTGTTGTGGCCTTTTCACCAAGGCTAGTGAGTGGTGCATGTGCCTAGTCTTTCTGTGGGGTGTCTTGAATTTAAACATCATGGAGGGCATGGGATTGTGCTGATTGTTCTGTGTTTTTTCGGTTTTTTGGGTTGTATAACTGAACTGATGTTTCTCTGTCTTCCATTGCTTTTAGGTGCACAAGACTCAAGAGAACCACCAGTGCCAGGAAGAAGTCCTGCAGCGGTGTGTGTGTGCAGCATAACGTCACGCGACGTCACGTCTGGCCACAGACAACTCTGCAACTCGTGCAACTGCGGCCTGCTGTTCTGACCTGCTCTGAAGAAGATAGCCCCAAAAAAAGTTCCCCGTAGCTCCTCTAGCAAGAAAGTTGCCAGTAAGGAGCAGAAGAAGCAAGTTACCAAGGAGACTGGTGTGCCGCCCGCCACGTTTTTTGGGAGTAAAAAAAAAAGCACGCCTGCAGCAGCAGCGGGATCTGCTGGGGACCAAGCTGGGAGCAGCACCCCCGCTCCATTGGGCTCAGTGCCACCACCACCACCACGCCAACTTAAGTCCAAGCCCTTGAGTGCTGCAGAGGCACTTAGTCTAGTTGTTCAATCACCATCGACCAGTGATGTTGGCTCATCGCAAGAAAGTAGCAGCAATGTCCCTGAATCAACACAGGTTGTTGTAACTCATCTGACGAGTGTTGAACAACCACAGCTGCAACAACAACCACATGTGCAAGTACAAGCCCAAGTACATGTGGAAGGAGAGGCAGCGCAAGGAGATGCGCAAGCAGAGGTGCATGGAGGGTCACAAGTGCCCACAATAGTTGTTCCTCCCGAAGTAGGGGCACATCAGGAAATCGACAATCAAGGCGAGGTATCATTTGAGGAAGCCACTCCTCCTGATGATCATTCATTGTCTTCCACACCCCTAGCAAGGAAGAGATCAAGGGTGAGGTCTACATCTTCTTCAAGCCCACCTCCTTCTGATGATACGGATCTAAATTGGGAACCATCACTGCCGTCTGAGAGTGAGGCACACCATGATCTGACAAAGGTAGTTAAGCGTACCACTGACTCATTGTCAGTGAAATTGCTCTCCCACCCTCGCAGCTCCACCATTAAGTGAGGTGCCCCTGCCCCTGCACTCTTCAGTGTTGGTGATCGAGGCCCTCCTCCACCCGCAGGTTTTCCTGCGCCTCATCCCTGGTGGTCCAGTGGACCTCTGTCTCCTTTCTTTCTTTCTGCTCCTTCACTCGTTTTTCTCCCCTTTCTATCTTTCACCTTTCTGCACCTCTGCTCTTTTGCGCCTTATTTCTGCCCATTCTCCCTTTCTCTCCCTCTGCTCCTTCACTCGTTTTCACTCGTTTTTTTCCCTTTTCTATCTTTCACCTTTCTGCACCTCTGCTCTTTTGTGCCTTATTTCTGCCCATTTTCCCTTTCTCTCCCTCTGCTCCTTCACTCGTTTTCACTCGTTTTTTTACCTTTTCTATCTTTCACCTTTCTGCACCTCTGCTCCTTTGTGCCTTATTTCTGCCCATTTTCCTTTTCTCTCCCTCTGCTCCTTCACTCGTTTTCACTCGTTTTTTACCCTTTCTATCTTTCCCCTTTCTGCTCTTTTCTGCATCTCTGCTCTTTTGTGCCTTATTTCTGCTTATTTTCCCTTTTTTCTTCATCCCTTCTTTCCTCCCTTTACCTTTCCCCGCCGCTGCTGCCCCCGCGGCCCCTCCCCCCCCAGCACGACCGGCCCAATCCAGCTCCCCTCCCCGCCTCCCAGCTGTCCAGCCCTCCCCGACCCCTACTTAATGGCGGCCACTGCGGGGACAGGCAAACAAGACCACTGACTCATTGTCAGTGAAATTGCTCTCCCACCCTCACAGCTCCACCATTAAGTGAGGTGCCCCTGCCCCTGCACTCTTCAGTGTTGGTGATCGAGGCCCTCCTCCACCCGCAGGTTTCCCTGCGCCTCATCCCTGGTGGTCCAGTGGACCTCTGTCTCCTTTCTTTCTTTCTGCTCCTTCACTCGTTTTTCTCCCCTTTCTATCTTTCACCTTTCTGCACCTCTGCTCTTTTGCGCCTTATTTCTGCCCATTCTCCCTTTCTCTCCCTCTGCTCCTTCACTCGTTTTCACTCGTTTTTTTCCCCTTTCTATCTTTCACCTTTCTGCACCTCTGCTCTTTTGTGCCTTATTTCTGCCCATTTTCCCTTTCTCTCCCTCTGCTCCTTCACTCGTTTTCACTCGTCTTTTACCCTTTCTATCTTTCACCTTTCTGCTCTTTTCTGCATCTCTGCTCTTTTGTGCCTTATTTCTGCTTATTTTCCCTTTTTTCTTTATCCCTTCTTTCCTCCCTTTACCTTTCCCCACCGCTGCTGCCCCCGCGGCCCCTCCCCCCCAGCACGACCGGCCCAATCC
Source organism: Lissotriton vulgaris (assembly GCF_964263255.1). NCBI lineage: Eukaryota > Metazoa > Chordata > Amphibia > Caudata > Salamandridae > Lissotriton > Lissotriton vulgaris. The sequence continues at coordinate 535,308,840 of NC_141689.1, forward strand.
AGCTCCCCTCCCCGCCTCCCAGCTGTCCAGCCCTCCCCGACCCCTACTTAATGGCGGCCACTGCGCGTCAAAGGCAAGCACGTCTGCGCCCGTCTGCGACCTGTCCGCAACCAGCACCAGGAACCCTGGACCTCCGCCCCGCCAACGCTAGGACCCAGCAGCACTCCACGCACTCAACCCAGGCTGCAAAAACAACTGCAAGCTAGCATCACCAGCCGACACCCATGGACCCTTCAGCTGTCACCGCTGCCGGCACACCTGCAGCACCGCCAAGAAGACGGATCCAGCACAACCCGCCCACAAGAACACAACCGAACTGAAGACCCTGCAATGCATCCTCCTCAACGTCCGATCCCTCCACAAACATGCAACAGAAATCTGGGACCTCCTCGACAGCACCACCCCAGACGTAGCATTCTTCACCGAAACCTGGACCAACACCACCTCGGGACCGGACATCGCAATCGCCATCCCCCAAGGATACAAGATCTCCAGGAAGGACCGCCCCATCCACCCAGGAGGAGGAATCGCCATCGTCCACAAATCCAGCCTCCGCCTGAGCACACTCCCTGACGAGTCCACAGAACTGATGGAACACCTTCACTTCAAGATACTGGCCAGCCCCACCGCCGCCCTCCGAGGAACCCTCATCTACCGACCCCCTGGACCCCGCGGACCCTTCGCCAACTCCATCACGGATATTATCTCCCCGCAGGCCATCGCATCCACCAACTACACCCTGCTGGGAGACCTCAACTTCCACCTTGACAATCAACTGGACCCCAACACCACATCCCTCCTGGACAACCTCCACAACATTGGACTCCGCCAGATCGTGACCGAGCCCACGCACTCAGCAGGACACACCCTCGACCCCCTCTTCACTACAGGAAACTCCATCACCTTCAGCCACACCACCAAACTCCCATGGACCAACCATCGTTGCGTCCACTTCACCTTCAGAACACCCACCATCCACAGACACCAGCACCTGCTTCCACAAAGAATCTGGACCAAAATCGCCGATGACCAGCTCACCTCCTCACTCAACAACTCCACCCCAACCATCGCGGAAAACAAGGACCCCAACACCGCAGCCCGAACCCTGCATAGATGGATCTCGGACAGCACCAACACCATAGCCCACCTCAAGAAAAACAATACCAGTGCCAAGAAAGCCTAATGGTTTACCACCGAACTTCGAGAGTCCAGGCGCACATGCCGCCGCCTTGAAAAGGCCTGGAGAAACACCAAATCCACAGAAGCCCACAACAACTTCAGAGCCGCCACCAACGCCCACCATCAAACATCAGAGAAACGAGGAAAAAAGCGATTGAAGACAGAATCTCCACCCACGCACACAACAGCAAGGAACTCTTCAGCATCATCAAGGAGTTCGCCCAACCCACCAGCGAGTCTACCGACATCCCTCCCTCACAAGACCTCTGCGACAAACTCAGCATCTTTTTCCACCACAAAATCAAGAGCATCTACGACAACTTCGACGAAGACAACCAACACACTGAACCCTCACCAACCACCCCCGACACCCGGAAACCAGCGATTGATGACTGGACAGCCCTCACCACCGAAGACACACTGAAGACAATGAAGTCAATCCACTCAGGGGCCCCCACGGATCCCTGCCCCCACCACATCTTCAACAGAGCCGCCAACACCATCGCACCCATGCTCCGCCAAACCATCAACCGCTCCCTGGCGACCGCCTCGTTCCCCGACGACTGGAAACACGCCGAGGTCAACCCCCTCCTAAAGAAACCCTCAGCCGACCCCACCGACCTCAAAAACTACAGACCCATCTCCCTGCTCCCGTTCCCAGTGAAAGTCATCGAGAAAGCCATCAACAGCCAACTCGCCACATTCATTGAAGAACACAACATCCTCGACTCCTCCCATACCGGCTTCAGAAAAAACCACAGTACGGAAACCGCCCTCCTCGTCGCAACAGACGACATCCGCACCTTACTGGACAAAGGAGAAACAGTAGCCCTCATCCTCCTCGACCTATCAGCGGCGTTCGACACAGTCTCCCACCGCACCCTAATACGCAGACTCTATGATGCAGGAATCCAGGACAAGGCCCTCGACTGGATCTGCTCCTTCCTCTCCGGCAGGACGCAGCGGGTCAGACTCCCCCCTTTCCTCTCGGACCCCACACCGATCACCTGCGGAGTCCCCCAGGGCTCCTCCCTCAGCCCGACGCTCTTCAACGTCTACATGGCTCCACTTGCCCCCATCGTCAGAACCTACGGACTCAACATCGTGTCATATGCAGACGACACCCAGCTCATCCTCTCCCTATCCAACGAGCCCAACACCGCCAGACGCAACTTTCGAGAAGGCATGGAAGCCGTCGCCAAATGGATGAAAAACAGCTGCCTTCAACTAAACACCAACAAAACAGAAGTACTCATCATGGGCCCAAACCCCGACGCCTGGAGCGACACCTGGTGGCCCACCGCCCTCGGAAACCCGCCAACCCCCACAGACCACGCACGCAACCTGGGAATCATCCTGGACTCCGAGCTCAAAATGGACCGCCAGATCAACTCTGTCTCATCTTCCTGCTTCCACACCCTTCGCCTCCTTCGTAAGACCTTCAAATGGATCCCCCTCGAACACCGAAAGACAGTCACTTACGCCCTGGTCACCAGCAGAGTCGACTACGGCAACGCACTCTACGCCGGAATAAACAAAAACCTCATCCGCAAGCTACAGAACATCGAGAACGCCGCCGCTAGACTGGTCCTCAACCTGCCAAAACACTGCCACATCTCCCAGCACCTGCGCACACTCCACTGGCTCCCTGACGAGGCGTGAATCACCTTTAAGATGCTCACCCACGCACACAAGGCCCTCCACGGCACCGGACCAGCATACCTGAACAGCGACTCAAATTCCACGCACCCCAAAGGACCCTACGATCAGCCCAGCTTTCCTACGCCGTGGTCCCCCGCACCAGAAAGACCAGATCGGGAGGCCGCTCCTTCTCCTTCCTCGCGGCCAAAGCATGGAACGCCCTTCCACTCCACCTCAGACAGACAACATCGCTCCCCATCTTCGCAAGAAACCTCAAAACCTGGCTTTTCGACAGACCCCCTCCTTGATGGAATGGAACCTGCACCCCCCCACCCCCCACCCCTAGCGCCTTGAGACCCTTACGGGTCAGTAGTCGCGCTTTAACAAACTCCTGATTGATTGACTGATTGAAGCGTAAAAGGAAGGTCGTCGAAAGACTCATAGTTATGGAGTGTGATGAGGCTCAACAAGAAGTGGCGGATACTCCTGCTGATGAAGACTCTCACGACGACGACTCAGTCATCATAAAGGTCACTGCAGCCCCAGCGGGCATGCAGCAAAAAGACATTTTGACCCTAGCCCGAGAAGCTGCTGAGCATGATGATGTTGTCGACGATGTTGTCTACTGCTTCCATATTTCTTACTCGCCAGAAGGGACCTCAATCCACCTCGACCTCAATTAGTGGTGGTGAAAGTGCAAAACGTACTGAAGTTCGGCAATCCACATCCTCCACTTCATCTGGCATTAGCAGCAGGACCACCACCACCAGTATCGCCGCCTCCTCCGGCCCCCAAAGACATTTCAAGTCCGCAGTTTGGGACTTCTTTAGTGTTTGCCCAAAAAAGGAAAACCTCGCCATTTGTAGCATTTGTAAGTTTGCAGTTAGTCGTGGTAAGTTTGGTTCCAACTATGGTACCGGAGGCCAGAGAGGTCATCTTGAAAGGAAGCACGCTGTCCAATGGTTTGCGCACCTACAGGCGATCAAGGAAGCCCGAATTGCCCGTAATGCTGTTTCATCTGATGATGACGAGGAGGAAGAAGACATGTCAAACACTTCCCTTACACCCAGTACCCCTGTCAGCAGCACGCCCCATGTCAGCCACACTAAGAGTGTGGGAGAGAGTGAGACACCAATGCGAAAATGTTCATCAGCGAGCGTAACTGGGTCGAAGAAATCATCATCATCATCCCGTAAATGCTTGGTCCAGGGCAACATTAAAAAGATGTTGTTTACAGAAGAGCAATATGATTGCAACCACCCACTAACGCGTCTGTATAACACTAAGCTGGCTAAAATGCTAGCTCTGGACCTTCTCCTTTTTTCTTTTGTAGAAGGGGTTGGCTTTCTAGAATTAGTGGCAGCGCTCTGCCCTAAATAGAAGGTTCCTAGCCGGTTCTATTTTGCCAGAGTTGCGGTTCCAGCACTACATGAAGATGTGCTGGAGGTGATTGGGGCAGCTTTGCAGAAGAGTGCTGTTCACACTATACATCTGACAACAGACATGTGGACCAGTGGCGCAGGCACTGATTATATGTGCATCACTGCACACTGGGTCTCTTTTTCAGGGGTTAAAGCAAAGCTAAACGCAGGTGTTGACCCGTACCAAGTTTTTAAAGCTGCTCGGAAACATGCAACACTAGCCATGTTTGGTTTGGAGAAACATCACACAGCACAAAACATTGTGGATGAGTTTAACACAAAGGTCCTTCACTGGCTGTCCCCCAAAAAACGCCAGATTGGTTATGTTTCCACGGATAATGGCGCCAATGTAGTTAAGGCCATGGAGCTGGGTGACTATTTCAGAGTGCTGTGTTTGGCGCACTGTATAAACCTGGTTGTTAAAAAATTCTTGAGTGATAAAGACAGTCCAGCGTACGAGGTAGTGGACACCTGTCGTAAAATGTGCAACCATTTCAGCCATTCTTTTAAGGCCCGGAAGCATCTGAGGAGCCTGCTACATGAACGTCGAATGCCAGTGAAAGCACTCATCCAGGAGGAGGCAACACGTTGGAACTCAACCTTCTACATGCTTGAGCGTCTGTATGAGCAGTATACGGTACTCGATCACTATTTCTTAAAACAGGGTACAGCTCAGAAGGACCTGAGGATGGGTGCGGCGCAATGGGACATAGTTAAAAGCCTGACAGGCATGCTTCGTCCTTTTGAGGTCTTCACGCGTGCAGTCAGCAAGGAGGACTGTAATTTGGGAAAAGCTATCCCATTGTTGTACATGCTGGAGCACCAACTGAAGGAGGTGTCTTATGTGTTTCAAAAAGATGAAAAAAACCGAGACCCTTTTGTTTTGGCGGAGAAATTATTAGAGCGCCTACAAGGTGATGAACGTCTTAAAATGATCCACTCAGAACAGCTTTACATTGTGCTACTATTCTGGATCCACGCTACAAAAAGGCGCTGGCAGGCCGAGCTTTCTTTCCTTTTGCTGATGAAGATGTTACAAAGTACAAACGTTGGCCTGCCTTGTCAGCCAAGAGGTTTGAAAGAGAACGGCAAAAAAGTGAAGGAAAAGGCAGTACATCAACATCAGCATCAGCAGGCCATCCCCAGTCAAAACTTCTGCACCTGTGGCTGTGGCACAAGTGACCTCTCAGCCGTTAAAGATACCGGCAACCGGATCATCTGCACCAGACACAACAGTAACATTGGATGCTGAAGAGGATTGGCTAACTCGGCTTGGGTTTGGTTCTCAAAAGGTCACAGCAAAAGCTAAGCAAAGTGGAGGAACCTTGGAGGACCTTGAGTCGATGGTGCAGGACTATCTGAATGACTCAACAGAGGTCTATGTTAATGCTGACCCATTGGCGTATTAGCATGGGAAAAAAGAATTGTGGCCACAGCTCTCCAAACTGGCTTTAAACTACTTGTCTTGCCCATTCGCAAGCGTGTCTTCTGAACGTGTTTTCAGTGCTGCTGGTGGCATTGTAACTCCCAAACGGAGCCGCCTCTCGCCCAAAAATGTGGAGAGGTTAACAATGATCAAGATGAATCAGCACCTCATACCACCAGATTACAAAGTACGAGAAAGCACGCCGGATGAAGACGAGATGGACAGCAACATAGATGAGGGAATTTCTTCTCTGTTAGGTGACACCGAGCTCACCCTGCCTGAATTCGCAGAGTATGATGACGAAGCCTTATTCTTATTCCTGGACCCTAACACCGAGCCCTGAAAATGAGACAATGAATCAATAACTTTCTTTTTCGTCCTTATTCACTTTTATTCCTGTGTGTCTGTCTTTCTTTGTTGTGCACAGTTAATATAATTTAAACTTGAATCACCTAATCACAAAAACAAGCCCATCAGCAGAACTGTCTTCACTTGTTTGCTTATTGATTTGAAGGTGCCGCAGTCTGCATTCCTCAGGTTCACAAGTTCAGAAGAACATGCTCCTCTATCCTCCTCCTCGAGACTCCTAGTCCTATTTCCCTCAAAGCAGAGGGCCGTATTACGCCCAATGAAGAAAGACTCAGCACTTGTGCGGGTGTTCTACTTCTTTGCGGGTGAGTTGACGGCTCTGGGGCCATTGCTGGGAAGCTCTAATACCGGATAAAAGTGGTTTGAACCAAATCGGAGGCGGACATTTTTTTGTGTTTTTGCTGACTTGCTTGCCTTTCAGGTGCTCTTTGGGGGGGTTACGGCTGTTTGTGGGTGAGTTTTGGGGTCTGGGAGCACTGCTGGGACAGTCTAATCTTGATTGCATTTGCTTTTCAGGAAATCCGTGGTGGAAAACGGGAGTTATGGCCTAGCTGCACAGCGCGTTTGGACCGAAGGCCGAGAATTTACTAAGTATGAGATTTTCCTTTTTGGCTGTTTGGGGGTGTTGTGCTTTTTTGCGGGTGGGTTGGCGGGTCTTGGGGCATTCCTGGGAAGGTCTAATACCGGATAGAAGTGGTTGGGACAAAATCCACGCTGAATTTTGTTTTGCTATTTCTGACATTTTGCTCAATGTAGCGTTTTCGGGGGCCTGTTTGGGGGGCTTCCTGGTGTTTGTGGGTGGGTTTCGGGGTCTGGGAGCACTGCTGGCTATGGATACTTTAGTTTGCAAGAGGTTTGAAGCAAATCCATGGTGGCAGAGGGGAGTTAGGGCCTAGCTGCAGAGCGGCGCGGAGTGATTTTGGAAATTGGCAAGAAAATGACTAAGTCCCCATTTTTGTACTTTTGCTTTTTGGATGTTTGTGGGTCTTCTACTAGTTTTCTCCTGGGTTGACGGCTCTGGGCCCATTGCTGGGAAGCTCTAATACCGGATAAAAGTGGTTTGGACCAAATCGGAGGCGGAATTTTTTTGTGTTTTTGCTGACTTGCTTGCCTTTGAGGTGCTCTTTGGGGGGGTTCCGGGTGTTTGTGGGTGAGTTTTGGGGTCTGGGAGCACTGCTGGGACAGTCTAATCTTGATTGCATTTGCTTTTCAGGAAATCCGTGGTGGAAAACGGGAGTTATGACCTAGCTGCACAGCGCGTTTGGACCAAAGGCCGAGAAATATTGTAAGTATGAGATTTTCCTTTTTGGCTGTTTGGGGGTGTTGTGCTTTTTTGCGGGTGGGTTGGCGGGTCTTGGGGCATTCCTGGGAAGGTCTAATACCGGATAGAAGTGGTTGGAACAAAATCCACCCTGATTTTTGTTGGCTATTTCTGACATTTTGCTCAATGTAGCGTTTTCGGAGGCCTGTTTGGGGGGCTTCCTGGTGTTTGTGGGTGGGTTTCGGGGTCTGGGAGCACTGCTGGCTATGGATACTTTAGTTTGCAAGAGGTTTGAAGCAAATCCATGGTGGCAGAGGGGAGTTAGGGCCTAGCTGCAGAGCGCGCGCGGAGTGATTTGGGAAATTGGCAAGAAAATGACTGTCTCCATTTTTGTACTTTTGCTTTTTGGCTGTTTGGGGGTCTTCTACTAGTTTTCTCCTGGGTTGACGGCTCTGAGCCCATTGCTGGGATGCTCTAATACCGGATAAAAGTGGTTTGGACCAAATCGGAGGCGGAATTTTTTTTGTGTTTTTGCTGACTTGCTTGCCTTTGAGGTGCTCTTTGGGGGAGTTCCGGGTGTTTGTGGGTGCGTTTTGGGGTCTGGGAGCACTGCTGGGACAGTCTAATCTTGATTGCATTTGCTTTTCAGGAAATCCGTGGTGGAAAACGGGAGTTATGACCTAGCTGCACAGCGCGTTTGGACCAAAGGCCGAGAATTTACTAAGTATGAGATTTTCCTTTTTGGCTGTTTGGGGGTGTTGTGCTCTTTGGCGGGTGGGTTGGCGGGTCTTGGGGCATTCCTGGGAAGGTCTAATACCGGATAGAAGTGGTTGGGACAAAATCGGAGGCGGAATTGTTTGTGTGTTTTTGCTGACTTGCTTGCCTTTGAGGTGCTCTTTGGGGGGGTTCCAGGTGTTTGTGGGTGAGTTTTGGGGTCTGGGAGTACTGCTGGGACAGTCTAATCTTGATTGCATTTGCTTTTCAGGAAATCCGTGGTGGAAAACGGGAGTTATGGCCTAGCTGCACAGCGCGTTTGGACCGAAGGCCGAGAATTTACTAAGTATGAGATTTTCCTTTTTGGCTGTTTGGGGGTGTTGTGCTTTTTTGCGGGTGGGTTGGCGGGTCTTGGGGCATTCCTGGGAAGGTCTAATACCGGATAGAAGTGGTTGGGACAAAATCCACACTGATTTTTGTTGGCTATTTCTGACATTTTGCTCAATGTAGCGTTTTCGGAGGCCTGTTTGGGGGGCTTCCTGGTGTTTGTGGGTGGGTTTCGGGGTCTGGGAGCACTGCTGGCTATGGATACTTTAGTTTGCAAGAGGTTTGAAGCAAATCCATGGTGGCAGAGGGGAGTTAGGGCCTAGCTGCAGAGCGCGCGCGGAGTGATTTGGGAAATTGGCAAGAAAATGACTGTCTCCATTTTTGTACTTTTGCTTTTTGGCTGTTTGGGGGTCTTCTACTAGTTTTCTCCTGGGTTGACGGCTCTGGGCCCATTGCTGGGATGCTCTAATACCGGATAAAAGTGGTTTGGACCAAATCGGAGGCGGAATTTTTTTTGTGTTTTTGCTGACTTGCTTGCCTTTGAGGTGCTCTTTGGGGGGGTTCCGGGTGTTTGTGGGTGCGTTTTGGGGTCTGGGAGCACTGCTGGGACAGTCTAATCTTGATTGCATTTGCTTTTCAGGAAATCCGTGGTGGAAAACGGGAGTTATGACCTAGCTGCACAGCGCGTTTGGACCAAAGGCCGAGAATTTACTAAGTATGAGATTTTCCTTTTTGGCTGTTTGGGGGTGTTGTGCTCTTTGGCGGGTGGGTTGGCGGGTCTTGGGGCATTCCTGGGAAGGTCTAATACCGGATAGAAGTGGTTGGGACAAAATCGGAGGCGGAATTGTTTGTGTGTTTTTGCTGACTTGCTTGCCTTTGAGGTGCTCTTTGGGGGGGTTCCGGGTGTTTGTGGGTGAGTTTTGGGGTCTGGGAGTACTGCTGGGACAGTCTAATCTTGATTGCATTTGCTTTTCAGGAAATCCGTGGTGGAAAACGGGAGTTATGGCCTAGCTGCACAGCGCGTTTGGACCGAAGGCCGAGAATTTACTAAGTATGAGATTTTCCTTTTTGGCTGTTTGGGGGTGTTGTGCTTTTTTGCGGGTGGGTTGGCGGGTCTTGGGGCATTCCTGGGAAGGTCTAATACCGGATAGAAGTGGTTGGGACAAAATCCACCCTGATTTTTGTTGGCTATTTCTGACATTTTGCTCAATGTAGCGTTTTCGGAGGCCTGTTTGGGGGGCTTCCTGGTGTTTGTGGGTGGGTTTCGGGGTCTGGGAGCACTGCTGGCTATGGATACTTTAGTTTGCAAGAGGTTTGAAGCAAATCCATGGTGGCAGAGGGGAGTTAGGGCCTAGCTGCAGAGCGCGCACGGAGTGATTTGGGAAGTTGGCAAGAAAATGACTAAGTCCCCATTTTTGTACTTTTGCTTTTTGGCTGTTTGGGGGTCTTCTACTAGTTTTCTCCTGGGTAGACGGCTCTGGGCCCATTGCTGGGAAGCTCTAATACCGGATAAAAGTGGTTTGGACCAAATCGGAGGCGGAATTTTTTTTGTGTTTTTGCTGACTTGCTTGCCTTTGAGGTGCTCTTTGGGGGGGTTCCGGGTGTTTGTGGGTGAGTTTTGGGGTCTGGGAGCACTGCTGGGACAGTCTAATCTTGATTGTATTTGCTTTTCAGGAAATCCGTGGTGGAAAACGGGAGTTATGGTCTAGCTGCACAGCGCGTTTGGACCGAAGGCCGAGAATTTACTAAGTATGAGATTTTCCTTTTTGGCTGTTTGGGGGTGTTGTGCTTTTTTGCGGGTGGGTTGGCGGGTCTTGGGGCATTCCTGGGAAGGTCTAATACCGGATAGAAGTGGTTGGGACAAAATCCACGCTGAATTTTGTTTTGCTATTTCTGACATTTTGCTCAATGTAGCGTTTTCGGGTGCCTGTTTGGGGGGCTTCCTGGTGTTTGTGGGTGGATTTCGGGGTATGGGAGCACTGCTGGCTATGGATACTTTAGTTTGCAAGAGGTTTGAAGCAAATCCATGGTGGCAGAGGGGAGTTAGGGCCTAGCTGCAGAGCGCGCGCGGAGTGATTTGGGAAATTGGCAAGAAAATGACTGTCTCCATTTTTGTACTTTTGCTTTTTGGCTGTTTGGGGGTCTTCTACTAGTTTTCTCCTGGGTTGACGGCTCTGGGCCCATTGCTGGGATGCTCTAATACCGGATAAAAGTGGTTTGGACCAAATCGGAGGCGGAATTTTTTTTGTGTTTTTGCTGACTTGCTTACCTTTGAGGTGCTCTTTGGGGGGGTTCCGGGTGTTTGTGGGTGCGTTTTGGGGTCTGGGAGCACTGCTGGGACAGTCTAATCTTGATTGCATTTGCTTTTCAGGAAATCCGTGGTGGAAAACGGGAGTTATGACCTAGCTGCACAGCGCGTTTGGACCAAAGGCCGAGAATTTACTAAGTATGAGATTTTCCTTTTTGGCTGTTTGGGGGTGTTGTGCTCTTTGGCGGGTGGGTTGGCGGGTCTTGGGGCATTCCTGGGAAGGTCTAATACCGGATAGAAGTGGTTGGGACAAAATCGGAGGCGGAATTGTTTGTGTGTTTTTGCTGACTTGCTTGCCTTTGAGGTGCTCTTTGGGGGGGTTCCGGGTGTTTGTGGGTGAGTTTTGGGGTCTGGGAGTACTGCTGGGACAGTCTAATCTTGATTGCATTTGCTTTTCAGGAAATCCGTGGTGGAAAACGGGAGTTATGGCCTAGCTGCACAGCGCGTTTGGACCGAAGGCCGAGAATTTACTAAGTATGAGATTTTCCTTTTTGGCTGTTTGGGGGTGTTGTGCTCTTTGGCGGGTGGGTTGGCGGGTCTTGGGGCATTCCTGGGAAGGTCTAATACCGGATAGAAGTGGTTGGGACAAAATCCATAAGGAAAAGCCTCTTGGCACTTTTTGTAACTTAGGGTTCGTTAGGGTTAGCCCTAGCAGCAGGATTGCATGTGTTTCGGGGTGTTCTAGATTTTTGCAACTGAGTTCTGGGGTCTTAGAGCACTCGTGAGAATGTGTAACTTTGGTTGCAAGTCATTTGAAGAAAATCCATGGTGGGAAAGGGGGGATTTGGCATAGTTAAAGAAAGCCTTTGCCACTATTCTTAACTCAGGGCTCGTTAGGGTTAGCAGTATTTCTATTGCATGTGTTTGGGTGGGGGGGTTTTCGAGTCTTGGAGCGATGCTGGCTATGGATGCTTTTGCTTGCTTGCAAGTGGTTTGAATACAATCCACGGTGGGTAAGGGGGTATTTGGGCCTACTTTTACTTTCGAAGTACGTTTTGTCACCAGTTTTCTGCTAGGCCTCGTTTTTTGAGATCTGATTGGGGGTCTTCTACATTTTTGCGACTGGCTTTAGTAAGGGTCTGGGTGGGAGCACTGCTGGGAAGGTCTAATTTTGTTCTAAAACACAGTTTACAGTACACCTAGCTTGAGGGGAAAGATCCGCTTAATTAATTTGCCCATACTTATTTATCCTTCAAAAGGTGACTCAGACAGAGTACGCACTTTCAAAAATATTGTACTGTCTATTAGGAAAATCTAAGTGTGACTTTTTGCACTACACAGCGTACATACCTTATATTTATTTATCAGTGGTGTTGTAATATTATATCACTTCCTGTTTTTCTTTCAATAATTACAGGCCGGGTTTCAGTCTGTGCAATGGGGAAAAAAGGATGGAGTCAGGCTTCACATTAGCGAGCCGCAATTCAGCATCCGCCAGGCAGGCAGTGGACAGGGTGTCTTCTGGTCACCAACATTGATGGACGAAGCGTCAGCTGGAATGCAGGAGTGCCGCTAATAAGAGGAATTGTTTGCTGCATGCAACTTACTTACCAAATTCAACAGGACAACTACAACAACATAGAGATACAGTACCCATTGTTTTCTTCTATGAGTGTGACTGCATTTCTTGGATCTCTCTCTGCTTCTAAATTGATCCCTACAGCCATTCTATAGGTTTTACTTCGGCTATTTTTTAAACCTAATTTAATGTAGCCCTGTACTGTCGCATTCTGTCATTCACGGTTGTCGAAAGTACTACTTACTTTTCAGTAACAATGCATTCAGTAGTGCACGCACTTCCTTTATGTCACGTAAATGATTTATGGTTAGCTTTGTACTAAGCATGGGCGAATTTTGCGAATCTCGCGTTCGCGAATTTTGCGGATTTGCGAACTCGCAATCCGCAAAATCCGCGAATTCTCGCGAATTTGCGGATTTTTTTTTTTTTGTGTTTGCGCGGGTTTCTGCCAGTTCGCGAGGGTTTTGTACACTTTCGCAAATTGCGAACTTACCTGTCGGTCGCAAGTTTCGCGAACTTGTTGTTTCTACGTGTCCAGCCTGTTTGGGACACTCTTCTTCATCACTGCCACTCTCTGTCACCACTGCCACTCTCTGACTACTCATGCCACCCTCTGGCCCACCCATGCCACCCTCTGTTTCATCACCACACCCTCTGGTTGTCCAGTGTACATTATTTTCGGCAAAGCAAAGCACACCTTCCCTGCCTCAAGTGACCTGAATTAATTTGGGGCTGATTAATGTGTCACAGAATATTTTTTTAGCTGGCACCTGCTTCCTTAGTGCGCCCTGATTAGTGATCTTTTGCACTTGCTAAGTGCTTTCATTGTTGCAAAATTAGTTACAACACCTGCCCTGCCCCAACTGACAATAATGAATTAGGGGCTGATTAATGGATTTTAACTTCCAGCCTGGCTCCTGCTTGTCTCCCTTAGCTGTAATTCAGGACCTTTGTGGCATATGTGTAACTATTCTGAGGTTCAGAGCAGGGTCACATAATAGTTGCAACTGGCAACTGAACTCTGGAGGGGCCCCTCAGGAAGCACTACAGGAAATGGCTACTAATGATGAGCCTGAACTTTTGAACCTGGTAAGTAGTTTCAGTTTTGCTAAGATCGTATTTCTGCAATTTAGCACTTATTCGCGGGGCGCGAAGTTGTACTGGGAAGCCGCGAACTCACGCGAACAGTGCGAGCAGTGCGAGCAAAATCCGCTGCTCGCGGATTTGCGGATTTTGCGGGAGATTCGCGAATCTCGCGGATTGCGAATTTCCCGAAAATCCGCAAAATCCGCGAGCGAAACGGATTTTCCGCCCATGCTTACTTTGTACCCAAAAATTTCTTTATGTTCAATTATTGTTTGTCCATGCTGTGCTCTTTTTTTTCTCTCAACAAAACCTACCCAAAAAGAAACCCCCATTCCCATCCATTTTACAAACCCTAACCCTCTTCCCCCGGGCTGTGTGGTTTTGCTTTATGTGTGACTAAATGACATCAATAATTCCACACACTTGCTGGGGAGGATAAGGTCATAGCAACAGGCTGGTGAAGGAATCCGAGGATATATTCTTGACTTACTCAGCTTCAGTACTATTTCTTGTAGTAGTAGCCAATGTCAAAAATCCAACACAAGTACAAGTTATACTATCAATACTTTACCATTTGTTAGGCTACATTGTGGCACTGTTCTAGTGTACTGTTACCTGCTATATTCTATATCGTACCGTTGTAATGCTACAGTAAGGACAAACCAGGTTTCATTTTCTTTTTTTACATAGGCATGCAACTGCCACTGTGTCACACCACTAGTACCACCGCAATGAGGAGGAAATTTCATCCGCCCTGGATTGCCAACCTTAATCGCCATTTCCTGTGGAGCCAGCCCTGGGCCTAGCCCTACTTTCAAACACAAATTACAGGTAAGATAAGCGTTTGGTTGGAGGTAGTATAATGGAGTATTAGGAGAGACGAGAGATTGACAGTAGTACTACTAAAGTCCTAGGACTATTCAGGAAAACAAACTTACTGTTAAACCCCCACCCACCAGACTCAAAAGCAGTAAAAAACAGGTATGGTCAGATAAAGTTTCAAAAAGTATATTTTTATAGCCCTAACAAAATAATCTCCCGCAAGACCCTCCCTAACCCCAACGATTGTCCTTCAAAAGTCCCAAAAAATAAACAACTCCCAATTCCCACCCCCCAAAAGTTTCTAAAAAAGGGGCAAGGGACACTACGGCAGGGTGCTGTTGACTTTAGCGGCCAGGGCATCATGCTCCTTGAAGAGGGTGGCATGGTCGAAGCGGAGGCCCCCCCTCCAAGTTCTTATAGCTTAGGACCTCCTGCTCCAGGTAGGACACTCTGAGGCATAAGCGGCGCTGGCGTGCCTTGCAAATCCTGTGGGGGGCAGCTGCTGTCTTTGCTGCTCGGCGGTGGCGTTTGGCTTTGGTAGCCCGGCTCCGTACCGCTGGAGCACTGCGCTGGCTGGCAGCCCGTGGGGGCACGGAGGAGGATGCAGCTGTCCCAGTGGATGTTGTTGTTGTTCCGGTAGACTGCGTCTCCTCCTCCTCCAGGGCCACCAGCCGCCGATATTCGGCGACAGTGGCATCCAGCCTCCGTTGCCGGGCCATTCGAGCCAGCTCCCTCCTCCTTGATGGTGTCTTTGATTTGGAAGGAGCAACTATATGAAGAAAGAAAGACATAGTCTGTAACCAATGCTCCTTAAGATTAACACAAAATGATTGAGCAGAAAGTTGTGTCACAGTACAAGTAGCAAATTGAAAGCACAGTACACAACTATTGAGGACAGTATCTATGTAACCTCCGACTTCTCCATCCTTGCTCTAACATTAGTGGGAGTTTAAGGAACAAATTCTACGAGCACTGTGGACTTCCATTACAGTCGACTATGACAGTACACCAGTCTTATTCTTCTTCTTCTCTCTTGTTTAGGAAAATTGGTACGTTATCTTATGCAAGCCGGCATAATGCCAGCGCAGTGAACCTGCACCCGAGAAAAACAGACGCACACCATGATGAGTGAGACAGACTTGCGTTACTGTACCGGTCCAGTACATGCAGGTGGTGAAGCTCTTACTTTTCTATTACGGGTGGCACTGAGAATACTCTGTTAAAAGGGCTACTGCTTAATTAATTTAGCTTTCACCCTATAGTGCAAATGAGTATTAGAAAAGGAAAATGAAGACGCTAAATAATCTGATTATCTATCACTTCACATGGGATGTATTTGATGACATATGGGATGACTTTAGGTGCTTTGCTTATTATTGAGTGAACAGTGATACACCCACACATGAATGACGTACTACTACTTAACTAAAGTTATTAAGAGAGGTAGGGAGTGTCCACCGTAATAACCAGATATATGCTGTGCTTGCAGTTGCAATACAAACTACTGCTACTATTCATGGTAGTATTTGGACAAAATTACAACTTCTTTTCCTTGCCTTTCCTACACTGGAACGGACATGCGGGTGCGGTGGTACATGCTCTTCAAAGTAACACTTAGTTCATCCAGTGACCGTCTACTCTCTCTAGATACACATATGCTATCTAAGAGTCAGATAGTACCATGATCCAGGCATCCATCCATTCAAAGTATATGCACACATACAGTTTCTGTTTCACCCACCCAGTCTGTTCTCCTTCCACCCATCCTTGCTTCATCATTCACCCAGCCATGCACCATACCATATTCTTTCCTTCCCAGCCACCTCGGGGACCAAGCAAGCACATATCATTCTTCTTTGCCAGTCATCATTGCATTTCTCATCCTTCCATACTTACTTACACCCTTCTTTCGCTTTTTGTTCATCCCATCCATCAAGTTCATCTCAGATCTGATTGGGATTCTTCTCGCCAAAAACTTCACAGCTAAGTCGAAGTACATTTAGAGGAGGCTACTACCTGGTTGATTTATAATACACCCGTGCAGAAAGCACACTCTGCACTCTTCAATCTTAATAAGTAAGGAATATATAGCTTACCTCTGCCCGCCACCACCGTGTTATCCCTCACAGAATTGTCCGGCACTTCCACCGCCTCCTCCCCAGAGTTGTTCCCCTCGTCCAATGCCACCACCTCCGCGCTGGCCCCGCCCCCAGATGTTCCACCTAGAAAGTACATTTAATAATGTTAGAATACACCACTCACTACTATATAATATTTGGTCTAGGAGGAAGAAAGAAATGTGAAAAAAACAGAATACAATATAATAATTTGTGACTGTCTACTCTAAAGTAAAAATGTCCCTTTTCCAGGGAAGGCTGCTGTCTTGCTGCACTTTTTAGCACAACTGATGAATGCTTGCTTTTTATTTTTAACACGCACCACTTTTTCTCCTAACAGACAGAAGCTTGACTTCTAAGAACACGAGCAGGATCAAGTTCAAACCAGGTGAGAGCTTGGCTCGACCACAAGAAATGTGTCCAATTAATCGTCAGCACTAAGCACTTTTCCATTTTCAGTTAAACGTTTACTTTTATGACAAACTTGATTTTAATAAATGTTTTTACTTTTAATAAAGCTTTTAAACTTAAATAGACTCTGTGGTTTTTGGTCCTCCAGACTAGAGTGGATGAGCTAAAGGTTTTGGAATTTTTGCAAGCATGAGTCTGTGGCTCTGACATCATTGGGGATCAATCATCAGTGACTTTGGGAGCTAAATGACTCTGCCACACTATCTAGTCAGTAAGGAGATTGGGGGTTCAACTACAAAGTTTGTTATCACTGAGGTATGTGGAAAGTCTAACAGCACCTATTATAATTGATAAGGTAATCAATGCATTATTTAGTGTCCATAGTTCTGTTTGTGCAGATTTGTCCCTGCAACAGTAGTAGAATGGATTGTCCTACTATCCAAACCAAAAGTAAAGTAGTATCTTATTCTTTCTTGGTGGTCATTCACCTTTTTATTGTTGGCAATTGTCAAAGCATAAACATTTAGGAGACTTGAAAAGACATTATGGACAATCCCAGAGGACTGCACTCAGTGCATAGAGCTATTGCTGACTAGAATGGGAGTCCAAAGGAATTGCCAAATGTGCAATCTTAGTTAGCTACACAGACAGACTAATAAGAATAATCTAGTAATACCACAGGGAGTCATAGTCGAGGCAGGATAAGAATTTAGATCCAGTCTACAAGAAGATCAAAGACGATTTAGAAAAAATCGAATGAGGAACGCTAGGAAAAAATAAGTACTCTATATTAAAATTAAAACTTACTGGGGCCAGCAAAGGAGCCCTCGCCTGCCCGATCCTGGCCTGCATCCTGAACAGCACCCTCCTCCTCCTCCTCCTGTGTCCTCTTGCCCCTGGGGGGAGCTGATGTACAACATGAAAGAAAGAAAGACCAGAAAACATGGATGATATTTGTCAACCAAATCAAACATTTCAAAAGAACAATAACAAAATATTTTGGCGAAATAGCAAATAGACAACTATTCCACGGGATATATTATTGACCTATCTCATGTGGTCTACTACGTTATTAGTATTGCTTGATTTGCGGACCGTCGAATTGGAAACTTCTTATGTAACTCACTAAACAAAGTACTAAAAAGGTTTGCCTAGGATTGGCAGGCAGCAGTCCGCAGCACGGGCAGTGACAGACAAAGTCCATCGTGATTGCAGATCAGCGACAACACTAACGTTTCCTACTACATTAACCAGTCATTAAAATACTCAAACTATCAATCCACCACCACTATTTCTTCTTATCGCCATGTGTACAAAGGAAGGACTGGACTTGAGTCTGTAAGGGCTGATTTAGAAGCTCCTTGCGGCTCTTTTGCTCCATTGTTGCGTGACTTTTGTGACGCAGCGGCAGAACAAAAGAGAGGCAATGGTGCGGTGTATATTAACAACGTGACTCATATGGGAGATGCATCACGTTGTAAAGCCCTGCGCCATCAGGGGGCGTTCTGGCGCAAGGGAGGGGGTTCCTGCGCAGGAACGCATCCTAAAAGTGGCTGAGGGAAATCTACAAGATTTCAATCACTCACTTTAACGACAATGATGCGTGACTCAAACCCTGCGCCTGCTTGAAGCAGACGTACGGCTTGATGCAGCATTGGGGAGATAGGGCACCCCAGAGCATTGATGGAGCTGCGGCATCGTTGCGACGCAACTCCAGCAATGCGCCGCCTTTACGACACAGATGCGTAACGCTTTGTTGACGTTTTGGGCCCATGGTGCGCCGCATTGTAAATACGGCGCACCATGGGTGGTGGTGGCGTGGCGCACAATTACAGGGCATCCCTGCTACTTTGCAGGGATGCGACGGTAATTAAAAATCTGAACTTTAGGGGAAGATTTATGTTAACTGGCGCATCCCCAGGGATGCGCCAGTTAACGTGCGCCACAGTGCGCCACAGCTCCGCCACCCATTATAAATGCGGCGCACCATGGTGCAAAAACGGCACAGATGCGTGACGCATCTGTGCCGGAAATGTGGTGCATTGCTGGAGTTGCGTCGCAAGAGCGACGCAGCTCCAGCAAGGTTCAGGGGTGCCCCATCTACACAAGGCTGCGTCAAGACCTACGCCTGCTTCAAGCAGGCGCAGGGTTTTGACCCAGCATTGCCCTGAATGTGACTGAGTGAAATCTCATAGATTTCACTCAGCCACTTAAAGGAGGCGTTACTGCGCAGGAACGCCCCCCCCCCCCTGCACAGGAACGCCTCCTTATGGCGCAGTGCTTTACAATGTGACGCATCTCCTAGATGCGTCACGTTGTAAATAGGGCGCATTGTTTGCGCCGCAGTTGCGTCAAATAAAGTGACGCAATTGCGGCACAAAGAGGCGCAACGGCCTCATAAATCTGCCCCTTAGTGTCTAGCATTACGCAGTTCTTTAAACTACACTCATACATATTTTCACAGGCCAATGAAATGAACACAAAATCGAAAACAAATAAGCATAGTAGCAACACTACTGAGAAGGAGAGCAGTGCACCTGAAATGCACAGAAGATTTTGAAATATAATTTACCTACAATGTAATCAGCAGCATTATTGCTCTTGGTAAAAAACAAAAATTTGCAAGATAATAACACACAGAGCAGGAGAAAACAGAGTAGTAAAGAAATAGCTACTATTACTCACCAAGCCCGGGGATCTCAAGGCCAAGCAGGTCGAGCAGATCGCGTTCACGGTCCAGGACATCCGTCCAGCGGTGGGTGGCCTGGTTGTAGGTGCGCCGGACCCGAGAGTGGTGGTACATGGCCCGGCACACCTTCTCCCACCGCTTCCGGCGCTCCCGGATCCCGTACCCGGTACCGATCCTGCTGCCTGCCATGATGGTCCTGGGGAGGCGGCGCTGAACATAAAAAATGAGTGCGGCCACCTCCTCCGGGCTGAAGATCTCCCGGGGTGCGACTGTCTCCCCCCTCAAACGCCCGCACGGGAGCCGGGCACGGGGTGCGGGACCCTTCCCCTTCTCGGGATGCTTCCCAGCTCCCTTCACCATGGTCTGGGCGGAAAGGAAGCTAAATAATAAAGAAAATAGAATAGGGAAGAGAAGAAAAGAAAAGAGTTTAAAAAAGTAGTTTAAAATTAACCAAAAGTAGCAGTAAACACAAAAATATAGGGCTAGAAAAATAGAGGGATAGATAATAAGTAAAATAGATCAAAAAAAACTTCAAACAAGCAAAGGATGGCAGAGATTTAGAGAGGATACAAAAAGCATGCCCAGAACCATAGCAATGAATGAGAAACAAGATGGCCACGCCCGTTTACGACCGCACGGGTAAGTTCGCGCGAGATTTTCCTCACGAACACACGCAAAATTGTACTAGCGAGCCGCACACTTTGCGAGATTACACTTCGCAGCCGGAAACGGAAATACGTCATGCAAACAAGATGGCCGCGCCCTTGAACGACCGTGAGGGTAACCTCGCGCCTTGCGCTACAAGCGGCTCGCTAAAACGCACAAAACCTTGCGAACTAACACGCCGCAAAAACACAAATCGCATATTCGCACAAATTCGCGGTTTCCGAATCCGATCTCGCGCAAGTTCGCGAAATTGCAGAAAAGCGAGTTTTGCAAAACTGAAAGCACTCAGCAGGTGCAAGAGTTCAACCTCATCATTAGTAACCATTCCCTGTAGTGCTTCCTGACTGGGGCCCCTCCAGAGTTCAGTTGCTAGTTGCAACAATTGTATGACCCTGCTCTGACCCTCACAGCAGGCTCATAGAATAGCTACAAGTAGGCCACAAAGGTCCTGGAAAAGAAAATTGCACTGCAACAGAAAGCAAATTACTGATAAGGAAGCAGGTGCCAGACCTGGAATTTTAAAACAGTGACACATTAATAAACCAACCACAAATTAATTCATGTCAGTTGAAGCAGGGCAGGTGTGCTTGCTTTCCCCCCCATAATCTACAGTGATGATGTACCAGAGGGTGACATTGATGTAACAGAGGGTGGCAGTGGTGAAACAGAGGGTGCTGGGAACCTGTGATGATGAACCAGACGTAGAAACAACATAGTCGCAACCGTTGCGAGCCGACAAGTAAGTTTGCGATTGCGAACTGGTACCAAACCCTCGCAAACTGGCAGAAACCCTTGCGAACACAAAAAAAAATCCGCAAATTCGCGAGAATTCGCGGATTTTGCGGATTGCGAGTTCGCAAATTCACAAAATTTGCGAACGCCAGATTCGCAAAATTCGCCCATGCTTAATATTCACTAGCAACGATGTGGTTAATCACACTGCCATTTACTCACCTATACAGTTATACACACTCCAGCTCAAATACTCATACAAATACTAGCACATTCTTACGCTTCTATACAATCACTGATACAAGCACACACCCATCTATACAGCCACTCTCAGAATTACACACTCTCACTTATAGCCATTTATATACTCCAGCACACATATATGCTGCCTTTCACATTTGTAGTTACTCACACATGAACCACTGAGATATACATTCACTCACTAACACAGCCATACACACAGTCACCCACCCATACAGTCCATAACAGATGCACTCTTGAAACCATGCACCCAGTGACTCACCCACTCACACATCTATGTACAGAGTCACACACACCCCACCAGCATAAAAACTCAGGCACCCATACAGATACTCAGACAACCAATCAATAACACATATAGACACTCATTTAGCTATTCACAAACCCATGTAGCCGGTTACACACCAACAGACAGACGGATACAGACATTCACACAGTTTAGTCACTAACCCATGCATTCAGTAAGCTATGTTTAATCACTCACTTATAGAGTCAGTCACGCACCTACTAAATCACCCATTCAGACACTTATACACCCACTCATTCCTCAATATGCCTTTCCCTATATATATTAAACATATTTAAACTTTACAGAAACACACAGTCACTGGATGATGTCATCAGTGATGTCATCAGTGATGTCATTTGGGATATCATCAGTGATGTCACTGACCATGTCATGAGTGATGTAATATGTGACGTCATCAGCAGTGCATTGCAGGGGCGTGCGTTATAGTTAGCAGAACTAACTATAACGGAGGAATTTCTATGGTTTTGTATGAGTAAAATATCCAGCTAACTATAATACCCCTGAAACCTATGTTTATTTCAGTGAATATATATATATATACATATGTATATTAATTTATATTCTCGCTCAGCTCCCTTTGCTTCAGCAAAAGGTTTTATATGCCTGCAAATATATACATTGTCCTAGCAAGATGGTGGAACTTATCATACTGTTCACTGCCCTTATATTGCTAATCAAGCATTCCGGCAATATGAAGAATTCTGTTCCCTTCGAGGTTTAAAAATTAATGCTGATAAGACCAAGTTTATGGCTTTTAACCAACACAGATCTTTCAAGGGCAAAATAATAATGGATGGGCTTCCCCTTTAGCAGCTTGACACATTTGTTTGTTTATTTAGGTATCAAACTACAGAAGGAAATGAAGTGGAAATTGCACATCGATGCCATTGCACTCAAACATCGACAGCTAGTGGGTGCCCTACGAAAGGAATCAAAACCAATCAGCCCGGTCCTACAAATTTAAAACAGCAAAGTGGTGAGCTCAGCCCTTCGTGGTGCCACCTAAGGGGCCTGGACGACACGACACAGCTAAACATTGCTGAAAATAAGTTATTGTTTGCAATAAGCAGCCTACCGCAAAGTCCCTCTACGGAGCGATCTGGGTAGTAATGCTATTGCGGACTATACCAGGCTACGGCACATCCTATACTGATGCAGGATATGGACCACACCGAAACTGGCGGTGTACGCTGACACATCGATAAGGATCAATTCCACAAAATCAGTTGGTTGCACAATTTAAAGGGCCTTTCTAGTAAAATGGGCATTGCACATTTGTGGGACAGTCCCACTACCACCCAGTTCCCGTAAAAAAACACACTAAAAGAAAAGTATTGGGTGTGGATTGCATATGAAGAGTGCAGGTATTATTTGTCTGTTCTGTGTATTCCGGTCCACGCAAGGTCTGGTTGGTGCAATTAAGCAGGAATTTGGGTACTAGATCATGCAACACAGACCTTCCATTCCTCTGCACAGACCCATCACCAAGGTATGCCATCCCAATGGCAACATTTTTAAAGTGGGTGTGGTGTATCCACTTCCAAATCTGTAGATGGAAAATGAAACTGTAAACACACTCAATTATGAGCGAGCACACAGACTAAAAGCTATGTGTGGACTTTGATAAACACTTGCATGTTCCCTGGAAATGCTATGAGATATTTGAAAATCTATTTTCATATGTTTGTTCAAACCATGTACCAGTGACATCGCATCGATTGGGACTATTAATTCCTATTGCATGCTATTTTGCACAAATCTATTTTATTTATTTTTTTTATTCTTTTTTAGTTGTTTTTAATTCTTTTTATCTCTAGCGCTTTTATGACAAAACGTTGAATAAAGCATTCTTTGATTTGACTTGCTAATCATAGCAATACATATTGCTAATCATTTTCATCTGCTTCTGTCTATTGATCACTGCAGCACATATCTTCTATACCAGAATCATTTTGGTTCAATAAATATTGAAAATGCCCCACTGTGTATACTTCTCTGAGACAAAGATAGCACGAGTGACTAAGCGAAAGGGTACTTGATCTGTAACCATGATCCCTGGGAAAGCCAGGGTTGTCATGTTCTGTTGTTGCCGAAACCACTTGCTACCTGTCTAGGTTTAGGGGTGCATATGGTGGCACTGTGGGATTGCTGGTCTCTAGGATTACATTTCCTGCGGGGGTGCATGGAATTAGTCTGGAACCATCCCTACATTTTTGTTGCCCAAAAAACGTGCCATACATACTGGAAAGTGGGGACCTAGACAACACTTCCACTACAGAATCAGCAGGACAGGATATGTGCAGCAGAGGGCCGAGCACAATGAACAGAGATCACAAACAACTATTTATAATCTGAGGTTGATGACCACATCTAAGAAATAGCCAGCATACATGATGGTAATGTTTTTCCATTATTGAAAGATAACCTTGTATTCAGGTTGTAATAATGTATTGTAATTGTGTATCATCAACTTTATCTTTCTAGGATGATATTGTTTAAGCAAAGCAACAAAATTTGAAAACACAAACATTACAATCTAGTATTAGGCCAGGGCGGAGACATCCGCTCCGCCCGCAGAATGTGTGTTGATTTGCCTCCTCCTTGTTCTGCAGAGAATGCGGAGAAAGCAAATCTCCGCACACTCCACGGTGGAGCGGAGTTGGCCTGCTCCCGCCTCCACCCACCCCTATTAAGAATTATTCATAAATGACGTAAAAGGAAAGAAAAAAACTTACCTGGTCTGCGGCGTCCACCGGCTTCCCTCCTCTTCCTCGCCGTCTCTGAGAAAACTGCGCATGCGCGCGAGCATGCAGAGTTTTTGCAGAGACGGCAAGGAAGAGGTGTAAGACAGCCTGGGGACACCACAGTCCACGTAAGTGGTTTTTCTTTACTTTTACATCACTTATATTTAATTGTTAATAGGGGGTGGAGGCAGGTGGCGTAGCAGAGCAGAGCGGAGCTCCACTGAGTTTGTTCTCAACTCCGTAGCCCTCCGCATAGCCCCACTACATCCACTACGCTCAGGGCTGTCTAGTATTAAATATATGAGTGCATACAAAAGTTACATTTTACGACCTCTGGTGTTGGTCACCTTCTTAACCAGACTTGGCTGTGAAGTTGGGGATGTATCTGTGCCAAATGTGTGCCGGCATGTTCCTCTTGTACAGCATTCATCTGGCACAGATATTCCACTGATGCTAGAGCCGTCTTCACTTTCAGGGGATGGTAATATGTTGGGGACAGACAGGTTATTTGTCTGAATGTTCTCCAGAGCTGTGGTCACATGGACCAGCCCAAGTGCTACATCTTGGTAGCAGTGCCATCGTTATTTTGGATGTTCACGGTTCTCCTGGCAAGAGTGGTGGTGGCTACTGCTAATTGTTTAATTGATTTAGTAAATGCAGCACAGCGTACCATGGGCTTCTTGTGTCTGCAGCTTTACATACGCTGCTCCTTCTCCATGGCAGCAAATCAATGCTCTCGACCTTTCTGCAAATGCAGCATTGAAAGAGACATACTTTGCATATGCCTATTTACTGCTTTTTGCCTATTTGGCTTGCAGGCACTGTACTGTGACGATTGATTTCTGAAGACCATCAAACAATTGGGAAATGTCTTACATGTCATCAGGGATATCTTTATTGTGAACTGTTTATTGTTGGACTCTATGTTGTCTGTGTGCCCTACTCACAGAAGAAGTTGTGTTCCTGCCTTGTGTACGCTCCTAATCATCTTCCGAAAGTCTGGAAATGGTGCCATATTTCCTCTCTTGTGGTTGGAGTTTGAGTTATGGGCGTAGGAGTATTAATTGTGTTGTGATCAATTTTCACTTATATGTCAATTTCTTCATCAGCCTCAATGGTTTCAGATACGATCTGTGTAAATGTATGTATATAGTGATTGTAAATAAATGTTTACTAAGTTTGCGTTATATTGTTGATAATGTTATTTATGTGTTTTTGACATGATCATAAATAGATATATGTAATGTAGAAATCAACACACACTAATCATATAACGTAGTTATGCTACAACTCCCATAATGCATTGCCAAATTACAGCAAACTTCCATATGGAGTTTATGTGACTACGATGTTGTACTTCAAGACTAGCAAACAATATGATAAGGAAACATATATTCAAGAATATAATTTACCTTGGATGGAGCATGCAGGATTTGAGTTGTCAATGTGTGGCACTCCCACCACACTTTCATGTTCAAGTGTTCCCTCAATAATGTTGATGTTGAACAAAGCTTTATTTCGATATAAAATATCTTAAAAAGCACATCACATATAAAAAATACATGTCCTTTCAACAGTTAATTTTTTTTTAGAGCTAACAATCAATTATACAGTGCAATAGTTAAAAGGGATATTAAACCATGAATCAGCTTTGAAGAGTTTATCTGTGGAACAGATATCATTAAAATACAATGGTTAAAAAGATTTTTTTAAAAGTCTAAAACCAGTGACATCGTTATCATAAAATATCAATACAAAATCATCGTAAGGCTTTCGATCTTATCAGCCAGGCCCAGCTTAGGTATTTGACCACCCCACAAGCTAACGTGGTGTTTGGTTCAGTTTGAAGGATTCTAAGGGCATTTGAATGGTTCCCTGTACCTAGCAATCGACAGACAGGTCTTAACCATTTTTCCCTCGGTCTGGAATAGGTTTTACAAACAAAGAACAAGTGTGGAATAGTTGCAACTATCCCAGTGCAAAATGGGCCAGTGGCGGGGGTTTGATTAGGATGTTTCCACTTATGAGTACGCTCGTGGGCCGGAAGAGTTCCCATTCTAAACTGAATGTAGAGGGCCCTATCCCTGGGTTTCTGGATAAAATCCAGGTAAGGCTCAAAACGGGGGACTATCTTGTGCTGACGAAACTCATCGGTCAGCCTTCCCTGAATGGGATCTCTATGAGCTTGGTTATCAACCCATGCCCAATATAGTCTCTTGATTGTCAACTTGGACACCGGGGCCCCTAGCTCCCACGCAGTAGACAAACCAATGGCCAAGAGAAGTTTTTTGATGTTAACTAACCAGGCGATCTTGTAATAACCCTGGAGGTTCATTACTTCCTTTAGTCCATCGGGGGTACGCCAGAGGTGACCCCAGTATAAAAGGGGGTGTAAGCCGACCAAATCCTTGATTGAGCGTCGGCCCAGATGGCTCAAGAGAGGTTTACTGGGTGATCCCCTAGGAAGTGAGACAAGCTCGCTGAATAACTTGTTCTCTGCTGTCACGAGGGGATCTACATTATTGAAGCCCCAGCGCTCTGCTCCATATAAAGCACTGCCTATTGCCTTTGCAGCATAGATCTCCAGGGCAGGAGCAATGGGTCTAGAAGTTGGAGCTTGATGTTCTCTCCCAATAACACCTGTAACCCGTTTATGGCTTAAAGCCATTTTTTCGATGTGCGGGTGCCATTTAAGATTATCCGCAATTCTAATTCCCAGGTAATCGAAAACGTTTACACGTTCCAGGGGCTCACCTTCGAGTGTAAGAGTAGATTTGGCAGCCCTGCTGGGGTTAAAATAGAGGAGCTTCGTTTTGGTGGTATTAATAACTAGGCCCCTCAATTTGCAGAACAAGCAGAACCGATCGAGCAGCTTCTGTAAGCCCGCTGGAGTTTTCGAAATCAACAGCGTATCATCCGCAAAGAGTAGTGTTGGTACCTTAACGCCAGCCAGGACAGGGGCATCAGTATTAATTTCAGATTAGAAGGAAATTACCCCATTTACAAACAACGTAAAGAGGGTGGGGGCCTGGATGCATCCCTGGCGGACACCTCTATTTACAGGGATCTTTTCTGTTTTTTGAGCGAGCTAAGAGGTTCAAGATGGGAAGTGGGAGCCCCATGTCCCGTAGGATCGACCAGAGGCGCTCACGGGGGACCAGGTCGAAGGCGGTCTTCAGGTCTATAAAAGCGAGGTATAGACCGCACTTACCAATGCTTACAACCATCCAGTGCAGTAGCACCAGCCTAAAAACCTGATCGATTGTGCTCGTACATGGCCTGAATCCCGCCTGATACTGTGATATAATGTTGTTCTCCTCCGCCCACAAAAGGATTCTCTCCAGTAGAACCCTGCCAACCACCTTCTGACCAGCGTCGATAAGGCTTATAGGGCGGTAGTTGGCAGGGCTCTCCCTGGCCCCTTTCTTATAAATAGGGATCACCTCCGCCCCTTTCCAAGAACTTGGTACCGGTGAGCCCTCTAGGAGTGCATTGATCAGAAGTGTGAAATAAGTAGCCCATTGTTCCGGTTTAGCCCGGAACAAATCACCTGGAATGCCATCCTGACCCGGGGCCTTAGCGGGCACTATTTTGTTTATGGCCACCACCACCTCGTTCTTCTCTATAGGATCAAAAGAGTCAGATGGTCCAATCATAGGGTCCAATGAATATCCACAGTGCCCATTACCCTCAACAACCTGATCCCCTGCATACAGTGCGCTAAAATGGTCAAACCATTCTCTATCAGTAATATGATTGGGAAGTTGGTCTACACCACAACCATTTGTTTGTCTTACTAAAGCCCAATAGAGTTCACTATTTTTGGACTGACTGGCTGATTTCAGATTAGTCCAATGGTTATCCTCCCATTCCCTCTTTGCTACAGATAAGCTTGCCTATACTGATGTCTTGCAAGGCGTACCTCTGAAGGGTTGCGATTTTTAATGGCACGCATCAGGATAGACTTTTTCCTCTTGCAGTTTTTATTGTACCAGTGATCAGCTGGTTTCCTGCCCATGGGGTACTTTTTAGGGGCCATACTCTCCGTAAAGAGAGATGCAATCAGATCAGTGGTCTCAGTATGGATTGACTCAGCCTCGGGGGAACCATCTTGTTCGTACAAACTACTAGAAGTTTGGGGGTCTGTGTACTTAAAATTTCATCCAAGGCACTGATTTTCTGATCATTTAAGGAGAATTTTTGCCATTTGATGAATCTTTTGCAATTAGAGGGAATTAATGCCTTAGTTAGCATATGGGGCCCGGTGCTGCTCCGATGGTCCGTATGATGCAACAGCTCCCGCATGCTAAGAGACAAAGGATTGTGATCGCTAAGGATAGAAGGGATAGCTGCCATATCGATCAAGTGTTTCCATAGCCTTTTGTCCACCAAAATATAAGCGATTCTACTAGGGCAGGAGACCCTGTTATATGTATTGGCTCCTGAAAAGTCCGATAGGGTACGCCCATTGGCAGCTTTTAAACCATGCCCAAGCGTTAGTGCATTTAGTTGTAAAACAATCGGTGACCATTTTTTCACAGGCGGGATCTGCAGGAGTGGAATACCCCATCTAACATCATCTTCCTCTATTCCTGCATCACCATTTACTGCCAAAGGTTCAAAAGTACAGTTGAAATCGCCAGCAAACAAAGATAAAGAGTCAGAGGGTCAAGATGTAAGAATTTCTGAAAGAGTGGAAACAGTTGGTGATTTTGCCCCCCCTTGCAAACCTCTGGCGTGAATATTAAAGAGATCCAACGTAACATTGTTCTTTGGGTCCTTAATAGTCAGTCTCATTAGGTCTCACTAAAACCTGGCTTGTACAAAGGCTCTAGACTCCATGTTTCTTGGAATATGCACAGGTCATAGGCATCAATAAAAGTATTCCAGTCAAGTAGGGATAGTTTTTTCTGCAAACCCGCTATGTTCCACGACACAATTTTAAGGTTCCTAGGTGAGTCATCGGATGAGTGCAGTACATTACTAGTGGAGATGGGGATTCAATTGTTGGCAGGCAGGGCCCCCTGTCTAATTGGGGCTATAGTAGGTAAAACCATGGCTGGTGGTTGACAAGGCCTGGGGGGACTAACAGAACTGGAGCTCAATGGGACAGTTGGGGTGAAGGGTACCATTGATTTGGCTTGGAGTCAATCCACAGACTCCAAACCACTAAACCGGTTATAACAGGAGATCTGGTTAGGGGATGGTAAAGGTTTACACCAACCCATGTTAAACAAACTCCTCCCCTTCCGCTGAATTAGAGACCAACCGTCACACATGGGTGGGGTGTACGGGGGATAAAGGTAGGCCAGGGGTAGGGATACTATGGAAGAACCAGAGTTAGATTGTTTCCCGTTACAAATATGCCCTACTGTCCTAGGATCTTTAAAGTTAACTAGGATACAGTCCCCCCTAATGTGCTTAACTGAGTGTCCCACCCAAGAGACCCTACGCACCATAATTATTTTACTAAAGATGGATAGTGGTAAAGGTCTGTGTTTATTGAGCCAGTCTATCACCTTATTCCTTAGGTACGAGAAGGATTCTTGGTCGTCCTTTTTAGAACCGGGACCCCAGCCAGAACTACCAGGTATGGACTGGTTTCTGGTGGCAAGTCGATATTAATCCCCCCTACATCATCAGACCCCTTATGAGCCCCAGTCCCAGCCCCGTCTTTCAGATGTGCTGGAGTGCTACGTCTAGGTGAAGCAAATGGGCCCTGTGCAAGAGCATTTACTGGGGGAGCTATTGCAACCTGCTTTGCTCGACTCTGGTCTGAAGAAGTTGCTGTGATAGCTGCATTCCCCCCCGATAGCATAACCTTCGGGGGGGGAAGCAGCTTTAGGAATGACCACCTTGTCCATGCTATCAACAATTCTCAACGACATGGACTCAATTTTGCTGAGTTTTTGTTCTATCCCAGCTAACCTGTCAACTACAGGGCGAAGAAGAAGATTAAATAAATCGCCTATTTTGGCCAGTAGGGAGTCCTCCTTTGACAGCCCGCTCTCTAGGCCACTAACTCCACCCGCGATCTGTGATACCACCCCCGAGGGAGCCTCATTGGATGAGTGTACAATTGCCTGAGTGGACTCGGGCGTCTGCCCCTTTACATCCATTAGGGTTCTCTTGCGTTTGGGTTGTTTCTCTTTTTTCCCTTTTATTGTATGAGCCAGCCCCTGCTTATTCTTGGGGATAGCCCCTTGTCGTCTTTCCCGGAGTTGCCTGGGACATACTTCCCTAGGTTGACTAGGTTCGACTGTGGCCTTGGGAGCAGGTAACAGGATCAGATCGAATGCCGTGGACTGATTCCCTAAAGAGGAGTTGTCCAAGTCGCACTCTGCCAAACCATTCAACAAGGATTCTGGAATAACAGATATGCCAATGTTAGATAAAAGGACATGGTGGACAGGTGAGCGTGCATTAGCAATGTGTCCCATAGATGATCTCCTAGCGAGTTCCAAATCCTGAGAGACACGCCTCTCCATCAGGGAGATACTCTGATCTAGTGCAGTGTTAACCTTAATTAAAAAATTGTCCATAGATCCAATTAAGGTTGTGTTTGGTGCTTTAGGATTAACACCCTTCTGAGCCATAGCAGTAATATTTAAAAAAGATAAAGAGTTAATGACTTACAGTTGGCCCACGGAATTGAAATGAAAGGGAAGGTGGCCCAGCCTCCTCTGGCCTGAGAGGGCCCGCCCTTTGCCCGGGCTTCGCCCGGCGTGCGCCCTTCGCCGATTATATGCGCCTCCAGGTGCTGGCGCATCGTCAGTGGTGCGCGCCTGCCGGGGGTTGTGGTCCCGGGGCGGCGGCGCGAAGTTTGGCGTTACTGACTCTGGCCGGTGGCGGCGTGAAAAATGGCGTGGGTGACTCTTGCCGGTGGCGGCGTCCTCCTCCTCCTCCTTCTAGCAGCGTTAGCAGTGTCAGGTAGGTTACACCTGCTCCTGCCCCTTCTGGAATCGTTTCCCCGTTCTGCCTGGATTTCTTCTCCTTTCTTTGGGCTAAATCGGGCCCTTCCCCACTCTTCCGGGGCTAGAGACCGATGCCCCGTGTAATAACGCCCGGAACTCTTCAGCGCTCGTTAGCGCCTCGGCTGCAGCGTCTCTGCTGCAGCGTCTCTGCTGCAGCGCGCCTGTCCACCCACCGCCGATCCCTTGTACCTCCGGTTGGATCTGGCGGTACCGGAAGGCTGCGGGGAAGCTCCGGGAAGACTCCGATTGGTCTCTGGGGTGGGGTCGAATCTTCGTGCTTTCCCGACGACCAGCGGCCCTGATCCTTGGTCGGCGATCAGTGACCTGGGCTGCGCACATCTCGGCTCGGCACTCAGCTCACGACGGCTCAGATTTTCCTTCAATAAGTGATTCCATTGGAGTTGGAGGGGGATATTTTGAGGGACCACAACCCATGTCATGAGCCTGAGCCACTGTGCTGGCCACCATTTTTTAGTGCAGGATCTTAGGTCATACCAGCTTTTCTTTATTTCAGGAATGGTCCTTTGTGTGACACCAAAAGAACTCACTTTTTCCAGGATGCTGTTCCAAATTTAGTTTTTGTGGGCCTAAGCTACAGAAAAAGATGATTTGCCAAACAGCTGGTCCACGTGTGCCACACATTCCTCAGTCAACAGCTCCAACTCTTTATTCGAAAATTTTACTTTCCACTTCCTGCTGCTGAGGTCCTTATACCCATCATCATTAGACATGGTGTTTTAGGGAAATATGCATCTAATTGCCAGTAGTCACACAGGAACACAACTTTCTTCCAGCACCTTGCTAGACTTCTGAGTTATGTTCACACACTGTATTTCTAAATTCCCTGGATCTTACATCATAAATCTGCATCCAAATTGTGACTTTTCCTAATTGTGAGTTCCTATTTGAAAATCGCATTAGTACGAATTCCAAACAGGAAATTTCCGAATTGCGATTGTGAATTTGTAGGAATCTCTAATAGCGGAATACTAGCCTATGTAGATGTCATTTTGTGATTGCCAAATAGAGATTTCTATTACTTTACCACTGTTAACTAGTGCTACAGTGCTTCTGCTCTCTACCCTGAACATGCTAATATTGGTTCATTCCTAATGGCATATTTAATTTACTTATAGGTCCCTAGTAAAGTGGTACTCCCTGTACCCAGGGCTTGTAAATGAAATGCTACTTTTGGGCCCGCAACACTGATTGTGCCACCCACTTAAGTAGCCCCTAACCCTGTCTCAGGCCTGTCATTGCAGAGCTTGTGTATGCAATTTACACTGCCATGTCAACCTTGCAAAATTTACTTTTTGCCAGGCCAAAACCTTCCCTTTTTATACATATATATATATATATATCAAGCACCTCTAAGATAGGCCATGAACAACCCAGAGAGGAGGGTGCAATTAATCTAATAGGCAGGGTGTGTACCTTTTCGTTTCACATGTCCTTGTAGTGAAACACACTTACATTTTTTGCATTACTGCAAGGCCTATCTCTTCTGTGAGATAGCATTGGGATTATATTATTATATTTAGTAAGTGTAATTCTCAATTGTGAAAAGATAGAATTCTCAAGTTTGGTGTCTCTGGAATCACAATTTAAAATCCAAACTTATGGTGGAATCAGATTTTAAATTGCAAATCTGAAAATGCCACTTTTAGAATAGTTGGCTTTTTTTTACTTTAACAATGTGATGGTCTGTCTCTGATCAAATGTCTGGGGTCGGTGTCAGTTGGGCTTTGTGTATTCCCCCTAGACAGCCGCACATTATGGGAGTTTAGGTGTGCCTTGATGGTCCATACAGGCAGGATGGAAGAGAGGAGCTGGACCCAGCCTTACTCATACCTGAATAGACTGTGTCCTGTTCCCATACAAAGGCCAGCTTACCCCTAAATAGTGAGTCAGGAGCCAGGTCAAAAAAGGGAGGATCTCTGTGCATTTTAAAGGCCTGACTTTGAAGTCTCCCCCATTTGAAAGGACCATCTGGATATAAGTACTGGACCTCTGACACAACCACTTCAGTACATTTATGTACCTGTTGAAAATATGCCAAGAAGAAGGGCTGCTAGGCAGCTGAAGGGCTGTCACTCTGCTGGACTGCTGTTTTGCTTGACCCTTGCTTTGCTGTGCTGACATACTGGCCTGTGACCCTCCTGCCCGGGCAAGAAAGACTAGACCTGCTTTACTTGTTCCCAGAACCCAAAGTGATTCCATGTGCTAGCTGGCAGGCCTCCTGATCTGAAGTCTTAGGGACATAAGAGACTTCCCCCACCCTGCTTCTGCATATGGACTCTGCAATCTGTGAGCCTGCCCTGCCAAGTGGGGACACCCCAGTCCTGGACCCTTGGAAGTGGACCTAAGGTGTTTGCTCTAGCGGAACTAACGCATCCTCTGCTGAACCAACGCATCGCCTCAAGAGAGCGGATCGAAACTGGCCCATCTACGCTACTGCATGGATTGGCTCTGATGCATCACTGCTGCTGCATGGATCAGACTTGACACATCACCTTTGGAACCGCTGATGCACGACGCTCTCCCCAATACAATGTCCTTGTATCTCTATTGACAGCAGCATTGAGGGTGATGCCAAAACTCCACATTGCAGCTTTCCCACTCATCAGCGCTGACGCATCCTTGACTGCGCAATGCTTCTTCAACACCGTTCTTCGCATTGCAAGCACCATCAACAGGATCCTTAATGCACTGGGATGTCGCACTGCAGCCTTGCCAAATCTCGAAACCAATGCATTGCCTCTGCTGCGCGACGCACCCTCGACCCGAACCCATGCAGCGCTTCACTACCTCGAATTAAGGTACTTTTGTTCAACGGGTTTAACTCAGTCCCTGTATCTGGCCCACGATCCATCATGGGCGGCCTGAACTTTTGCCTTTGTCCCGGTCCAGCATGACCAGATAGCCCATTTTAGTGCTTTACACTTCTTACCACTATTTTTACTTAAAACCTTTAAAAGTCAGTATCTCAAGTTCTACGTAATGGATTTTTGTTGTTTTGATCTTGATTTATTTATTAAGAATCACTCTATTTTTCTAACCTGTTGTGGAATCTTTTGTGTGGTGTTTTCACTGTTTTACTGTTTGAAGTGTTGCACAAATACTTTACACATTGCCTCTAAAGTTAATTCTGACTGCTCTGTACCAGAGGGTGACCACAGGTAAATTTAAGGTTTGCCTGCTTATTACCCCAACTAGGATGGTAGTTGCTACTTGATTAGGGCACATACCTCAGTCAACCAACAACCTAATTTCTAACAGCCAACAATTAAATTCAACCCTTCGTCCTTGAATTGGAAGTAAAAAATCTTTAGCTGGGCGGCAGCAGTTTGTGACCTCAACCACTGGTTCCATGAGGTTGGATAGCAGGTAGACGAAGTCTGGATGAATCCATTGACTTTTGATGTGAAAGCTCAAAGTGAGAATTTTTTTTATTTAGCAACCAAAGAAGGTCCCTGAATGACTGGATACTTTTGGTGCCTTTGCTTGAAGCAGATTTCTACGTTCACACTTAAACACATTTTTGGAGCTCAGATTTCTCCAGTTGGACAAGGCTACAGGCTGTAGCCAAAGAGGTTCCCACAAGGCCTAATACCTTCTCCACGAGGTCCTACTGAATCAGGCATCCTGCTGCAGAAAAGCTCAGAGCAGAGGAAGCGTTAAACTTTAGTCCAGCGGCAGTGCACCTCAGATTGGCTTAGAAGGTTTGTGCCGGTCCTCCACAGGTCTTTGGAGACAAAATATTTTTAAGTCTTAGGTTTCTGAGGATGTTAGGAGGAGTACTCTCTGACACAGCCCAAGGTCCTGGACCTCAGAAACATCCCTTGGAGGTTAGGACTCACTTCAGCAGAAGCCACCATCACGGCTCAAGACAGGTGCAGTTGGAACTGGTTAGGTGGCTAATGTAGTAAAGGCCTCCTATAACGTGTTTTGGCCCTTTAGCTTGAACAGGGGGACAGCTTTGTGAACTCTGGAGTCCACGACTTTGACCTGCATACAGGAGGAAGAGCAGGTCAGTTCTTCAGGGCTCTTCTCAGGACTTGAACAGTAGTTTCAGTCCTCTTCTGATCTTCCTCAGGTGACTTCTAACCACTCACTTACCAATGGGGTAAACGTTCCATTGAGTTTCCATACCTATGTTTGCAGCATTGCAAACAACCCCACAATGCTCCTCTCTGCCTAAATCCAAGATGGTGAAACCTCCTCCTCTGTGGTCACTTCAAATCAGTTCTGGGAGCAACTTGCTCCCTTCTGTGATTGAAGCCTGGCTGACTTAGGTAACAGAGAAGGATAATGTGCAGGTGTCATGTGACACCTGCCTGTGACAGGAGAGGACATTTTGAAGAGAATTACGTTCCTGGGCATAGCCCAAATGATCATCATGCTGGAGAAATAGAAACATCAAATCCACACACAGAACCCTAGAGCTTTCTAGGGGAGGGAACTAGAGGCTACGGGGTGTTCAGGGTGAGATGGCCTCCAAACCTAAAATGAAGGTGGCCCGTGATATAGTGGATGTTTAAAAATCAATGTAAACACCAAAATACATTTATTTGTTAGGTATTTACTTGATATTAAAAATCTATGTTGGGATTTGGGGAGCTAGTACCCATCATCACCAGTGCCGTCAACATGTTTCTGCAAAATTGGCCCGAAGGGTCCCTGGCATTCATCAGGACAAAGTAACTAAGGCTCCTATCTAACCTCTTCTGGTTTAGATACTACCACTACTTAGGGTGACCTGTGTCATCCTCTACCTACAGTTGGGGTTCCTCGAAACCTGTACAATAAAGGTAAGGTTGTATCAAAAAAAGGGGGGTTGCCCAGACATATTTTTAAAATCAGAAAATAACAACAAATGCACAATGCATATTATCAAAATTACGTTTGTGGTTGTGAAACACATGTCAATGAAAACGTGGCGCACATAAATAGTTGAAATCCTTAAGTGTTGTTAGACCAGCTCACATTCTTACCTCAAGTAAGGGTCCTAATTGCCCCAAGGGAAGAGGGACAGAGGGACCCCTGTAGTCACACTCCTAAGATAAAATAATGAGAGGTAAAATCACAAATGCAATATGTCCACATTCTCAGACTATGGGCTCCAAAATGTGAATCTTCTGGTTCCTTATTCATCCACCCATTCCCACCCTCACTGCCTCAAGGTGTGTCCCTTGCTGTTCTCCTAAAAGCATCCTCTCCTCTCCCCCACTCGTGGAGGAGTGCCTGCTCCTTTTATAGGTACTTTGGGGCAGATTTATGAGGCCCTTGCGCCTCTTTGCGCCGCAATTGCGTCACTTTATTTGACGCAACGGCGGCGCAAACAATGCGCCCCCTATTTACAACGTGACGCATCTAGGAGATGCGTCACGTTGTAAAGCCCTGCGACATAAGGAGGCGTTCTCGCGCAGGGGGGGGGCGTTACTGCGCAGGAATGTCTCCTGAAAATGGCTGAGTGAAATCTATGAGATTTCACTCAGTCACTTTCAGGCCAAGGCTGCATCAAAACCCTGCGCCTGCTTGAAGCAGGCATAGGTCTTGACGCAGCTTTGTGAAGATGGGGCACCCCCGAGCCTTGCTGGAGCTGCGTCGCGCTTGCGACGCAACTCCAGCAATGCGCCACCTTTCCGGCACAGATGCGTCACGCATCTGTGCCATTTTTGCACCATGGTGCGCCGCATTATAAATGCGGGGCACCATGGGTGGCGGAGCTGTGGCGCACTGTGGCGCATCCCTGGGGATGCGCCAGTTAACATAAATCTGCCCCCTAGTAAATACCTTAATTGGCTCATTGGCAGCACATGCAGAAATTGGTGGCGTAATGTGTGCCCCATGATCCGGTGTCCAGGCTCGTTGCCTGGATGGTGCGTCCAATTAAAGCCGGTGCACTGATTTCCCAAAACACTGGAGGTCCGGTGAAAATGCCTGAGGTGATACGTTTCTGGGGTCCCAAACAAGGTTGCCCAGGGGCCGTGTCATAGCGCTGAGATGTCGGGCGGACGCGGGTCTGATCCGTCTGTTTATGGAGTGTTATGAAAGGAAGCTGGGGGCGTGGCTTCAGACACACGCCCATGCAGTCATGCGGCCACTTCAACTGACGGTGGTGCTGAATGACTGAGGCCTAAGTTGCTGTGAACTGTTGTTGCTATGTGTTTCATTCACAATAAATTTAAAGAGGACAGTGCAAATATATTAATTGTGTTGATTAACCGATTAATATTTACAACAAGGTTTTCTTAGAAAAATATCCAGTTTATTTATGTTTCTCAGCTCCAATGAAGCGGTTTCAAGGTGGTAAGTGACGGTCTGTAAGGGGGGAAAATGATGTGTGAACTGAAGGGAGTACCAGGTGTTTTATTGGGGACAAAATTCAAAGGGTAGACCTATTTGTAAACATATATTTTTGTGAAATTTTGTTCCACAGGTACTCATAACTAATATTTTGCGTTATTGCGGCTTTATTGTCCAATCTGAAGCCATGGGATCTCATTGTTAAGACCTGATTCCCATGTTCTTAGACGGTACACCCAGGGTTTTTAACAGGTGTGGAGTCTCTTCTGTATTGTCGCAGGGATTCTGTGCTCAGACAGAACTGTGCATAGAGGCTTGGAACCTTAGTGAATTAGGATGTCCCAAAACTCACCTTAGTACCCAAAAATCCCCTACCAGACTAGCAATCAGTGTCTCATTGGTCATCATAAACTCCCAATGCTTAGACAAACCAGAACATGAACTTAGTACACCTCAGGTAACGTGGAACACATGAACACTCTTTCGTTATACAATCATTTCAATCCAGAACCAGGAGTAAAAGAGGACACGTGCATATTTGAAATGTTTATTCACTAATGCAGCGCTCTCAAGCGCAGTATCTTAGCTAATACAAGCAAACATATTATAAGAAACAAATTAATCAACATAGTCACTAGTCCATAGAACACAAACGGTGCAAGCATAGTATTATGCTAAAATGAATAGGGTTTAACAAAACCTAAATCTCACCCTCCCTAGCTAGTATATTATATTATATCTAAGAAGGTCTCTTTTGGGTTTTAGTAGAGCGGCCCCATACCTCAAGATCCTAGTGGTAAGGGATCACATCATCAGCAACCAGCTCTCTGCATGTGAAGCACTATCAAGTGTGTTTGTATGCTCTTGTGCAAAGCAATATAAAACGCGCCTAAAGCCAGAACTTGGCTGCAGCTGCATGTATGTTATGTCTAGGGACGTGCGAAGATCAGGGCTCATAACAACTACTGTGTTGAGATATCCTTGAAGGTTTCAGCACTCACTGTACAGACACAGCTCGCCAAGCAAGGCTGATATCAGTGTAACAACATAATATTCTCGAAAGAACCGAAAACATTTTACTAGGCTCAAAGCTAAAGCAGCAGAAATGTGTCGTGTTCAAAAAGCAGCAGAAAAGAAAAATGCCGTTTAAACTCATAAAAAGCTCATGCTAACTTAACGCAGTAATCAGGCTACATCTATCCATATATCAGTATGTTTGGGCAAATAGAATTCTTTTTCTCAAGGACCACCCATTTCTATTCCCATCCTGATGACCTTTCTCTTAGTAGTGATGTGTCTGTTTGGTGGTGTTTCTTTTTCACCTAATAGTACTTCGGTGTTCATTGATTTTCATTTTTATTTTCCTGGTGGTCATGCCTACGTAGAAGAGGTCACACGGGCATGTAATGAGATACAACATTTTCACTGTTACAGTTGGTGAAGTCCTTCAAGATCCATGCTTTCCCCATTTTTATGTCCACCTCTTTCATGGGTCATGTGTATTGGCAAGCTACGCAGTTCCCACAGGGATAGTTGCCCACGGGCCGCTGGCGTTCCCATAGGTTGTCTGAGTTTGGACTTGTCGGGTGGTGTTTTTGTGTGAACCAGTTAATCGTGGATATTCGTGTTCCTTTTGTTCTCTGCCTATTGAAATTTTCTGCACTATATATTTTGGACCCTATTGGAAATGGGCGTATATGCAGTGACACACACCATTCTGTCGTTGTCTTGTTTCTCATGGTTCTCAAGCAGAGCATCCCGATTGTTGTTCCTAACTCTTTTTATGGCTCTTGTCACTAATTTTTTAGGGTAGTGGTGTGTGACTAATTTGTCCTCCAAGGTTGGTGCTTGCGTATCATAGACGTCCAGGGAGGAGCAGTTCCTCCTGATGCGAAGGAACTGGCCTATGGGGAGGTTCTGTTGCAGTGTCTTAGGGTGGAAGCTCTCAAACATGAGAAGACTGTTTTTGTCTGTTGTCTTGTTGCGGACTCTTGTCTTCATTCAATCTTTGTCCAGTGTTATAACCTGGTCTAAGAAGACTGCTTCATGCTTGTTGATAGTATATGTGAATTTCAAATGTTCGTCCTTTGAGTTCACCCACTCTGCAAATTCTATTGCTTGTTCTTTGTTGCTGCGCCACACCATAAAGACATCATCGGTGTATGTGCGCAAACGTCTCAACTGTTGCCTGTAGGGGTTGTCTGGGTTGCAGATGTGGTCTACCTCGAATTGTTGCACATAGAGGCATGCCATACTGGGGGCAAAAGTGCTCCCCATAGATGTACCCATTATCTGATGGTATATCGTGCCTTCATATTCAAAGATGTTTTCAGTAAGTGCAAGTTCTGCACATTCTAGAATTAAATGCCTTATGAATTGCCAATCCCTCTCCTGTAGGATGTGTTCAACCACGGTCAGGGTATGTCTTTTTGGCATGCTTGTGTAGAGAGCCTCAATTGCCATCGTGATGATCCAGTCATCTGTGGGGTTGATTTCCATGTCTCTTAGTAAGCATAGGACGTCTTTAGTGTCTTTCAGATTATGATGTCTGCTCAAGAGGTTTAAGGAACCAGTCAGAGAACCTTGAAAGTGGTTCTAGCACTGAGCAAATCCCCAATACCAGTCTACCTGGTGGTGGATCCTTGTTTTTGTGTATCTTGGGAAGGGTATAAAATCTTGGTGTGCATGGTGTGTCACCCAGGAGAAACTCTGCTTTGTGTTTTGTGATCCAGTCATTCAGCAGGCCCTCCTCCACTGGGGTTTTAATCTTGTTGGTAAGTCTTGGTGTCGGGTCGGTCTCAATGATTTCGTAACTGTTGCTGTCGGACAAAAGTCAGATGCATTCGGTTTGGTACATATGGTTATCCATAATGACCATTACTCTGCCCTTGTCCACTGGCTTTATAATTAGCTGCGTTTTCTTTTTCAGATTCTCCCCTTCTTAAGTACTGAAAGACCTTGTTGATTTGGCAATCAATAGCATCTACTTCTTTCAGGACAACTTGTTCAAAAGCCATAACACCGCAAGTCATTTCTACGACTTGCTGTAGCGGGGGCACTGGACTTAGGACTATTCCAACTCCAGCGTGTACAACAGTAGGGAAGGTGTTGGAATAGTAAATTATACTATTCCTTAGTTTAGTGCACCCCCTACAACAAGTCATAGAAACGACTTGCAATGTAATGGTTTGCGTTGTAACAACGTGGTCATTGTAATGAACGCGTTGTAATCAATCACATGCGTTGTAGCACATGCGATGTAAAGGCTGTTTCCCGTGTTGGGGATATAAAGGTGGATTTTTTCCTGAGGCCTGTGTTGGTGACTCCCTGATCCCGGCTAGTTTCTTGGTTTTTGAAAAAGCTTTTCAATGTAATCCTTTGAAGAAATTGTGCCAATTCTGCAAAGCTATACTCTCTTGCTTAGAGAACCTGGGGGCGGATGTGTGCCTTCTTCAGGAGACACACATTCTCCCAAAGATTGGCACCGTATGAGGTCCAAGGCAGTTCCCCGGCAATTTTTCTCCTCGGCTCACGATAAGACGACAAGAAAGTGGGGTTGGCCATATTGGTAGCTGGGGCTTTGCGGGGACATTTCGAGATAAAGTGGCAGACATTAAGGGACGTCTCTTGGCCTACAGGTTTGAGGTAGGGGTTCCAGCCTGGTGGTGGGGTCCGTCTATGCCCCCAATTTGTGCAAGGAGAAATTTTTGAAGGCGGCCATATCTGAGAGCCTGGGGGCACAGGAGATGTGGCTACTCATTGGCGGGGTTTTTAATTTAGTCATTGACACAGCGGCATACAGATCGTACAAAATATACGCTCAAACAGGGGCATTGTCACGAGAGGGGAAGCAGTGGTTCAAATCCCGAGTGCAGCTGAGTCTCTGGAGGGAGGCACACCCACACACCTCACATTTTTCTTTTTAATCGCATGCCCATGGTTCGTAAGCAAGGCTAGACCACATACTAGCACATCGGAGCTGCAGCTTCTCGTCCGGGAGGTAGACATTTTTCCTGTAGCTCTCTCAGATCATGACGCGGTCACAGTGTCTCTGGAGATCCTCTGCCCGAGACATAGATCTGGGGGCTGGAGATTAAGGGAAAATATGCTACATAGACCAGGGGTGAGGGATCAGATCCTTAAATGCATCACAGACTATCTCTCCCTCAATGATTCCCTCGATGTTCCCATCTACACTCTCTGGGGGGCCTTAAAGCTGTGGTATGTGGGGAATTCATAGCGATAGCGGTGGCTGAGAATAAGGAGCACAAAATTAAAGGAGAGCCGCTAACGGCCCAGGTTCTTGAACTGGAGAGGGTGCACAGCAGGATGGGAGCACTGAGGGTCTGGCGGCAGTTGAAAGCGGCGCAGGCCCAATTGGCGGGGATTGATTTAGACCGGGCGGAGTACGCCGCACTCCGGCTCAAGCATTCTTACTATATTGGGGAAACAAAATGGGGCGTATGCTGGCGAGCAAGTTGTGAGCCCGAACCCAGCGCGCGAGGATACAGGCCATCAAGTCGGCCTCGGGAGGTGCAGAGAAGAGCGACAATGGGATTGCAGAGCTTTCCGGGCATTTTATGCCAAGCTTTACCAGAGGGACATGCTGTCCCGCGCTCATATTATGGAGTGCCTGCAGGATACCCACACAACAGCGTTGCTCCCGGGGCTGATGGAGATACTTGGTGCCCCAATCAGGGTGTAGGAAGTGATAGGAGCGATTTCTCACCTTAAGCTTTTGAAGTCACCGAGACCAGACGGCTATTCGGCCGAGTTTTATAAAGCTTTTTGCCAGGTTTTTGCTCCACTTCTGACAAGATTGTTTAATTCTTTCACTGGTCCTGGGGCGATACCGTCGGAGATGCTGACCGCGTCGATTGTGGTTTTACCGATGCCTAGGAAAGATTCTACAGTGTGTGATTCTTATAGCTCAGTGTTGCTCTTGAACGTAGACCTGAAATTATTTACGGGTATACTTGCAGCCCGTCTGGGCCCGCTCATGCCGGGCATCATCGAGCCGGACCAGGCCGGCTTCATCCAGAATAGACAAAGCAGCAACAATACCAAGAGCATTTTACATTTGGTTGAGAAGGCCCACTGTAAGAACATGAATGCTCTTCTCTTGTTGGTCGATGCCGAGAAGATATTCGACTAGGTGGAGTGGGTCTATCTCGATTAGGCTTTGGTGCAATTCGGTCTGGGAGACAGGTTCAGCGCCTAGGTTTTGAGCTGCTAGAATGCACCCATGGTGACTATTAGAGTCAATGGGGTCTCATCTCAGCCTTTCAAGATGCAGAGGGGGACGCAGCAGGGTTGCCTGCTGTCGCCCCTCCTTTTTGCGCTATACATAGAGCCGCTGGGCCAAAGGATTAGAGACAACCCCAGTATTCAGGTCATCCCATTTGGTGGGGAACAGCACACGATTAGCCTTTATGCTGACAAATTATCGTGTCCCTGGAAGACCCGGAGCATTCAGTCCCGGCTTTCCTACAGAAACTGGAAGCTTTTGGACAGATATCGGGTTTCGGGTCAACGTTGGGAAGTCATTGGTTCTCTGGCTGAGTAGCCAAGGGGTGGTGTCCACGTTGGGAGGAGCTACATGCAAAGGGATAAAAGTCATGTCATCCATGCTGTACCTTGGCCTGGAGTTAGCCCCCTCAGTGGCACACACGGTCAAGCTGAACTGCTCCGAATTACATTTTCAGATCATTAGGGAGCTGCAGAAATGGAAAAATCACCCACTGTCACTACTGGGAAGAGTGGCAGCGATGAAAATTTTGATACTCCCCAAGGCCTTATACCTGTTTCAGACTCTCCCGGCGTGGCCCACACCAGGCATTCTCCACAAGGTACAGAAGGGAATACAACAGTTCATATGGGCAGGGGCCCGACCAAGGATGCGAAATGACCTGGGCTGTCTTCGTCCTGATGAGGGGGGCCTGGGCATTCTGTGTTTATGGGACTACTTTAAGGCGGCACAGCTTAGGTTCTTCGTAGAATGTCAGCTGCCAGATTCAGAAAAAAGGTGGCTGTTCCAAGACAGAGCATTGGCAAAACTTTCCCTTTGGAAAGTCCCTTTATTCAAGAGAGCCAATCGACCCCAAAAACTGTGTGGATTTCTTATTACGCACACACAACTCCGGGTGTGGGATTGGATAGTCATCAAGAAGAGACTGGCATCTTTCCCCTTGCCCATTACTCCTTTACTGGAGAACAGGGTCTTTGCACAGGGAATGGACAAACAAGCGTTTTTGGGGTGGAGGGACACTGAAGGCAAGTCTGCGGGTCACTTCTTCGACCTCAATAGAGTCATATCCTTCCCAGACCTTAAACAATTTTGTTACCTGCTGTTGAGGCATTGGCATCTCCAGCCAGAGGTACAGGCGAAGGTTAGCAGGAAGCTGACTAAATATGAAAGGTGGTTGGTGACCAAACCTTCAGATAAGAAAGTGATCTTTGAATTGTACGACATGATACGCCCACACTCTCCCGGGGCTCCAACGGTTAGTCAGAAACACTGGGCAGTCGAATTGGGAGGAGCCCTCACACCTAAAGAATGGAAATATATTTATTACAGAGCCAATCATAAGGCACAGAACATAGCTAGCAGAGAGATGGCAGTCAAGGTGGCCATGTAATGGTACCTCACACCAGCAAGCCTAAATAAAGGGAACCCAGACCGTAGTTCGAACTGCTCGAGGGGTTGCGGGCAAGGGGGTACAATGACACATATGCTGTGGGAGTGCAAAGAATTGGAGGGCTATTGATAGGCGATTTTAGACGAGATAGATAGAAGGTTTGAGATGCAAATCCTAAGATTTCCAGCCTATGTAATTCTTGGACTACCCAACCCCCTAACATACCCATTGAAAACTAGGCGGGGTCGTCAGACAGGCTTGGTCTTGGAGGCAGCCCTCCAAAACGTCTTATTGTACTGGGGCACACAGATCAAACTGACATACCTAGGGTGGTTGCACAGGCTGTGGTATATCCTAATGATGGAAAGAATTCAGGCTTCACTCACCAACTCCATGACTACTTTTAATGATGTTTGGCAGCCCATAGTATCTTTGCTGGCCACTGAGATGAATGAGGTCACATGCCTGAGGTGTTTAACCTCCTCCTCCTTACATATCCAAACTCACCACCTGCAAGCCCTTGACTCTTACCCTGGAACCTGATCACAAGGCAGTTCTCTTTTA
The DNA here is from genome assembly GCF_964263255.1 of Lissotriton vulgaris. NCBI lineage: Eukaryota > Metazoa > Chordata > Amphibia > Caudata > Salamandridae > Lissotriton > Lissotriton vulgaris. The sequence goes on from NC_141689.1 coordinate 535,353,328, forward strand.
CAATAGGCCTTAAGCACACCAGTTTGCGGGAGGAAAGGGGGGGAGAGGTCTATGTTCTGGTTTTGCTCTTTTGATTTCCTATTCTTCTATTACATGGCTGCTTATATGTTTGACTGCGCTACGGACACACTCAGAGATTTCATGGACTTCTGCTATGGTTAAAGCCGGGACTGACTCCAGAGGCATTGATGTTTTAGCTGCAGTGCCTGCTTTGATTGAGCCCAGCTGGGGAGACATGCTGGGGTGTGGTCAGACTATTGGTATACTTGCTGTTTTATTGCTGCAGAATGTCAATAAAAACAAAATTAAACCTAAAATGGTATGCTGCATCTGCTTCAATCATGCAAACCACAGGGGCCCCCACATTAGGGACACCATGCACAAATAAGTGTTGAGTAACGGCAGGGTGGCAGTTAGCCACAATATCAACAGCCATAATCAATTAAGCAAAGGATTCAAAAAGGCAGCACAAAGTAGGGTATAATCCTTTTAACTTTCAAGCTTGAAAAACCAAAAGAAATAGGTGTGTCCTAAACAATGTGGATGAGAATTCTCAAGCCCCACGGACTTCTCTGCAGAACAGTGCAAGGGTATTGTGTACAAGCACAAGTGCTACTCGGGGTTCCCATGAATACGTACCAGACCAAATGTTGGTGGTGTAATTTTGCAGGAATTTGCTCAGGAACGGAACAATGCTTGGGACCATAGAACCTCAGTTGTTAGGGACTGAGTCACCATACCACCTCAGTACCATGAACCCAAGTTCGACTAGCTATAGTGTCTCACTTGCCCTCCAACTCATACCCAGAGGAACAAGTGAATTGACACCACAGAAGACAACACTCCGACCCTCTCAGGGACGTGGTACCAGGACACCACCTTTCGCTCACACAGTCATAATTGTTCACAATATTATATGAAAGAGACACAAAGGAAGTTTGACATTTTTATTTAAATTATCCTGTTCTGAAATGCAGTATACGTGCCATAATTAGAACACAACTGCCTAGCAAAAATACCATCATCATTGTCAGCAAACTGTATAATATGAAAAGACCTGTCATATTATAAGACAGAATAGCATAACCCTCCTTCCCTTCTACAGAAGCAAAACTGAATATACAGCAAAGATCTCTGGGTTTAGCAGTGGTCTCCGTTTTTTAGCATACACAGATGTACATTCTACATCTCAGATACAGCCATGATCTTCTCTCAGGAAATATCTGCCTCTCTCTGTTGTTACATTACTGTGCGGGCCCTTATGACAAGGTTCACATGTTCATAAACAACAGCTGCATTTCTTTCTTGTGTCCAGGTGCGAGTGCCTGACCAGAACATAATAGCAAGGGGCATTGTTGTTTGACCCAGTCTGCTGTTCAGACTAAACCCCAGGAAAGAACAGAACGAAAAAGCAAATGCAGGTTCTGTGTGAAAATATAATGTTAAACAGAAGCAAACATGATTATATAGTAACGTGTGCAAAGCTAATGCGGCCTGTGTCATGCACAGTTAGGCTAACACAGGGAAAGCTACAATAGGCCCTGTATGGAGCACGTGACAGATTCTAAAGAAGGGGTGGGCAGTGAACTCCACTCCGCAGTTCACAGAGTTTTGGCCACCCTGCACTCTGTGTACCATGCGGATTTCCCCCAAAATCTGCAAAGTGGGGCAGAGCGGTTTTTGCTCTTGCGCAGTTCACCAACATTAAGTTGGCAAGCGCGAGTGAGGAAAATAATATTGAAGATCACCTCCCTGCATGATTTCTCAACACAGGTGCTCACGGCGAGGTCACTACTGCTCGCGTTGAGAAACCTGCTGCTCGCGTTGAGGAAGCTGCAGCTCGAGTCGAACATCTACTCAAGTGGCAGAAAGAAGCAGTGCCCTTTTGCCCTGTATGTAGTGTCATTCATGCTGATTTTACACTGTGGATCAAACTTCCGGTGCTAAAAATCAGTAGGAGCAGCGTGACTTACAAGACTCTGCGGAGTGAGCTTTTTCCGCAATTTGCAGAGCTCTGTGTACCAGAACTCCGCAAACTCCACCCAGGCCTATTCTAAAGATTTTTTTCAAATTATCATGCTATATATCCAGGACTGGATGAATAGTCATTTTCTGAAACTGAACTCTGACAAAAGAGAGATTGTGGTAACTAAGAATAAACTTCACCTATGGAACCCTTCCTTTTGACCTCCATAGATGGGTGCTACTGCCCCCCCCTCACCTAAAAAAGCAGGTAAAATCTTGAAATCTTTATCGATGAGGAACTATCTATGAAATTGCAGATAGGTGCAGTGACATCATCTTGCTTCCAGCAACTTTGGAAGATAAGGAATATAGGAAGATATTTTTCCTTCGAAGTGATTATTCAAATCATAATCACTTTGGTCATGACCTGTATAGACTATGCCAATGCTCTTTAAATGGGACTCCCCTCTGGCCTAACCCACAGACTGCAAATAGTGCAAAATCAAGCAGCCAGGCTAATTTTCAGTACACCTAGATATTGCCACATAAACCCTTGAGGGAAGAACCACATTGGCTCCCGGTAGCTCAGAGATCCATTTTTGTTTAATTTTTAAATCCCTCCATTGCAACAGTTCAGCATTCATAGCTTCCAGAATCCAGCACCATACCCTACCCAGGTCTTCCCCGCATCCGGCGATAACCACCACCCAGTTAATACGATTCCCAGGCTACTAAGCTTTAACTCCTGTGGCTACATACAGCATTACCCGCCGTCAGCGCAACATTTCACTTTGCAAGATTACCACACACAACGCACCACTGGGTGCCCTTCTGTTTGTGTGTCAAGCCCGACTAGGACCGGGTTGGAATTATCACCGGTCCCCGACTCCACTTTTACCCGACCCGTTTACAGCCCTGAAGAGTCACGGGTTAACACCCTTCTTGACGAAACACGCGTCGGCTGGTTTTCTTGTTCCAACCACCCACCCTCCAATAAAACGACACAAAAAGAACACGTTTGTACGACTCCATCTTTGACATTTGTCTGTGATCAATCATATCACATGCACTCGTTGTGTGCACTGGACTTTGCTTACATTTTACTACAAGGGAGGACTCTCTCCACCCTTGGTTCTCAGAGTTTAGGGTTTTCTCTGACCAAGTTGCACCAACCATAACCACCAATTCTTTGACCCAACCACTACCTGTTGTGCGCCATCATACTTCTGAACACTCATAAACCCTTTGCTGAACTCTAACACCTAGATATTGCCACGTAAACCCTTGAGGGAAGAACCACATTGGCTCCCAGTAGCTCAGAGATCCATTTTTGTTTAATTTTTAAATCCCTCCATTGCAACAGTTCAGCATTGATAGCTTCCAGAATCCAGCACCATACCCCTAACCATCAGCTTAGATTAGCCCACCTTAACTTACTGACTGTTCTTAGACGCAAAAGGAAAAGGTTAGGAGTGACCAGACTTTTGGTCTTTTCTACCCACACTTGGAATGCATTTCCCCTTGAGATAAGATCCACCGTGAACTCCGAGGGATTCAGGAAAAAGTTGAAAACTTGGTGGTCTATTAGGAAGATGGTCGGATGACCACTGCTGGGCCGGCGGCGGTCATCCGCCCGTGATGGCAAACCAGAAAACCCCCAGTCCCATTAGCATTGCGGTGAGATTTTACGCCCGCCACTTTTCTCCCTGTAGCAGTCCGCATGCTTACCTGGCGGGCAAAGCTGGACCGCTAAAATGTGGCTGGTGCAGGGCCAGGCTCCGCCGGCATGATTATGATGCCGGAGGTAGCCAGCCTTTCCGCTGCAGTGGAACCGCCATGGAAAGGCATGTGTAGAATGTCTCCGGGGGCCCATAGCGGGCCCCTAATTTATTTGGGGGGTTGTGGGTGCACTAGGGAGGTACCCATGGTACCCCCCTACATGTCCCTGTACCAGGTGGCAGGCAGTGTGCAGTGCCTGCACGCAGTGCAGGGATATGCAGGACATGCTTTTTTTGGACATCGCGGCGGTGCTGTTGGCAGCAGCAACCGCTGCAATGTTAAATGCCACAATCCGACCGCCTCGGTCGGATTTCGATTGCGGAGCATACTAATTGGGCCAGGGGTTATGCCGTGGTCCTAGCAGGTGGTAGTTTCCCGCTACCATGGCGGTCGGAGTGATTTTCGAATCCTAATAGACCCTTGGTTATTTAAGCAAGCTTATGACTAACTCTGAAAGCTGTTGCCTCTTTCTATCACAGCTCCAAGAGACCTTTTGGTGTACATGCCCTCAACAAATTTCCAAAAACATGGCATAACAAAAAAAATAAACAAAACATGCAGTTATCAACCTTCTAGAAACTCATCAGAAATCAATAAAAAATAATGCAGGACACAGTTCGTACTTAGATAAAATACTGCAAACATTTTCTAGCAATACTTGATTATCACGTTGCAGAACATAACAATATAAACTAAGGGGCTGATTCACAAAGGTATACTTAAGCTTTAGTGTAAGTTTAAAACTTTTTGCAATTCACAAAGGAATTTTGTGAGTAGTATCTATACGACGGCGAAGTTGCCGCACTTGTAGCAGAAACTCTGCACATAACAAGATAGACCGTCATAAAGATACTACTCACAAAATTCCTTTGTGAATTGGAAACATTTGCAAACTTGCAATAAAGTGTACGTTTACCTTTGTGAAACAGTCCCATAACGTGCTTGCTAATAATCACAATTATTCATTTTTCATTGCCTGACATATACTTAACTCAAATAGGGGAATACGTAGGATAGAAAATATGAATGACACCAATGTTTTAAGTGGATCGAAATAGGTGATGGGGGGTCTCTAAATAGGACGTGGTCAAAGAAGCACGGCTAGGAATAATTTCCCAGCAGAGCAGTGTGGCCTATGTAATTAAAGGCATGAAACATGAAAACTAAAATTCTGTGCTTCACAAATCTGTCACTTGTACAGCATTTAAGCCAATACGTTTTGTGTTATTGCATCTAGTCATGTAATGCAACAATGGACATATGCCTAACACAAGGCAAGAGTATTCACTTTGCCAATGCCTGTTAGCAGACTAGCAGTCATTGTGAGATGTGACAGTTCTTTCTTGCCTTCTTGGATCTGGTTCTTATTCCAAAAGGACTCAAGAGTGGTTTAGGTCCAACATTGGGGAACGAAGCCCAACTAGAAGACATAAAGCAGACCCTTCCCTTTACAAAGTATTGGAATTTTCTGACTACACCATCTCTAAACTGTTTGGAGGCCAAGTTTGTCCAGCAATAGGCTCCATCTTGTTCAGAATTTATCAACTAGAAGATGTTTTGCAGAGGGGAGTCACAATCGAACTTTTAAGGTCAGGTGGCATCATCTCTGACTGAAGGAAGTGATCCAGAATACTGGAAATCGTGGATACCAAAGCCTCTTCATGTGGTAAGTGCAGTGAATATATCTTCCAGAAAGCATACATAATCAATGAAGCAGGGCCACTACTTTCAATGTGAAAGGTTGAAAGGAAAAAGGAGGAGCACTTTTATCGGTCCCAGTTTCTTGTTCATCTAGAGCAGCACCGAAGAAGCGCTGTGACTGGAAGCCAAGCAAAAATATCTGTTAGGTGTGTGCACAAAATATTGGAGAAGAAATATCTTGTGAAAAAAATATTGTGTCACAAATATCAATGACAACATCAAGGCCGAAAAATATAATGCAGGTAAGTTTCTAACGGTAAGCAAACTTTAACTGTACTTAACTCCACTTATATATACCTTGATGACATATATATCTTCATGGAATGTAGATGTGGAGTTAAGAATAGAAAATCTGTATATCCTAATTGCACTTACCTTATTGATGTTTTGGCCCTCAATATTTTGACAAGATATTCTGTCTACATAATATTTGTTTCCTCTGTATTTTGTCAGACTACCATCTTTAATATGACCCACTAAATAGTGGTTATATGTTTTACTGCTTGAATGGACAAGGCCTCTGGTGCATAATTCATTTTCAATTTCTTGTATTTGTCATGCAGATTCACTATTCAGATGTAGTGTTTATTCCAAATAGAAGGGTAAGGCCAATGGTGATCGTAGCAGCTTTATTTCCTTTCCTACATCTGGCATGTTTACTTACATACCAGAAGAAGATTAGGGGATTACCCTCAATGTACAGGTAGTATTTTTGGTTGAAATACTGAATATCGACACCAACAATACTATGGTACAAGAATATCAAGCACAGAATATCGAGGATTAAAATATTGAAATGTAAGTACATATAAAGAAATGTAGATTTCTGATTCCATAACTCCACATTTATGTAATTTGAAGATATATTTACTGCGTAGATACATAAATGCAGTTACGCCGGTGCAGGTAAGAGCGGTGGGGTGGGGCGGGGGGTAGTCGACAGACGACGGAATAGGGAAAATATATATATTTTTTAAGAAATCCACTTACCTTGCACTTGCCGCATCACTGACCCGCCCCTTCTTGCTCCTCCCTTCCCCACCACTCTTACCTGCACCGGCCATGACTGCATATAGTTGGAGATAGGAATAGAAAATCTAGACAATTACTAACCTGCTGATAATTTATTTTCATTATTCTGTCCTGGATATTGTGTCCCATCGATATTATGGTTTTGATACTCTGGGGCACACCAGTATTTTCTGCCTGTGCCTATTATTTGGGTTATTATATCACATGACATCTTGATGTTCACATTCAACTTTATGCATTTAACTATATATTTGTCACTCACAGTCATTTTGTCCTTCTTACAGGTGACTTGTTAGGATGCTTGAGTCTGAACTTTCAAAGCTGACTTTACCTATTACTAGGTATGCCACTTGGGGTTTTGTCACTGGATGCTTTGATGGAATATAAATACAAGGGACTGTAGCTTTCCTCTTTGCACAAATAGAAGGAGCCGGTAGCAACTCCTGCTATTGTCTATTCACAATAGCAGAGCCTTCTTCATTATATGTTTGTTCTTCTCCTGGCAGCATACTGGCTTCTGATTGTTTTTGTCATCTGCATAACAAGAACCTAAACTCTGGCTCTTGTCATCCTCCATGTGGCACTTGCACACTTCATTGTTTTTTTGTGCACATTCTTTCACTACAATGGCCAGCAATGCTGTGTAAGATTTTAGCAGAGTTGTGTTTGCTGGAATGTACTTTTATTGCAAGGCTCATTCTGGTTCAATAGGCGCTCATCATTGCCTTATGGCATGGGCCTATGTATTGTGACTGCCAATAGGTCTTGCAGGACCACACTGAGGACAGACAACTGCTCTAGGGTGAGGGGAGATAGTGACTAACTCTGCTGCAATGACTGGGTTCTGTGTTGTGCTCTTGGTGGATGGGCCATGTTTCCTCCTCAATTAATTATCCTCATCATAGGGCATCCTATCCTGGGTGAACTGACTCTTTTCCTTCACAAATGCTACCTACCCGCTAGTTATGCCATCTACTGTTCAATGGGTTTTCTCATGTGACATGCCATTTGCACAACTGACCTAAAGTTGCCTGATACAGCCTCGGGAAAATGTGTGTTGTTGATTCCTGTGTTGTCCATATTTTGAGGGTGGTTGTGATAAAGTAGTTCGCAGACCCTTGTGCTTGCTTGGGCATCATATTGAGGACATTTTGTGCTGGTTACATGGGTGCAGCTGCATCACATGCAAGATGTGTACGAATTCAGAATGTTATGTGGTATTGTCATTTTTATGAGGGATTGGTGGCAGGGACTGTATTGAAGAAGCTGTATAGTACACATGTATGTTTGTGTGCACGTGCGTGTATGCATGTGGGCCCCTGGCATTTGTAGAGATTTGCTCTTCACCATGTTTCCATACACCGATAATACCGACTGTTATGTTTGTTGTGCCTGGAGTGGTGACACGTCCAAGGTAAAGCTCTTTGTATGTTACGCTTTCAAATTATGACCCCCTTTTAAATACAAAATCCTATTTCTCAGAATATGTGGTTTATAAGTGCCATGCAGTTGCGACCGGCATGACTCGCGAGTCGGGGTTTAGCACAGGGAGGAAGGTCGTGCGGGGGCGTGGAGTTTAATTTGATAATAAACAAAAAAAATGATCTTACCTTCCCGCCGGCCAGGTCCCGCGTCGTCTCTACTCCTCTTCTGCTCTCCAGCAGGAACAGGGAGCAGGCAGCCAGGCTTCCACCCCTAAGCTAATCACAACGTTGCAATCAGCTTTGTGATTGGTCGGTACACCGCCCAGCCAGGGGCTAATGGCCCGGCCATGTTCTCCATGTAGGCTGCATTGCAACCTGCATGGAGAAGGGCAGAGTGCGCATGACTGGTTTGGGCCGACCAAACCAGTCATGTGCACTCAGGAGTGAGCACACCACTCCTCCCTTGCCCAGCCCTGCTCACAGAGCAGCCACGCCCACCCACCCACCTGCACGCAACCAAACCATTCTGCTTTCTCGCAGAGCGAGAAGCAGAAACATAAAATGGTAGTTATTACCATTTTATGTTTTTGCTTCTCGCACTGAGAGAAAGCAGTGGGGCAATGCTCCTCCGCCCTAGTGGAGGAGCCACCCCTGGAAATGCCTCAGAGCTGGTTATTCTGTGACGGTCATGTACGTTTGCCTAAGTCTGCCAATACCTCTTTTTACTCCTGTCATATTTTCCATTAAGATGATATCATGTACCTTCTGCTCCCACAAATGAAGCTCGGGTATAATAACGTTTCAAATGACTTGTGGGACTTCCATGCTTTTGGGACTGTGACATATTTGCGGATTCTGCCTCACAAATTCTTTCACCTTTGATATTTTTAGGGATCCATTAATATTGCACTGACCTAGCAGAGATGAGATCTGACATCATGTTTCTCACTAATGGTGGCCTTGTTTAACTCTGCTCTAAACAACCTGTGTTCAATCTAGGGGGGACAGGTTTCCATTTTCATTTTAAAGGACACTTTGCATGCGTCTAGAAACTTTGTGTGCATTAAGACACTTTGGGGAATATTTACAAGTCACTATCACCACCACATTGTCACTAAAAGTGGCGTAGTGGTGGCGATAGGAGCTTTGTCTTATTTACAAGGCAGCGTTAAGCAAGCCACTTAATCTGGCTTAACGCTGCCTTGTAAATAAAGCCCCCATTCACGCTACACTTAGCATGAAAGGGGCGGGCAATGGGTGTTGTGGACGTTCACCTGCTACACCCATTGATTTTGACCCTGCCCCCCATTTACAAGAGCAGCGTAAATAGGAGGCAGCACCAAAACTAAGACCAGGGAAACCCTGGTCTTAAACAGCGGAAACGAGGAGAAATGCTTTATTTCTCCTTGTTTTTGCTGTTTCCATGTGTGCTGCCTTGTGTGGCACACATTGACACAGCAAAACGCCAATGATTGTTTATGTGCAGGAAGGTCCCCCTACCTGCACATAAACAATTATTTTAAAAAATGCAGTTTTGCAACTTCTATGTGTGCTGCATTAGGCAGCACACAGCAGTTATAAAACAGCATTTAAAGATTGTTTATGAGCAGGAAGGGGAACATTGCGTGGCCCAAAATTATCAACTTTTTGGAAAATCATTATCTGTTCCAGAGTCCCCCAAAACTATATGGTTAAATATTGAGGAATCCATTAATGCGATTGGTGTCACTTATTGTACAAGCAGCGTAATCCAAAATGTTTGCACGACTGCTGTTCTCATAGAAAGGAGAGGCTAGCTACCCAAGGAGAAGAGACAACTGCCACTGGAGGTGGTACTGCGACTGCAGACCCATTCATTCCTATAAACAATATATAGAATCAACCCTACAAACTGAGGCCGTGCCTTAAATGACCATTATTGATATGTCTACTCTTGTACCACTTTTCTTGGGTACGTTATTGAAAGTTACATGAAATCTATGTCATATTAAAATAGAAAGCAATATGTACATGTTGATCAAATGGTATGTCTGCTGTAGCATTTTTGTTAATGGAAATAACACATTATGGGATCTGTAACTTTCCCAATTTTAAATGACACTAGCTAAATAAAACGGTAAAATTGTTGATGTATATGGTGTTGAAAAGACATTTTAATTTACCTTTTTTTTAAAAATTATTTCAAAAAAGTAAGCATGTTAAAAAATATGATTCTAAAACTTTTTTATAACAGACATACCACTATTTTAAAAGGAAGGAGCAAGGAAAGATCTAGGAAACACAAGCCAACCCACAGACACAACGATTGCAAGCGAAGTATGTGAATCAATAGTGCCCAGACAACAACAAGATGCCAGACAAGACAATGCATCCATTCTCAACTCTGGCGCTCAGGACAAATGCTGCCTCAGGTTCTTATGAGGCAAAGATGATTAAGGAGTTGTCTTCTTCGAAGATCTCCAAACGGAAGAAATGTTTTTAAAAACATATGAAATCTATGTTAGTTGAATGAAAAACAGTGTTCTGCCATATTTAGGTGAGTTGTCAGATTAAATGAAAGAAGGCTATGAGGCAGTATGCGATATCAAGGCTTTCAATCTCCCAGTTACATCATGGCGGCCTTAACTGAAGCTGTGACCGTCTTTTGCATTACTGTGCAAAAAGAAGGTAAATCTTAAAGCTGCAGACACCACCAACTGACTGACGGTATTGATGAGCACAATCGTTCTGTTAATCATCTTGTTAATGGCATCTATTTGTCAACCAACATAGTAAATTTGCAGGTCGAAATGGGCCATTAGAGTGGTGATATGTTTTAGTTTAAGTACATAAACAATAAATTCCTTGAGGAATTGTTCACATAAGCATTTCACACATATATTGGTCACAAATGTGATCCAGACAGTAAAAGAATTACAACTGTAATCAAGGATGTATTCCAATTTCTCTGTATTTTTTTTTATAATAGAAGTAATTTATTGGAACATTCCATGACAGTATATGTATACACACATTGTGAGCAATACAAACAAAGAAAACAGCAACACTGTAACTACCAAAACAATCTAATAAGATGCGCCAGTTTGTTAGGGGATTGGCGATAGCGTAGACACCCTTTACCAACAAATAATACAGTCAGTACAAATAACAGCCCATATCTTTCACAGTTATTAATATTCAAAACACCTAGAGATAAATTTAAATCCAAAAATTCAAAGGCATGAAGGGTGTGTTGTCGATGTTTTGGTCTTTTATGGCCACATGAGTCTGCAAGATCATCATCAGGACTCAGCGTTTCACATAGGGAAATTCTTATGAATTCTAACAAAACTCACCAGTCAATGCACCCTAACTCAAATTGTGTTGTCTGCTCACAAGAAGCCAAACACCAATGTCCGACCAACCAAACCATGCAAAAGTCTAACCAATTAAACAAATACATCATAAGTGCCGATATGAACGCATACAAAACACCCTAGTGTTACCAAAGCCAACAAATTAAAAATGTAAATACCTTGCTGGTGTCTCACTCACATATAGTGAGATTTAAAAAAGGGATGATACTACCACACCATCACTACGGAGAGAGACTGTGATAAATTTAAACCATTTCATTAAAAAACATACCAAAAAAAGTGAGGAAATATAGGTTCCATCGTACCAACTCGTTCCAGAAACTGTCTCATCTACAAATAAATCAATATGGCCACATCCATGATTAATGAGCAACTAGTGCACATATTCCAACTCGCACACGGGGACAACAACTAATAATGCCCCTCCATCGAAACGTTGGCTGATAATCACTTATTTCAACTTGAGTAAATCTACAGCAAGAACAGCATCAGGCTACTCCATGCGGTCCACGTAAGCTGTGTCTACCCAACTTGAACTTTAAACCCAAGCAAGTCTATACGCATCGCCATATTTGAATATAAAAAATACATCTGCAAAAACGAGTCTCCTTCAAATATATATTCTGAAGCCTGAACAAATCGGATAAAAGAGCATCAAATAATGGGCATCTACTCTGAGATTTACCAAGAGGACTCCATTACAGTCGTGCCATACAAATAACAGCTAATTAGAATCAAGGACTACCGAGGCAACCATGTTTGAATGGGTGCATTCTTAGGCAAAATAGGGTTATGGAGGAGTGCACTAAGTTACAAATAAGCAAGTAATGAATAAGAAACCTGCATATCATCAACAAGTAAATAGCCATATATGTCATGTCCTATTTAAAAGATATCGTGGTCTTGAAAAGGGAACACAGAAGGCAGCCTTAGTAAAAACAATTGTAATACAATGATTCACATAATGTTAAGGCAACAAAAAACACAAACAAAAGCACAACCAGTGTCAACACAGAAAATACTTTACAACAACAATAAAAATATGTTGCAGAAACTTGTGCATGATGATACACATCCAGGAGAAAGGGATACGTCGTATTAAGACTACAAATTAGCTAAAATCTGCCATAATGCCATTCTATTAGTAAATTGAGTCCCTTTTCCACAGTCTTGGCTGGAGCAGATCCACCTGTTCTCCTTCATTATGAGCATGCGATCAACATTGCGTCTCCGTCTAGAGCATTTGACTACCTCTAGCACAAACCATATCATTTCCGAAGGTGCGAGTGACATATTCAAATACTGTTCCACAAGAGGTGCAGATGTTTTTTTGCAATGTTTACAAGATTGATGTTGAATTATTCGTTTCTTTACCTCTTTTGTAGTTTTTCCTGTATAATACAATGAGCAAGGACATTCAATGCAATAAATCACATTTCTTGAAGGACGGTTCGAATTATGCTTTAAAACCCATTCTTTGTCATTGAGTACACGAAAAAGTGGTGTACAGTGGTGGGATTTTGCATACTTGGGTACATTGGTCTCTTGGTGGGAGAAGGGGGTCTGGGGCATGGTTTGTCCGCAGATGTGCTCTACTTAATTGTGCATGTGTGCCATTGTGCCCATCTCCCCCACGTCCCCACAGTCCCTGGTCATTACTCACTCTGGTGCTGTTGTGTCCGGTCATGTTGAGCAGTGTCCGGTCCCCCACGTCCTGCCAATGTCTCCCCACTGATGACTGAGCACACCAATTCCTCCATCTCGTCCAGCTCCTCCCGTGGCGCTGGACTCCCACCTCCAGTCTGCATTGCTGCCTTCAGGTTATTTGGTAGTTTCTGATTGGTTTTGAGCTTCATATCATTCCAGTGCCTCTTGGCCTCTTCCATTGTCCTCTTCAGCGCACCGACTGCATTCACCTTGTTACCCTGTCCTCTCCACGCCTGTCCCAGCCACTTATTCGCGCTCCTCCCTTCTGCAATTAAAACACACCACTACCTCTCCCAACTCCTTGTGCAAACACTCGCTAGATCCTTCACACAATCAATATCACTGCCGGCACTGTCCTTACCAACTGATTAAGCCGGCAGAGATCAGGCAGAAACAGGTGCACAAGCTCAATATGGCACTATTGAATTGCCGCTCCCTGCCTAAACATGCCTCTGAGATCTCATTCTTACTACAGGAAGCGGCACTGGATGCACTGTTTCTTACAGAAACATGGTTAGGACCCAGTTCAGGCCCAGACATTGTCCAGGCCCTGCCTCCGGGCTACTTAATCCAGCACCTTGATCGAACAGGGAACGTAGGAGGAGGGATCGCAATCCTCCATAAGGATCATTTAGTCTGTCTCCTGTTAGGCAGTCCATTACTTGACTGTGAAAACGTCCACTTCTCGATCACTCTTTCACCCTCAGCCTCCTTCACGGGGCTTCTAGTATACCGTCCTCCAGTATCCTTAGGACAATTCCACAGGACACTGCTAGAAACGGTTGTAAACCTTGCCAGTTCTGCTTCCAACTTTACCATAGTGGGAGATCTGAACCTCCATTTCGACGATCCACAAGATACGATAGTTGTGGATCTGGCCCAAGACCTAGAGACATGCGAAATGGTGCAAAGAATCCAAAAGCCCACACACATAAAGGGACACCTGCTTGACCCCATTTTTTCTAATATCAAATGTAATGTAATGTATAGGCATTTATATAGCGCACTACTTACCCGTAGGGTCCCAAGGCGCTTCGACCGCTGCGAAACCCTTCCTGGCTTCCCTGAGAGATGGTCCCTTAATGGGTATCTCCAGGGTGAGACCAGGCATCCCCGGCGGTCTGGTGGGGCCGTTAGTGAAGATGAGGCAAGCTAATGCCCAGAGTTGCCGAGTGTGATCGCTGATCAGAGTGGGCACCGAGGCGAGAGAATTATCGAGTCCGCTGACCCTGGTCCAGAAACCTGCCGCGCCGGGAATCGAACCCTGGTCCCGGGCCGTCCTCTGCTCTCGGGTCTGCCGCCTCTAACCAGTGAGCCACACTACTTCACTATATCACTGATTTAATTACCATGGACCCGAACCCTGTTCCATGGTCAGACCATTTCATCATACCTTTCACCTGGCCGGTCCCTCCCCCAGACCTGGTCAAACCCTTTAGCACTAAACAGACAAGACACTGGTCCAAACTCAAGATAAACGAATGGTCGGAAGCACTAAGGACTACCTTACCGCCCGCTAACCCGGACATCAATACAGCAAACCCAGAGTTTAACCAGTGGATAGGGAACTCATTAGACGCCATCCTGCCTAGGAAATCTGTAACCTAAAAAAGGGGATCTATCAATCATCATTGGTTTAGCCCAGAGCTCCGAAAACTCAAACAGAGTTGTAAAAAAGAGGAGAGACAATGGAGAAAAGACTTTGATCCAGAGACAAAAACTAAATACAGGGCCTCCATCAAAACCTATAAAGCTGCGTTGAAGGCAACAAAAACAGCCTTCTACGCAGAGAAAATCATTGCATCCCTCAACTCATCGAAAGAGATTTTCAGAATTGTCAAAACTCTATTGAAACCCCCTGACCCTCCCCCTTGCCCCAAATGCATCAGGGTCCCGCTGTGAAGAACTTGCACTCTTCTTCCATACTAAAATTCAAAAAATTCTCCTGGGTCTCCCACCCATCACCACCCCGAATCACCCCGTTACCCAAACCTCTCTCTCAAGGTGCTTCCCCCGAACTCTCTTCTTTTATCCCGCTCACCGAGGAATTGTTACCCCCCCTCCTCAACTCAATTAAAAGTGGCTCCCCCCTTGACCCTGTTCCAATCAACATCTTGAAATTAGCCCTGCCTATTATTGCGACTCCAGTCATCAATCTGATCAACTCCTCGACTGAAGCAGGCACAGTCCCACGGAACTGGAAAATGGCCATGGTCAAACCACTGTTAAAAAAAACCAACCTTGACCCTGGAGACCTATCCAATTACCGCCCCATCTCCCTTCTCCCGGGCATTAGTAAATTGGCAGAAAAATTTATAAACCACCAACTGTCCTCATTCTTGGAAGCCTCTAATCTACTCCATCCCTCTCAAACAGGCTTCCGCCCGGGTCAAGGGACGGAGACGGCACTTCTTAAAGTGGTGGAAGAGTCTAGGAGGATCCTGGACACAGGTGGCAATGTGGCCATCATCCTCCTAGACCTCGGTGGCGCCTTTGATACAGTAAACCACTGTATCCTTTTAGCCCGCCTAAACGAAATTGGAGTCTCGGGAAAAGCCCTTTCTTGGCTAGAATCCTTTCTTTGCGAGAGGTATTTTAAGGTATTTGAAGGGGACTGCCACTCCCCACCGTTACCCTTGCAGTGTCGGGTTCCACAGGGCTCCTCCCTTAGCCCCACATTTTTTAATGTGTATATGTCCCCCTTAGCCGAGATAGTGGCCCCCTACGGAATTGAATTAATCAGCTACGCTGATGACACTCATCTCGTGGTTTCTCTGAATCAGGCTGATTTGTCCCACACGAGTCTGAGCGACTGTCTTGAGGAGGTATCAAAGCGGATGGGCCAGTCTCAGCTCAAACTTAATAACCAGAAGACTGAACAGATGTTATTGGGCAAGAAGGCATCATTCAACTCCCCCACGCTATGGCCCCCTTCTATGGGTGCTGGTCCTACCCCAAGAAGCGTGATAAAGAGCTTAGGATTCTGGTTAGATGATGATCTTTCATTCAAAGTACAAGCCAGAAAAACTGCGGCCACCTGCTTCGGCTTGCTAAAATCCTTACGTAAAATCCTCCCTAGACTTCCCGATAGAGCCAAAAAAATCCTGGTCCAAGCCATGATTTTATCGAGGCTTGACTACGGTAATGCACTCTATCTGGGAGCCCCAGTCTCTGTGATCCAGAAACTACAGGTGGTCCAGAATTCAGCAGCTAGATTGCTGACGAGCACTAACCATCGCTCCTCAGCCAACTCAACGCTAAGATCACTCCACTGCGGGTACATTTCAAAGCCCTCTGTATTGCCCATAAAAACCTGCAAGGCAAAGGCCCCCCTATCCTTACCAATCTGATCAAACCATACAAAACTACCAGAAACCTCCGCTCCAACGATCTTAACCTGGCACAAGTCAACAGAATTAACAAGGCTTGCACGGGTGGCCGCCTCTTCTCCTATAACACTTCAAAGTTATGGAACTCTCTGCCCCCCCCCCCACTTCGTCAGAAGCCCAATCATCTTTCATTTCGTAAGAAAACTAAAACTTGGCTCTGCCCTGGAATCTAACGAATTATTGATCCCTGTTCACCTCAGACCCTCACTGTCGCAGTTTCAAGCGCTGGGATGCCTCCGGGTAGCCATGCGCTATAAAAGAGTTATTTTCATTTCATTCATTCATTTCATTTCACCTTCTCCACGATGGAGGTGATGAACAGTAGTTGATGGTTTTCTACCACCTCTGTTATCAGGATCCTGTTTTCCTGCAGACTGAACCCCTTCTTCCTACACTTCTTCTCCTTGGCCTTTCCTGACCCCGAGGTCCCAGGCGATTTCGTTTGTATGTTTTTTTTTGCTTTTATGGTGATTTTTCCCCCCTGATGTATGTGAATTCCAGGCCTGTCGCAGGTTTTCACTGATTTTTGTATTGCGATTGACCTCATCGCAACTTTTTTTGCGTTCGTGGTTTGCATTTTTTGCGGCATCGCGTTGACTTAATCGCGGACTATTGACACGTTATCATTGGCCTATCGCATGGTACAGCAGTGTTGAGAATAAGTTAACACTGCATTATTTTCCCGCGAAAGACTGAGATGTGAAGAGTTGCGTTAAGCTGATTTTGCAGTAATTATCACACGTTCTTCAGAATATCCCCCATAGTTGTTTACAGGTGTTCATATTCCCTAATAACATTTGTCCTTGGTGCGGAAACTTTGGTGTGGCCTCCTTGTTTGCAGCTGGTGTTGGTTTATTGTCTTCACATTTTACTTTGTTGCGTCTACACCAAAAGTATGTTGTTCTGCCCACATAACACACTCCTTTTGTAGTTTTTAAGTTTTGGATTCACCTTGCTAGTGTGAGCGCTCCTCTGTGCAATGGTGGTTACAGCGTGTATAGCACAATTCACACCAGTTCAGGTGGACAATTTGTCATCTACTTGTTGGAAGCCAACGTGACATAACTGACGGAATTTCCACTGTGACACGGCTACGAAATTCTCGTCATCAATAGATACTGCTAGGTTCCTTTTCCTTGTGCTAATGCAATAAAGAAAGGTGGATTTAAAACACTGCATAATTCAAACTCGTCCAAGTTTCTTTTTGTATTGATGGAAGCACTGTAAGTTGTGATAAGCAATGGAGCTAAATATTAGCAGGATATTCCTATCGCAGTCTGCTCTGAATCTTTTATTCTTTTAAATAAAGTTAGGTCTACAGATTCTACTTGTCAAACGCCCAAGCAAAACAAAAATGCCTTAGATAAATCATATCGCATACACTTTTCCAAGGCACGTGGAAAATAGTTAAAAATCCATTCTAAGAGACAAAAAGACCATTTAGAATTTCCTGGCACTTTATTAAAGGCCACACTAGTGGAAAATAGTACAATATCCTATTAAGGTATGACCCGAACCGTGGAGTCCTTCCTTCCCGCTTCAAGACAGCTGAGAGCTCTTTCAGAAAATACGTTGAAACCTTTATTTCAGTTCAAAATGATGACAGCTTTGGGGGATTACTGTTTGAAAGTCAAAAATTCATTGTTTCTTTTATTCTGAGAAACGTTATAATCGCTGGCTGGGGGACATGAACTTAGCCAGGAGCGCCGACATCCACAGGGACAAGGCTGAAACTGCCCTCTGACATCTCCAATAGACCATTTTCAGCAGATAATTTATTTAGATGAAGTGTGTAGAATGTTTTTATTTGTTCTCCGGCTAGCTGTCTCACCCCTAACTGAACTCCCCAATCCCTGGTCTGATTCCAACATACCGCTGCTCCTCCTTCTCCAAACTTCCCTCAAACGTGTTTGCTTTGGCAGCCTCCATGCCCTCACAAAAAATTCTCCAAGCTGGGTCAATCACTCTTTCATCCAACTAGGGGTACACAAACCGTGATGACAAAGTGAAACAAGGTTAAGGTGAGCCATGTGTTCCGGTGTGTCGTAAATCTCTATCTCTAGAGTAACAGTGTAAGAAATGAGGCTTCTGTTTTTGTGCAAAATGTAAAGACTATCTTGCTGTTTTAATAATGAAAGAAAAAAAGTTATAGTTCAAAATCAAAAATACTTAAAAGTGTCACTCCAATACACATGGTGAGATCTTGCTGTATATTTGGTTGTCATTGATTAATGTTTTTCATGTAAAAACCTTTGTGGTAAAGGCTGATGAAAGCAATATCTCAGATTAACGTATTGTATTGTACTGTTAAAATAAGAGGGAAACTGACTGGGACTTTGACTCCCTTGTAAAGCAGAAAGGCTACTGCATTTAAGATTTAAAGCAGCAAGTTCATATTTAGTTCAGAGTCACACTTGTGGTCTCAGTTTCAAGGCTTATTTTGGTGTGACATTTAGTTAATCAGCAATAACAGGTTGAATGTATGAATGATTTGCATAGCCTGCCCGTCTCTTGTAGGCTATTGACAAGAAACAGTGGCGGCTGGTGACATTTGAAAGTGGTACGGCGTAAAATGAAAATCGTACCGCAGACGACAGACAAGCAAACAGGCTGCTCAGACAGCTACAACTAATTGAGCCTCTTCTACTGGCGCACATTAGAAGCTCAGACGGCTCTGCGCCTTTGCCAGCCAGCGACAAACTACAGGCGCATCCACAAACCTGCACACGTACAGGCGTCCAATTTACTTCACGTATTGTTTCAGCACCAAACCAATTGAAATATTCTTTGCAATCTATTACGCATTTTTTTATTGTATGCACGGTTCATTAAACAACATTGAAATTTCAGAATAATAGTAACCCACCACATTATCTGAATGAACAAAAAGCACAGTTAACCACATTTGCTAAAGCTTTGCACGGGCGCACTACACACTTAAAAGATGGATTCTGTTTACTTATTATTGTAAAGGCCCACCTACGCAGCTATAAATCGCGCTGCATCGCGCTAGTCCAATTGTAACTTTTTAAATAAATACGCAGCCAGAACTCTTAAAACAGCAAGCTTTTTTAAAGAGAAAGATAGATACAGTAAAACTATATTGTGCGATGAGGTTCATTATGCAATACAATACATGCTTAACAACCCGTCATTTATTTTTGTTCGTAAACTAAGATGCGCAAGCGGGTCAAAGTGCGGGTCTCCATGCCATACATAGAACATACCTAAGCTGAGTGAAAAGCTAAACGTTCTGACATATCTCCCTTGCTCTACAATTATTTTGTTATTTTTGACCGCACATAATTAGCAAAAGTACGTGAATTTCATATTCTACCCTCGAGGCATCTCCGGCCCGCCATTGTTTCAGCAGCCTTTGTCTAAGGCAATCTCTGAATTTTTTAATGCACAATGTGGTGATTAGTTTCTCGCACAGATGCACAGTGTCGGTTAGAGAGTGTGATTGATATAACAACTATGTGTGCCAGCGAAAACACGAAGCAAAAACAACACCTTGCAGCAATTCTCCAAAAACAATACTTTTAGTGTGATTAAGGCTACTCGAAAGCAGTGCCCCAATGCAACTACCATCCTTTCTCTGGAGCCGCGTTACACCAAACAGCGATAATCCCTTGTTGTGCTTCATCTGAGAGAACTGTAAAATCCTGAATTGCGAAAGTAGTTGAAAAAAAGAAGCAGCAGTCTGCCGCACCTCTTTGGCAAGGGACGCTGCTTCTAACTTAAACTGGACAATAAAAATAAAAAAAATAAAAATAAAAGTAAAAAAACTTACCTTGGCTTGGCTTCCCGCTCTGGCTCGAGTCCTGTCCCGAGGGCCGAGACTGCAGACTCCCGCGTGCCATCCTGGAATTTTTTGAATGCCTCGTCACCAGAGTCGTCACTGAAGGCTGCAGGCAGCCTCCCTCCCCTCCATGGCAGGCGGCGCTGATTGGTTCGGCCGGCTGCCCTAAACACGTCATTTCTCCTAGTCTGCATGCTGCAGAACGGAGAGTGGGAGGAGGCTTGGGGGAGCGGCTTGCCCACTGTTGCTAATACTGTCTGTTTGGACAGCCTCTCAGGCTGTCCAAACAGTCCGTATTCACAACAGTGGGCAAGCCACTCCCCCAAGCCACTCCCCCCTGCCCTGAGGCTCGAGTGAACAGGAAGTTTGTTGCTGACTGCTTTCCCGCCGTGCGAGAAGGGCAGGCAGAAACAAATGGTAATTATAAATAAATAACTACCATTTGTGTCTGCCTTCTTCTCGCACGGCGAGAAAACAGGGGGGGCGGCGCCCAAACGCCCCCATGGTAAAACCGCCATTGACAAGAAATAATTGTTGATAGCTCTGTCATATTGGGAATAAGGTGTGGTCATTGCGAGCATCACATCAGTCAACTGTTATCTTAAAGATACCTTACATTTCACGAACCTAAATTGTCAAATTCCATGGATTTGGAATCCCTAGATAAATACTTTTTCAAGGGTGGGAGCTTTGCGTCTTTCATAGCCAACCGTTACCAATTACCAGATACCACTTCTGATATTGCACAGGCCTCTAAAGTATGAGTGTGGCCTGTATTGGCAGGGAAGCCTGTCTCTAGAGACTGGTAATTATATTCTGATTTCTTTGTTGTCCTTCTCCCCGAGATACTTTAGGTTATTGACTCGTGCATTTAGGGCCTTATTCACAAACTGCATTTTGTAGTACGTAAAGTAGTATCACTCAAACTGCATTTTGTAGTACGTGAAGTAGTACCACAGTAGTACCACTTCACATACTTCAAACTGCTACTCCCTTTTGTCTCTCCCACATTTACTACTAAACCATGATCTTACAAGTGCAGAGATCCTTGTCACTGTGGTAGAGAGCTAAACAAAAAAAACAGGAGAGGCAGAAATCTCTGCCTGTGTGTTAGTGAATTTTGTAGTATGCCAGTAGTACTACTCTAGTGTTACTTGATCTACAACAAAAAGGAGTTTACGAACCAGACCCTAAATGTTTAGAAATATGTGATTGGCTGTTAAACAGGTTCCATTTATTTTTTCTGCTATCTTGGTCTTTGGAATTTCTATCACTCTAATCCACAACACCACTGACACGTTCAAGGCCATTGATTCATTGTGCAGTTCATATGTTTTTGCACCATTACCTTGTACCTCAATCTGTGTTAAGAGTTCAATCCCTGCTTTCACCCCAGTCTCTTGTTACTGCCCCAACTTGTCCCAGCCTCACAAGTCGTTTACATGAAGAAAATGATGAGTAAAAACTTCCTGCTCATACGCTATGTTCTTAACACTGTCACAAGTAACCTGTTCCTCTACCACACCAAAAGCAAGTGCCATCAGCTCTTAAGGAGATCTACACCCTGTTGCTGGGATTATTCCTCAAATTCCTCCAAGAAAATAAGGAGTCAGTTTCTACCTTCATTGCTCATACTCATCCTCTCCATTCTATCAAATATGTATGCTGTAAGCCCTCTTTAACCTGGGTCCTGGACCAGCTGAACTGCTAGCATCTTGCTCACTTATACACCTTTTGGGAATGAAACATCAATTGCTTCCTTCTATATCTTTATAAGTGACCAGAACCACCACCACCACCACCACCACAACCAAAACCCAAATAAACAGTTACTTACATTTGTAACCTCTAAAGCGCTATGGATATGACCTCCAAGTCCATAGTACTCTCAATTAGCCATAATGGATGCGAAGGTCATGTCAAGTGCCAAAGGCAGGGAAACTTTCTGGTGCTGGCAAAAGAGGCTGTCCCTTTTTTATTTTCAGGCCATGCTGCTGAGAAACATTCTAAGGCTGTTTTTGGGTGGGGTTTGTAATGATTACCAGCACACGTAATGCACTGATGGCATTACATTGAAAGTAAAAGTAAAAGTATCTGGTCTGCTGATTTCACTTTCACTTGCATTGGTGATCAGGGGCATATCTCAGCTCCCTGAGCACCAATTTACATGGAGGTATTTTCATTGGAAAAGGAAGCATGTATTCTTTCCAGTGGTATTTCTCCCTAGTGGATCCCTGCTTTGGGATCGCTGGAGGAGGGAGATGTCCAATCAGGGTTCCACCCATTAGACAATATGGATTCGTTTTTGAGGGTGGGAGCTGAACCTCTGACAACAGACTAGTGCTTCCACACTCCCCTTGTACCCAAAAATATTTCTGCTTTCCCTGGGGTAGATAGGAGGTATTTTCCCCAATCTGACCCCCAAGGGGACAAAGAGCCCACTAGATACCAGGGCTTCATATAAAAGAAAGTAATGAATTAGTTGGCCCAACATGGTCACAATGCCATGTACCCACCTCAAAAAGGGAACAACAGTCTTTCTGCCCCCTCTTGGACAGATTAAGTGTTTGCCCCCAATATGTCCCCTACCCCATCCGGGAGGGGTGGTCAGAAATCCCACTCGATACCAGGGCTAAATTGAAAAAAGCATAGGGGTGGGGCGACCCACAATGTACATCCCAACATAGTCAGAACAGCCTTTATACCACTAATGGGGTGTGATTGTTATTTGGCTCAAATTTTACTCCCTCCCTGAAACCAGACTAGAAAACAGGGATAATAAAAATAAATAAAACAAAGGGGTGAGGGCAGCCCACTATGCACAGAGCCATGCATTTGTCCCCAGTTTGATGCCTCGACGGGGCAGAAAGCCAACTAGACACCACAAATAATTTGAAAAAAAGTGGCGGGGTGGCCCACCATGCACAGGACCATGCCCACTTGAAAAATGACACTGCAGTCTTTTTGCCCCCGGGAGAGGGGCAGATTGGGGGATTTGCCTCAATCTACCCTGGGGACAAAAGCCAACTATACACCAGGGAAAACAAAGAAAACAGAAATATGCATGTGGCCCATTATGCGCGGAGCTATGCCTTCACTCCAGAAAGAGAATAACAATCTTTCTGCCCCCAGGAGCACATTGAGGTGTTTGGCCCCAGTTTGCCCCCTGGTGGTAGAAAGGCCACTAGATACCAGGGATTTTATAATTGGCTCAAACCAAACAAATGTTTGGGGCTGGCCAACATTGTCATCAAACCATACCTCCACCCTAGCAGAGGCAATATTGTCTATCCGCCCCCTATGGCGGTCAGATTGCAGGTATGGATCACTGAAACAATATCGATGTCAAAAATATTGAGATACCAATATATCGAGTAAAAAATATAGAATGCCAAAATATCGACTTCCTATCTCCAAACAGGTAAGTACAAAAATATCGAATCAAAAATATTCATGTTAAAAATATAGACAGTCAAAATATAGACTTTTTTAAATAGTTAAAAGTAATTTAAAATTAATAATATAATAATTATAACTAACTTAAATATACTTAAAATACTTAAATACCATCAAAACTAATAGATAATTATTATAATAATTTTTTTAAACATATATATATATATATATAAACATAGTATTAAAAATACAGTATATTTACCATAGGATAGCGAGAGGGTTAAATTTACTATTACCACTCCAGTGAGTGCAACAGTACAAAAAAACATTGGAGCGTAGCAGTAAAAAGTACTATTCCCACTCCAGTGAGTGCAACAGAAGGGAAAACGTTGGATAGCGGGAGGGTACGAATTACTATTCCCACTCCAGTGAGTGCAACCGTAGGGAAACTAAATACTTCATATATAAATAAAAATAACAAAAATATTAATACCAATTACAAATTAATTTAAATAATTAACAATTTTATATAATATATTATTTAATCAATTAAAAAAACAAATAAATGGATAGCGGGAGGGTAGAAATTACCATTCCCACCTCAGAGAGTACAACAGTAGGGAAAGCGTTGGCTAGCGTAGGGGTAAAAATTACTATTTCCACTCCAGTGAGTGCAACAGTAGGGAAAGCGTTGGATAGCGTAAAGGTTTACATTACTATTCCCACTCCAGTTAGTGCAACAGTAGGGTAGCGTTGGATAGCGTAGGGGTAAAAATTACTATTCCCACTCCAGAGAGTGCAACAGTAGGGAAAACATTGGATAGCGTAGGGGTAAAAATTACTATTCCCACTCCAGAGTGTGCAGCAGTAGGGAAAGCGCTGGATAGCGTAGGGGTAAAAATTACTATTCCCACTCCACTGAGTGCAACAGTAGGGAAAGCAATGGATAGAGTAGGGGTAGAATTACTATTCCCACTCCAGAGAGTGCAACAGTAGGGAAAGCGTTGGATAGCGTAGGGGTAAAAATTACTATTCCCACTCCAAAGAGTGCAATGGTAGGGAAAGTGTTGGATAGCGTAGGGGTAAAAATTACTATTCTCACTCCAGTAAGTGCAACAGTAGGGAAAACATTGGATAGTGGGCGGGTAAAAATTACTATTCCCACTCCAGTGAGTGCAACAGTAGGGAAACTAAATACTTCATATATAAATAAAAATAACATAAATATTAATACCAATCACAAATTATTTTAAATAATTAACAATGTTATATAATATATTAATTAATCAATTAAAAAACAAATAAATGGATAGCGGGAGGGTAGAAATTACCATTCCCACCTCAGAGAGTACAACAGTAGGGAAAGCGTTGGCTAGCGTAGGGGTAAAAATTACTATTTCCACTCAAGTGAGTGCAACAGTAGGGAAAGCGTTGGATAGTGTAGAGGTTTAAATTACTATTCCTACTCCAGTGAGTGCAACAGTAGGGAAAGCTTTGGATAGCGGGAGGGTTAAAATTACTATTCCCACTCCACTGAGTGCAACAGTAGGGAAAGCGTTGGATAGCGGGAGGGTAAAAATTACTATTCCAACTCCAGAGAGTGTAACAGTAGGTAAAACGTTGGATAGCGTAGGGGTAAAAATTATTATTCCCACTCCAGTGAGTGCAACAGTAGGGAAAGCGTTGGATAGCGTAGGGGTAAAAATTACTATTCCCACTCCAGAGACTGCAACAGTAGGGAAAGCGTTGGATAGCGTAGGGGTAAAAATTACTATTCCCACTCCAGTGATTGCAACAGTAGGCAAAGCGTTGGATAGCGGGAGGGTAAAAATTACTATTCCTACTCCAGAGAGTGCAACAGTAGGGAAAGCGTTGGATAGCGTAGGGGTAAAAATTACTATTCCCACTCCACTGAGTGCAACAGTAGGGAAAGCGTTGGATAGCGTAGAGGTAGAATTACTATTCCCACTCCAGAGAGTGCAACAGTAGGGAAAGTGTTGGATAGCGTAGGGGTAAAAATTACTATTCCCACTCCAAAGAGTGCAACGGTAGGGAAAGTGTTGGAAAGCGTAGAGGTACAAATAACTATTCTCACTCCAGTAAGTGCAACAGTAGGGAAAGCATTGGATAGTTGGAGGGTAAAAATTACTATTCCCACTCCAGTGAGTGCAACAGTAGGGAAACTAAATACTTCATATATAAATAAAAATAACATAAATATTAATACCAATTACAAATTAATTTAAATAATTAACAATTTTATATAATATAATAATTAATCAATTAAGAAAGACAAACAAAAATGAATTATTATTAATAATTACCCACTAATACAAATTATTTACCAATTAACAATGAATTAATTAACAATTTAAAATGAATAAAGAATTAGATAAAAAAATAAAAATTTAGAAAATGTAAGTACTTACAATTAAATTACTTCCCACCCTATTCCCCTATAAACCCACAACCCACTACAGAATATAAATTAATAAAAGTAACATAATTATCAAGTAATCAATTATTTAAAATTAATTAACAATTGTATTTTAATTAATTACCAATTAATAATTAATTAACAATATATTCAAAATAAATACCAATAAATAAATTAAAATATTTAACTAATTATAATTAAATTACTTCCCACCCTATTCCCCTCTAAACCCACAACCCGCTACAGAAAATACATGACTACAAATAACATATTTATCAAATAATCAATTAAAATAAATTACCAATTATATTTTATTTAATTACCAATTAATAATTAATTAACAATTAATTAAAAATAAATACCAATACAAAAATAAAATATTTGTATTGTATGTATTGTGTGTCATTTTTATAAAGCGCATGGTTACCAAGAAGACATCCCAGCGCTGAGAGTGAAAGATATTCTGAGGGAATGGGGGAGTCGGGCAGAGGAATTAATTGGGGAAAAGGAAAGTCTTTAGTGTTTTCCGGAAACGGAGAAGGACGGGTTCGGCGCGTAGTTGTAGAAGAAGGGCGTTCTAGTGAGAGGCTGCCTTCACGGAGAAGCGGCGACCACCGGTGCGAGTTTTCTTGATTCTGGGCACCGAGGCCAGGTACCCTTTGTCTGATCGTAAGGGTCTGTTGGGTTTATAGGGGGTAACTAAGTTTCTCAGAAATTATAATTAAATTACTTCCCACCCTATTCCCCTATAAACCCACAACCCGCTACAGAAAATAAATTACAAAAATTAACATATTTATCAATTAATCAATTAAAATAATTACAAAATATATTTTAATTAATTACCAATTAATTAACAATTAATTCAAAATAAATACCAATAAATAAATTAATATATTTAATTAATTATAATTAAATTACTTCCCACCCTATTCCCCTATAAACCCACAACCCACTACAGAAAATAAATTACTAAAATTAACATATTCATCAATTAATCAATTACAATTAATTACCAATTATATGTTATGTTACGTAAAAGTATTTGTAAAGCGCAACTTCCACCAAACGGTTTCTTGGCGCTGTGAGCGTGTAAAGACAGATCGGAGGGGGACTTAGTTGTATGCTTTGCGGAACAGATGGGTTTTAAGAAGGGACCTGAAGTGGGGGTAGGAAACAGTAAGCCTAAATTCTAAAGGGAGTGCATTCTAAAAGGAAGGGGCCAGGAAGGAGAATCTGAGCCCACCATGTTTCTTGCGCCTGAAAGCAGGGATATTGAGTAGGGCAAGATGAGAAGAATGAAGATTGCGGGAGGGAACATAATGATGAAGAAGAGAAGAAATGAAAAGAGGACCAAGGCAAGCTAGGGCTTTGAAAATAATACAGCCCAATTTAAAACAGCAGCGTTCTGCTACCGGGAGCCAGTGGAGGGTCTTCAGGAGGGGGTGCACATGCTGGTGTCTGGGCTGATGGAAAATTAGCCATGCAGCTTGATTCTGAACCAGCTGAAGGCGGTTCAATTGATAGGAGGGAATGCCGGCATAAAGAGAGTTGGCGTAATCAATTCTAGAGATGACCAACGCCAAAAGGGTCAAGGTGAGGGCAGAGGTGGTGAGGAAGCGCGCAATTTTTCGAATTTTGCGTAGATGAAAAAAACTAGAGGAAACCACAGCATTGATCTGGGGCTTCATCAAGAGATCGTTAATGATAATCACCCCAAGACTTTTTGCAGAGTTTGTGGGGAGGGGGTGAAGGCCCAAACTTGTTGGCCAAAAGTGGGGGCTCCAGGGGTTAGAGGCACCCCCGATAAGAACCAGTTCGGTCTTATCGGGGTTAAGTTTGAGGTGGTTTGCCCCCATCCAGTCACTGATGTGGCATAGGGTAGACTGAAAATTATGAACAGATTGATCTGAGGGGTTAATGTAAAAAATCAGCTGAATGTCATCCGCATAATTGAATGTAATGACATTGCTGTTTCGTAGGGACTGGATAAGAGGGGTCAGGTATAAATTAAAAAGGAGGGGGGAAAGAGAGGAGCCCTGTGGGACACCACATGTCATCCCAACTTTCTCCGCGGAGAACTGGGAGAGACGAACTGCCTGGTAGCGGTTACTCAAAAAGGAGCGAACCCAGTTGAGGGCCGATCCCTGGATGCCCACCTCCCTGACACGGTCGATCAGAATCTTATGGTCAACCGTGTCAAAGGCGGCCGACAAGTCCAGGAGTACCAAGGCCTGACTGATGTTAGAGTTGGCTCCCCTCCGCAGCTCCTCCATCACTGAGAGAATGACCGACTCAGTGGAGTGGGCGGGTCTGAAGCCCGCCTGTTGGAAATCGAGGAACTGTGAGCGCTCAATGAAGAGGCTCAGGGAGTTGGTGACATGGGACTCAATGATTTTACTGAGATAGGGGAGTAAGGAAATAGGGCGAAAATTACTCATAACTGAGGGATCTGCGTTGGGTTTTTTGAGGATAGGTACCACCTCTGCGATTTTAAAAGAGCTGGGAACCAGGCCCCGTTTAAGGGAGTCATTCAACAGTGTCAAAGGGGGAGAAGGGCAGGCGGAGAGGGCCTCGCGTAAAACATGAGGGGGACAGCAATCGGTGGGGGAACCAGAGGACACTTTATTCAGAAGGATCAAAAACTCATCCTCTGTGATCGGGGGAATCTGAGTGATCACTTGGGGATTGGGGGTACACAGGGTGACGGCGGGAGGGAGGGGGTCAGGGGTTGCAGGGGGGCAGATGCTATGTTTAATTTTTGTTATTTTATCAATGAAGAACTGATTTAGGGAGTCGCAGAGCTCCCGGGAGGGGAGGGGTCTAATGGTTACCCTGTCTGGGTAACCATTAATTAACAATTAATTAACAATTAATTCAAAATAAATACCAATAAATACATTAACATATTTAGTTAATTATAATTAAATTACTTCCCACCCTATTCCCCTATAAACCCACAACCCGCTACAGAAAATAAATTACTAGAATTAACATATTTATCAATTAATCAATTAAAATTAATTACCAATTATGTTTTAATTAATTACCAATTAATTAACAATTATTTCAAAATAAATACCAATAAATAAATTAACATATTTAATTAATTATAATTCAATTACTTCCTACCCTATTCCCTCTAAACCCACAACCCGCTACAGAAAATAAATAACTACAATTAACATATTTATCAAATAATCAATTAAAATTAATTACAAAATATATTTTAATTAATTACCAATTAATTAACAATTAATTCAAATAAATACCAATAAATAAATTAATATATTTAATTAATTATAATTAAATTACTTCCCACCCTATTCCCCTATAAACCCACAACCCACTACAGAAAATAAATTACTAAAATTAACATATTCATCAATTAATCAATTACAATTAATTACCAATTATATGTTATGTTATGTAAAAGTATTTGTAAAGCGCAACTTCCACCAAACGGTTTCTTGGCGCTGTGAGCGTGTAAAGACAGATCGGAGGGGGACTTAGTTGTATGCTTTGCGGAACAGATGGGTTTTAAGAAGGGACCTGAAGTGGGGGTAGGAAACAGTAAGCCTAAATTCTAAAGGGAGTGCATTCTAAAAGGAAGGGGCCAGGAAGGAGAATCCGAGCCCACCATGTTTCTTGCGCCTGAAAGCAGGGATATTGAGTAGGGCAAGATGAGAAGAATGAAGATTGCGGGAGGGAACATAATGATGAAGAAGAGAAGAAATGAAAAGAGGAACAAGGCAAGCTAGGGCTTTGAAAATAATACAGCCCAATTTAAAACAGCAGCGTTCTGCTACCGGGAGCCAGTGGAGGGTCTTCAGGAGGGGGCGCACATGCTGGTGTCTGGGCTGATGGAAAATTAGCCATGCAGCTTGATTCTGAACCAGCTGAAGGCGGTTCAATTGATAGGAGGGAATGCCGGCATAAAGAGAGTTGGCGTAATCAATTCTAGAGATGACCAACGCCAAAAGGGTCAAGGTGAGGGCAGAGGTGGTGAGGAAGCGCGCAATTTTTCGAATTTTGCGTAGATGAAAAAAACTAGAGGAAACCACAGCATTGATCTGGGGCTTCATCGAGAGATCGTTAATGATAATCACCCCAAGACTTTTTGCAGAGTTTGTGGGAAGGGGGTGAAGGCCCAAACTTGTTGGCCAAAAGTGGGGGCTCCAGGGGTTAGAGGCACCCCCGATAAGAACCAGTTCGGTCTTATCGGGGTTAAGTTTGAGGTGGTTTTCCCCCATCCAGTCACTGATGTGGCATAGGGTAGACTGAAAATTATGAACAGATTGATCTGAGGGGTTAATGTAAAAAATCAGCTGAATGTCATCCGCATAATTGAATGTAATGACATTGCTGTTTCGTAGGGACTGGATAAGAGGGGTCAGGTATAAATTAAAAAGGAGGGGGGAAAGAGAGGAGCCCTGTGGGACACCACATGTCATCCCAACTTTCTCCGCGGAGAACTGGGAGAGACGAACTGCCTGGTAGCGGTTACTCAAAAAGGAGCGAACCCAGTTGAGGGCCGATCCCTGGATGCCCGCCTCCCTGACACGGTCGATCAGAATCTCATGGTCAACCGTGTCAAAGGCGGCCGACAAGTCCAGGAGTACCAAGGCCTGACTGATGTTAGAGTCGGCTCCCCTCCGCAGCTCCTCCATCACTGAGAGAATGACCGACTCAGTGGAGTGGGCGGGTCTGAAGCCCACCTGTTGGAAATCGAGGAACTGTGAGCGCTCAATGAAGAGGCTCAGGGAGTTGGTGACATGGGACTCAATGATTTTACTGAGATAGGGAAGTAAGGAAATAGGGCGAAAATTACTCATAACTGAGGGATCTGCGTTGGGTTTTTTGAGGATAGGTACCACCTCTGCGATTTTAAAAGAGCTGGGAACCAGGTCCCGTTTAAGGGAGTCATTCAACAGTGTCAAAGGGGGAGAAGGGCAGGCGGAGAGGGCCTCGCGTTAAACATGAGGGGGACAACAATCGGTGGGGGAACCAGAGGACACTTTATTCAGAAGGATCAAAAACTCATCCTCTGTGATCGGGGGAATCTGAGTGATCACTTGGGGATTGGAGGTACATAGGGTGACGGCGGGAGGGAGGGGGTCGGGGGTTGCATGGGGGCAGATGCTATGTTTAATTTTTGTTATTTTATCAATGAAGAACTGATCTAGGGAGTCGCAGAGCTCCTGGGAGGGGAGGGGTCTAATGGTTACCCTGTCTGGGTAACCATTAATTCACAATTAATTAACAATTAATTCAAAATAAATACCAATAAATAAATTAACATATTTAGTTAATTATAATTAAATTACTTCCCACCCTATTCCCCTATAAACCCACAACCCGCTACAGAAAATAAATTACTAAAATTAACATATTTATCAATTAATCAATTAAAATTAATTACCAATTATATTATATTTAATTATCAACTAATAATTAATTAACAATTAATTCAAAATAAACACCAATAAAAAAATAAAATATTTAATTAATTATATTTAAATTACTTCCCACCCTATTCCCCTATAAACCAACAACCCGCTACAGAAAATAAATTACAAAAATTAACATATTTATCAATTAATCAATAAAAATTAATTACCAATTATATTTTAATTAATTACCAATTAATTAACAATTAATTCAAAATAAATACCGATAAATAAATTAACATATTTAAATAATTATAATTAAATTACTTCCCACCCTATTCCCCTCTAAACCCACAGCCCTCTACAGAAAATAAATTACTAAAATTAACATATTTATCAATTAATCAATTAAAAATATTCACCAATTATATTTTAATTAATTACCAATTAATAATTAATTACCAAATAATTCAAAATAAATACCAATAAATAAAATAACATATTTAATTAATTATAATTAAATTACTTCCAACACTATTCCCCTATAAACCCACAACGAGCTACAGAATTATATTACGCAAATATTAAAAATAATATTAACTTACTTACCTCAAATTCAATATTTTTGTTGTCTATATTCTGTCCATTCGATATTTTTGTATTATATATTCTGTCCATTCGATGTTTTTTTTCCATTCTATATTTTTGATTCGATATTAATGCTATTCTATTCGATATTAATACTATTCTATTCGATATTTTGGTAGTCTATATTCTGTCTATTCGATATTATGTCCATTCTATATTTTTTACTCAATATTATTGCTACTAGATATTAAAGACTGTACTCCAGCAGGTTTGCCCCGATTAGGGAGGTTGCTCCAAATCTGCCCCGGGGTGAAGAAAGTCAACTAGACAACAGGAACTTTGCATCCCTAGCTTGCATTGGTCCATACCCCCACCACAAAAGGGGCAAACCAGTCTTTATGTTCCTCCAGAGGGCAGAGTGGAGGCTTACCCCTATGGGGGGGGCAGAAACCTCACTAGACATCAGGGGTGTCAAAATGGCACCAAAACAAATAAAAGATGATGATTAGTTGGGCAGGGGTTGGATAGGATCAGGTTTAATGGTGAAGTGGAGGAGGGCAACTGGGAGTGTGGGGGTTTTTGACAGTATAATGCATGTGTTCTGACTTTCCAATGATTTGAATAATGTTTCAGTTGTAGGGCATCCTTTCCTGGCTATTGTTTAGATGGGGGATTGGGAATGGTGGGAAAGGGGTGCTCTCTAGTTTTTTTATTGTGAGACACCTGTTGTTAATCTGTCTTCAAGATTGTGACAAATACCAGTTGAAATGTATTTCAAAAAATGGATGGAGGAGGCTTACTCTGGTAGCAAGTGATACACCCACCCCAAAAGCTACAAAAGAGTATTTCTGCCTCATCGGGGGCAGGTAGTATGTTTGCTTCAATCAAGGAGGTTGCCTCAAATTTACCACAGGGGGTAAAAACCCATCAGACACCAAGGATTTTGAATTGGAAGCAAAAGAAAGGAGTGTGGGCATCCCACCCTAGCATTGAGCTGTACCCCCACCCCAAAGAGAGGAGGTTTCCACCTAAGTTTCCTCCTCTGGGGCAGAAAACCCACTAGATTCTATGGATTTCAACATAGCGCCAAATTAAAAGGATGGGGTGGCCTACCCTGGCTTAGAGCCTCACTCACTATCCAGAAGGGGCTATGGAGTATTTTTGCCCCTCTGAAGGCAGATAAGATGGTTGTTCTGTTTGGGGATACATCTCCTAATCTGCCTCCCAGGGGTAGAAAGAACAGTAGACAGTAGACAATAGGGATTTTACATTTTGGAAATAGAAAGAGTTGTGGGTATGCCACCCTGGAATTGGGCCATACCCTTACATCAAAAGGAACAAACCAGTATTTCTGCCTCTGAGGGGGCAGTGAGGGAGTTTGCTCAAATTTGCCAAACGGGGGGAAGAAAAGCCCACTGAATGTAAGGAATATTTTTTTATAAAATAGTGGCAGGTCTGGCTCATCCTGACGTCAGGCTTTCCCTCACCCCTAAACCTTCAACAGTCTTTCTGCTTCCCGGAGACTTAAGCTTCTACATCCCGGATGGATAGAGAGGGGAAATTTGTATTGATTTGGGTGCTGTTTTTACATAGGGGACAGCACAGTGTGGCTAAATGCTACTATCATCCCACTTGCCATGTTGAATGGCTGCCCTCTTTGGGCTTGGGCCAGCTGTCACCTGAGGAAACCAACCAAACCAAGGCATTTCAGAAAACTAGACACCAAGGGAGTGTACAGTGGTGTGCCTCGCATTGGACACCAAGATATTTTCTTACCAACAGTGCCCTGCAAACTTCAAACTTTGCTTAAATCGTGCATTTACATTGCATTTTTGGGATGTAAATTTATGAATTCACTATGATCCAGAATATTCCTACCACCCAGCATTTTCTCATTAGTGCTGAAAGAATACACTACCACACTTGTGTGGCTCAGCCAACCGCCTACAATGTAAAAATTCCCAAAAAGCACTGTAGTGATTTCGGCAATAGGGGTAGGTGCAGTAATTGGTCACCAGATTGTCCACCATCTGGAAAAACCTACCAAACCAATACATTTCTGAAAACTAGACACCAAAGGAAGTGCCTAGTTTGGATCCTGTGATGTTTTGTTACTCACAATGCCATGCAAAGCTCAAACTATTCCCAAAATTTCACATTTTCCTTGTGGTTCTGTGAAATAAACTTTATGAATCTGCAGGGAGCCATAACATTTCTACCACCCAGCATTCCCCACTAGTCCCGTTTAAAATTCTACCCCATTTGTGTGGCTGAGCCTAATGCCTGCAACAGAATCAAATTAGCGTCAATAAAAGGAATGCAATGAAAATGTGTGATTTTAGGCAAAGTTTAAAGTTTGAGTGCATTGTGGGTAAGAAAATGTTGTGGCATCCATATGAGGCACACCACCCTGGACACCCCCAGGTGTCTAGCTTTTAGAAATGTCTTGGTTTGATATGTTTCCCTAGATGGTGGCCAAGCCTGCGCCCTATGATTGTAGTTATCACTATTGCCAATGTCTCCACATTACGATTTGAGGCCTTTTGTTTTGCGGGTTCTAGGCCCACCAAAACAAATGGGATATCTTTTTATGGGAAGACATGTAGGAACGTTGAGTGGAAGGAAATATGATTTTGGAACTTTACTTCAAGGAAATATGAGGACACTGTTTTTAGTAAAAGCTTAAGGTTTGCAAAGGGTTCTGGGTAATAGATAATCATAACCATCGTGGGCTGCTCCAGGTGTCTAGTTTTCAGAAATGTCTAGTTTGGTAGATTTCCCTTTTTGCCAGCTGACCAAGAGCCTAAAATTTACAGCTACCCAAATTGTAAATAAAGGATCAGTTTTGAGTGGAAAAATGTGATGTGTCCATGGTGAGTTTTGGGCCTTTTTCTATTGCTGATGCTAGGCCCACCCATAGAAGAAGTGTACCACTTTTATTGAGAGACACATGGGAACGCTGGGTGGAAGAAAATGTGTGCATCCCCACAGATTCTGGACCTTTCCTTCGCAGAAATGTGAAGAAAATATGTGTTTTTTAGCCAATGTTTTAGGTTTGCAGGACCTTCTGGTTAAGAAATACTCATGAGATCAGCACAAATCACACCCACTTGGACTCCCCTGGTCTAAGTGTTTAGGTTTCATAAATGTCTGAGTTTGGTAGCTTTCCCTGGGTGCTAGCTAAACTAGCACCCAACATCTACAGCTACCCAAATTGAAAAATATTGTTGTTTTAAAAAAATCTTTTTATTGGTAGTATGCAGGTAAGGATCAATGTACACACATTATATTACAAACACCAATGCAGTATATTGTAGCCCGGCTGTGACAGCAGCTTGGCGCAGTTACCATCTCATGGAGCACTGCCCTTAAGAGGTGTCATACTGGAGTTAATCTTACAGTGTAACCTTGGCCATGTTGCTAGTGCAACCTTCTGGGGACCCTTTATATCCCACCATCATAGTGGTCCATTTGCAAGTGCATCCTGTAACTGCATTACTGCGTTTTTGATTTACGTTTTTCTGAAACAAAATCAAAACAAAACATACAAACTTCTATTGCTATTTGACAGCTTCTGGCGGAATGGGCATCCCCGCATAGGTTGTAATAGTGCGTCTTTCTTTAGTATTTAGGCAAGGTTCTAGTGTGGTACAGTGTCCCATATCTCAGACCCCTGTACTCTGTTGGAGGTATGTCTCTGTGGGGAATCAGGGGTGCGCGTGGAGAGGTACACTCCTAGGGCAGACTGGCAGTGGTGGCCTAGCTCATCTGTAGGGCCACCCAGGCATGAGCCCATGGGTCTACTGGGCAAGACTTGGGAGTATATGTGTCCCCGGGGTACTGCCCCAACATGGGTGAAGTCCTAGCGTTATTGTCGCTATATGCCTACAGGGGGGAAGGTGGGGATGCGAGGGAGGGGCAATCCCCATCAGAGGGCCATGTTGTGTGGGTGGCCCAGTGTTGTCCCCCGAGGAGTCAGTGATGGTCCCATCCTGGTGATCTGCCCCCTGCGCATGGTCCATCATAATACTCCAGGTCTCCAAGTCCCTGTCAGCATTCTCATCTGTGCAAACCGATCTGAGTAGACGCTCCTCCGCTACTCCCCATTCATGTAAGTCCGCCCTCCATTTTTCCGGTGGGGAGGCATATCTGCCTTCCAGTAAATAGCTATGCAGTGTTTCACTAATACCAGCCCAAACATAACAAATTTATGCTGCATGCGAGTTGTGGCCTTGGGGTCGGGAGTACTCCCAGGAGGCAATGCTTAATCGAGGATTCGATTGAGAGTTTTGTTGTTCTTCACAGAGTGTCCAACACTAAGCTCCTGTAGGAGACAAGCCTGAGTACCAGGTCATGCATGAAGTGGGCCGGGGAGAAGCCACATCTTGGGCACTTAGGTAACTGCGTTGGGTCAAACCTCGCCAAGAGTGCAGGGGTCAAGTAGGGTAGGTGCAATGTAAATAGTTGAATTGCGTAAGCTTGAACCGGGTGTTGCTCAAGACGTCCTGAACTAGCGTCACAGCACTTTTCCACTCCCCTTCCGTCAATGGCGTAGGCAGGGGTTCCTCTCACCTCCTCCGTGTCTGGGATATGTCCAGTCTGCGGTCTGTTTTTAGGGTCTTGTGTAGCCGGGATATTAATCCTCAGAAGGAGCGAGAGTCCAGGATCGTGCACAGCGTGCTTGATTCCTCTGGCTCACTCTGGAACGTAGTATAGATTTCCCGAAACGTGCGGGTTATCTTTGCATATTGGAGGAAGTGACCTTCCAGTACCATGTTGTGTTCCATGGCGTCCTCAAAGGATAAGAAGGAGTCGTTGAGGTAAAGATCTCCCACCATGATGCAGCCACCTGCATTCCAACTGGCCACATCCTTTACAGATTCAGGCGGAATACCCGGGAGCCATTCCAGTGGGAGCTTGCGCGCATAGGGGGCCTTTTGCAGCACCAGGGTCACTGTCCGTTTCCAGGCAACCTATTTCACTATGAATGGGTAATTCTAAGGAGTCCTGGCTCCCATTACCAAGTACTTAGGGAGCTCTACTGTCGGACACCAGCTGCCCAACAATCTCTTTTCAGAGTTCGAGCCCTCCACGCACCACTGTATTGCATATTGGAGGAGACCTGCAATGTGGTATAAGGGCAGGTACGGGTGACCTAAGCCACCATGATCCATGTCCAGCTTTTGGAGGTCGAGCTTAACTCTGCTTCGCTTCCCCGGCCAAACCAGCAAAACCAGTAGGCTATTCAGAGTGGGAAAGGTGTCACTCGGGATGCGGCAGAATGAGATCTGGAGTGTGTAGCCGGTTCCAGAAAAATATAGACTTCTTCAGGTTGTCGAGGATTTTCCCTATGTTCAGGGTATATTGGGCTTTGGGGGAACGATCTATCTGCATCCCCAGATAGCCAAGTCAAGTCAAATAACACTTTATTCGATAAATTAAAATTATAAAAGCGGTGACAATAATTCATACATATGTTAAAAATACAATAAAACCAATGTTCATCATAAATATACATTAGTTTCATAAAAAAGTTAAAATACAGAAGATAAAAATTAGGTAGCAGGAGAAATAAAATCACATCACAGTCTCTATTGCCGCTAATCTTTTGGCTTTGTTTCGAACCGCAGCCACCAGGAAACAGGCAACCCCGTAAATCACCCGGGGACTGCCTAAAAATTGTAAGTACATGAGTGCGGGCCTCACTTGAACGAACCCCACCTCTCTAAGAAGTGGTACCAAGAACTGTTTCCTGATGTCGGCATAGTGATCACAGAACATGATAAAATGCATGAGGGTTTGGCTAGAAAAATTATCACAGCTGCAAGGAATAGATGACTCGGGTCTGCCCCATACAGGAAAGTGGCCGAGGGAGAAATGAACAATATTGAATCTAAATTGGATTAAAAGATGACGGTGAAAGGGAATTGTCATAATCTTTAGATATGGTTCAAGAAGTGGCGAGGTCGTCAGAACATAATTTGCTCTGACAGATGGTTTTAACAATTCCGTCTTCTCCCGTTCTTGCTCCGCTAGACTCAAAAAATTATTCTTAATCCACTCTAGGTCACCCTTTTGCAGCAAATTTGGGGACGAGTACAGTTCAGGTCGACCCAATTTACAAAATGAGTTTCTGATATACACTAGCCAGGGTATTTTGTCAGCCTTGTCTAACGCCATGCAATCGTTCAAAATGGAGTGGTTCAATGTGATCTCACTATTAAGCCAGGTTTTAATCCAACAGGACAATCGGGCCAACTGTAAGAGATCTGTGATATATCTCAGGCCTAACTCCGAGTGCAGGACAAAATGCAGGGGTAGATTGAGGCACTGCTAGTAATGACCTTAGAAACTTATTCTCCATGATCTGCATTTTACCTAGCGGTAAGAAGCCCCAAAGTGAGGCACCATACAGTGCTATAGACAAGTATTTGGATTTATAGACTGTTAATAGAGCTTCTATGGGCCTCGATCCGAGATGTTTTGCAAAGCACAATAAAGCTGAGGTTGATTGGGGGGCCCAGTTACCCTTTTCGTCAAAAATGACGCCTAAATATGGGAAAACCGGTACCCTGGATATATCCGCCCCGTTACAGGTATAACGTTTTATTTTTTGGGCCTTAGGACGTTTGCCTGCCACCATGACATGGGACTTTTTACTGTTTACCTGTAGGTCTAGTGACCTCATGAAGCCACCAAAGGCATCCAAGAGTCTCTGCAGCCCCAGTCCAGTGCAGGCTAATAGGACCGCATCATCCGCATAAAGAAGGACTGGGACTGCAGAGTCTCCCACACGCGGAACATCCAGGGTGACCCCCTCTAGGTGTTTGTCCAATGAATTTATATATAGGGTAAACAAGAGGGGGGCCAGGATACACCCCTGCCTGACACCTCGCTTGGAATTAAAATAGCTAGTGCAACCCCCCTCCTTGTTAACTCTGATTGTCGCCAAGAGTCCTTGGTGAAGGGTCGCTAGAAAGTTAACCAAGGAGGGATCCAAACCTAAATTGGATAAAATCAGCCAAAGTTTCTCCCGGTTTACCAGGTCGAAGGCTGAAGAGAGGTCCATAAACCCCATGTAAAGCATACCTTCCTTCGCCTGGGTATATTTGCTTATAAGCATCTGCAGGTTTAGACACTGATCTAAGGTTCCTCTTTTTGCCCTAAACCCGTATTGGAGGTTGGAGAGGACCCCCCTTTCCTCCAGGTAATCTTCCAGTATGTGCAGAATGACTCTGCCGAAGATTTTAACAGCAGAGTCAATCAGGGAGATGGGCCTGTAGCAAGAGGGGTCACTCCTCAAATCTTTTTTAAACACAGGTATTATAATCTAAGCATGGGCAAATTTTGGGAATTCGCGAATTTTTTTATTTTTGCATGTTTGCTGGTGTTCGCGGGGCGCTTTGCGTGTTCGCGGGTGTTTGCGGGGCGCTT
The DNA here is from genome assembly GCF_964263255.1 of Lissotriton vulgaris. NCBI lineage: Eukaryota > Metazoa > Chordata > Amphibia > Caudata > Salamandridae > Lissotriton > Lissotriton vulgaris. The sequence continues at coordinate 535,392,728 of NC_141689.1, forward strand.
TGCGTGTTCGCGGGGTTTTTTTTTTGCCTGGTTAATCACTGCCACCCTCTAGTTTTTTATGCCCTTCTGCCCTCTGTACCACTCGTTTCTGTGCCGTTCTGCCCTCTGCCCCACTCTTTTTTTGTCCCCTTCTGCCCTCTGTCCCACTTTTGTGCCCTTCTGCCCTCAGCCCCAGTTAGAATGGCGCCGGCAAACTGCCAGCGCCATTCTAAAATAGCTACAAAGAGCTTCAACAGGAAGCACTAATAGATAAAGTAAAGCAGGTGCTCGAGTTGAAGGTCAAATTAAGTTACACAATCATTAATCATCCCAAGTTTGGGGTGATGAATTTTTTTTATTGCGGGAATTTTGCGAATCTCGCGCATTGCAAATTTACCGAAAATCCGCAAAATCCGCGAGCGGAACGGATTTTCCACCCATGCTTATTATAATCGATGTTGCCCAGGATAGGGGGAATCCACTGATACTTGAGGAGTTGAAGACGTTTGTAAGTATCTGTGCCCAGAATTTGGGAGTGTCCTATAGAGATCATCTGGGACTCCGTCTGGGCCTGGAGCCTTATTTTTAGACGTCTCCTCTATCGCCCTTTGAACCTCGGCCATCTCAAAATGTAACGGGGGCTGAGGACGATGAAGTATTACCCGCAGCTATGACGGGTAAACACTCCTCAATGTCATAAATCTTACTGAAGTGTGATACCAATAGATCATCAGGGATCACACGGTCCATAACCGTGTTATCAACCCCGGAGAAAAAAGGGTGATTTATTGTGGCCCAAAATTTGCTGCTATCCTTTAGGATATCTGTAGAAATTAGATTACTCCATGCCTCGTTTTTAATGGCCTTTTTCCTACAGGACATAGCCAGTTTATAGGTCTTTCTCATCCTGGCAATGAGCTCACTATTCCGTGGTTTCAGTTTAAGGGCTTGTAGAAGGTCCTTATGTGATTTGGAACATTTAGCATCGAACCACCTAGGATGGTTGGACTCTTTCTGCCTAGATTTGGTTTTTAAATCCTGATTAAATCTAGTGCTGATGGCGACATAAGCGCCAATAATATCGTTACCAGTGGCTGTGCTATCTAGGCAGACTGCAAAGTTCTCCTCTGCCTTAGTGAGAAGATCCGACATAAAGGTGTCTGGAACTACCTTAGACCAGTTAAGCCTCTTGGCCTGATCCTTGGGAGTCAGAGTGTTGGTGTTTATCGTACTCAGCTCCCATCTAATTATTACTACGTCCCTCAGATAGCAAAAATGGTCACTCTTTCATGTTAATGCTATCGGTGGGATTGCGGTCGCTTCAAGTCCCACCAGACCCGCCAGCGGGAACGCGATGGATTTCGCTGGATTAATTACCAGTCTGGACACTACACAAAAATTGTCTAGGATGGTTAATAGGGCTTGAATGGCCTCTGCCGGCTGGTGCATGTGCACAAGCGCGTCATCCATGCAAGGGGACACAACATGGGTCTGCCCGTCTACCTCCAGGCCCCAACACACCATGTCTCTCCGAAGACTAATTGCAAGTAGCTCCATAGCGATCGCAAATAGGAGCAGGGATAGGGTGCACCCCTGTCTCATGCCCCGTTCGATGGTGATCAGTTCAGAGACCAGCCCGCCCGTACGCATCTGAGCTGTGGGTCTATCATACATAAGTCGCACCCATGCCACGAACTCCGGGCCCAGCCCTATTGTAAGCAAAACTTGCAACAGATAATCCAATTGCAGGCTGTCAAAGGCTTTTTCAATGTCCAATGAAATTACTGCTGCTAGTGTCTCCGTACCCACAACAGATGCATCACATGCGCCAGCCTTCGTAGGTTCATGTGGCTGCCTCTGCCCAGCATAAACCCACACTGGTCCTCGTGGACCAGGTGGGTCACCACCCTGTTTAGCCTAGAAGCCAGCACCTTAGCTAGAATTTTGATGTCCACTCCAAGCATAGAGAAGGGGCCTTAAGAACCTGGCGAGGTGGGGTCTCTAACTGGTTTGAGTAGCATTACTATTTGAGCTTCTCTAATAGACTCTAGGAGTATCCCCATATGCCTAGCTTCTTACAGCATCTCCAGCAGTCCCAGGAGGAGTTGGTCGACATATGCCCTGTAGTACTCTACAGGGAGACCATCTGGTCCAGGGGCTTTCCCGCCAGCCATGTCCCGCATGGCCTCCTGGAGGTCTTCGAAGTCAATCTCCACCCCCAGCATCTCGCTCTGCTCCTCAATGTGCTGCGGCAAGGGTATACTGTCAAGGAATAGCGCTATTGCAGCATCTCCAAACCTTTAGCCCCTGCTATATACACCTGCTAGGTGGACGAGAAGCTGTACGTTTATGGTCAATTGGGTGTGTGTGAGGGTCTCATCTAGCTGACTAATAGATAATATGGTTGGGGAGGGTGTTCCCTCTTGAGGAGCCATGCTCGCAGCTTCCCACTTTTATTGCCTTCTTTGTGTAGGAGCTGAAGGTATTCTTGTCCAACCTGTCCCATAGTTCCCCTACTCGCCGATGAGCCATCAGCCGATCTTTGTCTAGCACCCTTAAATTAGGGTTTGAACTCTGTAGCACAATCTGGTAATTTTATTTTGGTGGTTACTAGGTCCGCCTCGAGCCGTTGTCTCATCTACCCCATCTTGGATAAACATACCTCCCACATCACCACCTTCAATGTGTCCCTCTCCGTGTCCCTGGCATCCGTAGACAGCCAATTACTATCAAAGAAGTTAGCAATCGAGCCCCTGAGCTCCGAGCTCAATTCAGTGTTCTTCAGTGACCTTGGCCTAACCTTCTCTGCACCCCATTGCAGTAAGACTGGGGCATGGTCTGCCAAAAACCTCCCAAGTATGCGTACGCTATGAGCGTACTAAGCCGCAACTTTAGTGAGCAAGAAGCGATCAAGGAGACTGTAGACAGCGTGTGTCGGGCATAGCACGTATACTCCCCTTCATTGGGTGTAGTGTCCTCCACCAGTCCACACACCCAAGTCTCCGCATTGCCCCCGCAGTGGGGTCTCCAACGAGTAGCTCGGGAGCTACTGGTAGCTCGCTAGTACCTTCAAAGTAGCTCTCAGATGTGAAGTCAAGCCCAGTTTCAAATTTAGAGAGTAGGTGTTTATTAAAGAAGGCACCACTGCTCATCTCAAGACCCTTAGAGTGACAGCCAGCCAGACCTATGGTAATGGTAGTAACTCATCCTAAACACGAAAACAGACACTGTATCGGCCTATAGGGCCTGCCACTTGACAGTCAGTATCCAATCTCAATATAACTAAGCCACAAGGAGATTGACCATGTTGTAGTCCCTGCTTTATCAGTCACAACATGTGTGTGAACAGTGGACCATAAAAGAAGTATGGCCGCAGTAGCCTGAGCAGTAATCAGTGCTGACCCACCAAAGTGTAGGACTGCAGAAGCCATAGTGAAAACATGTCAATTGGGTCCATGATCAGCTCAAGACCTGAGGAGAACAGGGTATGATCAAGACCAGAGAAAATTAAGAGACTCATTAGCATTTATGTGTATGCTAGCCCCCATCATAAGGGTATCTCTAACATAATTGTGCCCATTCCTGGCATAATAGTGCCAATGGCATAATGGTCATCCTTGACTATTTTGGGTATTTTTGGTCTAGTTGTGGTATACTGGCAGCCAATATTTGCATACTCAGAGCATGACTGGCCTACATTTATATAGTCCTGGCATAATAATGGTCATGACTGATACATGGTCTCTGCCCGGACCCTTATGGTGTCCAGCCTTGGCACAACTGTGTCCCTAGTATAATGGCGGGCATTACCATCATAATACAGGTATCAGTGGTGCTGTGATGAGCATCCATGGCATAAGATTGTAATACCTGGGTATTAAAAGACGTCTGTCCTTATGAGGCATTTGTACATGGGAGTACTTGATGAAAATGACAAGCTGATGTTTTGGGACTGTGCATTTCCTAAAATCTGAAAACTGATATTTTGAAGGCAGTTTTTGTTTTCAAAAGTGGGTTTTCTTCTGGAAAATTGAATTTGTTTCCCCATAGTGGAAAGTGGTATTTGGTTGAAAAATTGGCATTTTCAGAAACTGATGAATGATAATTCAAGCTGAGCTGGGGAGACCTACTGCTGTACTTATATACATTGTGCCGTATGGCATGTCAAGATTTTAATGTTACTTCATATGTCAGGTGGAGGCATTTTATATTGATGAACATTTTCCTGACATTTCTGCTGGTAACCGCACCTGGAATACTTTGGTGGTAACTACTGATAATCCTGCTTAGGGTGGTCATAGTCTAGTCACGATTTTACAGGTATAAAGTGTATTAGTAGCTCGGGGAGACTTTCCTTGAGCAGAAGTAACTCTCACTACAGAAAAGGTTGGAGACCCCTGGCCCAGACCATATTTGGTTTGATAGGCAATTTGGGGGAAGTCTGACGATTGCCCCGTCGAGCACACACACAGTTGAAATCGTTTGCCAAGAGGTGTGGTATGCTCGCGTGGGCCACTATTACTTCTTCAAGACTTGAATAAAAGGCACCATCGTCAGTGTTGGGGGCATAGATAGTTAAGAGGCATACCTCGGACCTATCCAGTACCCCATGGACCATTATGTACCTCCCCTGTATATCTTCAGTGTAACTCAACACCCGGAATGGAGACTGTGGAACTATCCAGATCGCCACCCCACGTGCATAGCTAGAATATGTTGCAAAGTACATCAGACTCTTCCATTTCTTATGTAATTTTTGGGCATCATTTTTGGTTAGGTCTGTCTCTTGTAGCATGGCTATGTGGGTCCTCTGCCTTCGGAGATATGTTTGTGTCCTATACCGTTTCACGAACTTGCCTTACCCCGGCACATTCCATGTGATGATATTGAAACCTGCCATTACTGAGCTATATGATGACATGGGAATATCCATGGCCCATCCGCCAGAGCTGTCTACACATCTAAAACTAATAACAAAACTGTCCCCCTCACCCACCGGGTAAACACATAGAGAACCAACCGTGCCTCCCCAATCATGTCCTAGCATTGCAACACCCACTTATAAAGTGAGAATAAACATATTTGCATCAACTTATTGACAATATATCCCCAAAAAAAGAGAGAAAGCCTCCCCTCCAACCAAGCACACACCACCAATCTGGGCTACCACACTCACATCGAGTCTAATCTTCCACTGCTACACTCACACACTCAATCACGCTCACCAACACTCACACAACAGAACACAATTCTCCAATATGGGAGATGATAAAGAGAGAATAGGGTGACCAACAAGAAGGAAGACGGAATAGGAGAGAGAGGAGGAGGAGGACGAATATAGAGAGAGAAGAGAAAGTGAGAGAGAGAAGGAGAGAGGGGGGCCATCGGGCAGGGTGCCATGTGTCTAGGGCCAGTACAGTTCTGCAGGAATGTTCTCAGCAGACGTCCAGTGGAACCCCAGGGATTGCAAGTCCGCTCATAGTCCCCTACAGTTAACCCCAGCTGCCGATGTCCCAAGTGGGTCCCTCTGCTGCATCACGGCTCCTAACAACTTCAACTCCTGTTGTCTTATTTCAGGTATAGGAGGGTTGAGGGGTCTCCTCCACTAAGTCTCCGGTGTGAGTTTCTTTGTCTGCTGCAGTGACTACCTCCACCAGCACTCTAGCCTCTTTGGGTTCTGTCAACAGTAACTCCTGACTAATGCGGATCACCTGGTTTCCCTCGCCGTCTGAAATATTGCGCTCCAGTTCCAAAGAGCCATCCTGCTACACAATTGCTCTGTGGGTGGACCAGGAGCGCTGCTTATTCCGCTGGCCTCCTTTCTGTGTCTGGCATAGTGTCCAGGGTTCTGTGGGGCGTCTACCAGGGCCCCCCGGAGCTGGTATGCGTTCATCCCCTCTGACCTCCAACCAGTCCCAGGCTGCTTTGGGAATCGAGAAGTAGTGAGCTTTGTTGTGATGTATTACTCTGAGCTTAGCCGGGCATATTAGCATGTATTTTAGGTTCATTGCCCAAAGCTTTTGTTTCACACCACTGAAATAAAATTGCAGCTGCTGGACTGTTCATGTGTAGTCAGGGAAAATGTGGATAGTTTGGTTTTCGTAGGCTGGATCCCCACTGCGTTAGGCCTCCCAGAGAATGTGGTCCCGGTCCCTGTAGTTGAGAATCTTGTCTATGGTGGTGCGGGGCAGTCCCTACTGGGGGAGGGGGCACCAATGCCCTGTGTGCCCACTCGATCACAAAACAGGAGGAAAAAGGGATCGCAGGGAAAGCCTTCTCTAGAAATATTTCAGGGTCACATCCCTCTGCCCCCTCCGGGAAGCCCACAAAGTGGAGGTTGCATCTGTGGGAGCACCCCTCCGCGTTCTACGCTTGGTGCTCCAGTGTGGCTGTCTTTTCTGCCAGTTCCGTTAAGGAGGCCCTCTGGGAGGAGACCTCCATCTCCAGCGTTGACACTTTTTGGTCCGTTGCCAGGAACCTCTCTTCCACTGTTCGCAGGTAATCCCTTAGCAGGCACACATCCAGTGAAACTGCGTCAATCTTGGCTTCAACCATCTGGCAAGAGGCCTCTATGGCTGCGAGGATCTGCACAGCTGTGAGCTCAAGGCCCACCGGGGCCTGTACCCAGGCCCCGGCGGTTCCGAATGCGCCGTTGTGCTCTGGGCTGTGAACTGGTCCTTCTTTGTTTGTTGGACCCCTCTCTGGGGTCTGTCCTTGCCCATGTCTGTAGTCTCGGTCTGAGATGCGCTTGCTCCCTTCTAGTGAGCTTGGTTTGGTTCAGTGTCCTCAGCTGCGGGACTTCAGGGACCCACAGGGGGCCCCAAGGATGGCCCGTTTTGTGGAGGAGAGGCCTAGGGTTATTGGCTGCACCAGGTGGATCCTGCTGCCCAGGTGCCGCCAAACTCCAAGATCGTCCACACACTGTCACAAGGCATCTATGGTGGGACAGTCGCTCTGACGCCACAATGTGCGGGCCTCCCAGTGGACCGCACCTTGATCCGGTGGGAGGCCCCAGCTTATCAAGCCCAGCGACGTCTCTCTTCCTCGTTACAAAAAAGGGGGCTGAACCCATGCAGTCACGGGGACCTGGGCGCTATGTGGTATGTGTAAAGAAGGGGTCCCCGCAAGGCGAACGTGTTGTGTACAACACACACTAACACTGAATAACACAACCATTAGTCAAAAAACATTAATCAGAAGGACTTGTAACAGGTATTGTCCTTTATTTTACAATACCAGATTTCAATCATTATGAGAAAACATTCACATTTAATAAATAGCCCCAGTTGGGGAAGGGAAAAGGAAGGGAAGAGTGTGCTCAGGGCGGTGTAAAGTCAAAGGAAAGTAAACACAGTCAAAAAAGAATGCGAATTATAACAGTCTTAAATGAAGATCAAAACAAATCTGATACAAAAATCCTAAACTATTGAGGCATCCATTGAGAAACTGTTAAACTAGGGGCATTCAACGGTCACATACACAGTTCAGAGTAATCAGGGGCATGTGCCGGAGGTCCAAGGTGAAGAAAAAGAGCCGTCGACGTTTCGACCCCTAGCCGTAGGCTACGTTAGATCCTTAAACGGGGTCTTCATCAGGACGTGTGCAGGAAGGGGGGGGAGGCAGGAGTTGGGAGGGGCGGTCCTATCTGTGAAAATTAAAACCAAAGGTCAGACTAATGTGTTTGTAAAGCACTGATAACCGTCATCCTATTTGACATTACTACAATACAATACAATAGCTACAAATTACCATGGAGTCCGGGCCAAAAACAGGCCTCTGAACGTGGGAATTGAGTGAGACCAAACCGATGGTCATGGTCAAACTCAGCGATATTAAATCGTGACAAAAGAGGAGAATTAACCAGTGTGGGATAAGAACAACCAAATGAAGGGTGTTCTAGAGATTATTCTGTCATGCATAGTTACATATTGGGTTTAATATCGGGATTCAACTCACATGGGCTTCAACCAATCAGCCAAGGTGAAAGTATTGTGGGTTACGATCCCAGTCGTCGATATCCCAAAGGGGCAAAGTGCCGTTAATGTACACAGGCTGTGGAATGAAAAAGGGTATAAGACTAAATTGGTCGGGTGATATTCATAACAGGAGCCAACATTGTGGCGTGTAGGTCACCTCATAACTTACATTAGACACACAGGGGTGAGAAGCGCTGATCGTCTTAGCACTTGAGACGTTGTTCCTGGTATAAATTGGCAACATTAGAGGTCACTGTAGGGATACAATTAAGACTGTGTTGGTAAAAGGCTAAAAAAGATACCAAACCAGTCGAAGGCACAAAAGTTATGTGACATACCTCTGGGGTGATAACTAATCAGGGAGCCAGTCTTCCATTATTTCGGTAGCGGTGTGCTATGCAAATAAGGTCGTTTCGTGTAGCACCAGCCCGAAAGTGAAACAGGACAAGGTTGAACAGCTGTTCCGTAAGTCAACAAACTCCGCGGTGATTAAATCCTACGGGGAGAAGAACCGCCAGTCAAGGAAGAATTGCGAGGTCTTTGTAGGGGTTTGGCAAATAACGCGGTTAATCGGGGAAAAAGGAATGCGCTACTACTTACAGGCACTCGAAGGGGCCGCTGTAGTCAGACGCTTGAGCCGCTGTTCCGTAAGTCAAAAAACTCCGCGGTGATTGAATCCTACGGGGAGAAGAACCGCTAGTCAAAAAAGAAATGCGAGGTCTTTGTAGGAGTTTGCTAAATAACACGGTTATTCGGGGAAGAGGAATGCGCTACTACTTACAGGCACTCGAAGAAGCCGCTGTAGTCAGACGCTCGTCTCTGCAGACTCCGCAAAGCTACTACGCGAAGTTGGGGGCGGGGTCAATACTTCACTAACTTAAGGGACATAGAAGAGTTTCTGGATACCCACAGTGAACCGGTACTGAGCGAAAGCAACTAATAGATGAAGGCAAATTGTATGCATCAAATTCAAGCAGATGTTAATAAAAACAATAATTTACCGGTTAAATGTGTTACAATCTAGAAAATTTACTCAGCACGAGCAACTCTCTCACAGGAGGTTGTACACGAGTAATTGTTAGAAACACAGAAATTATTATATCCAAGTTAGGGTGGTGGTTGGCGTGGTATCTTAAGATGTTGCATTGTTAGAAAAAGTGCAATTAAGTCCCTTAGTACAGCTCGTGCACTACTCCAACATGAGAGTGTAAACGAGCGACATAAAATACACTTCATGTGACAATATTCATAACAAATTTTTTTTATCAAGTACGTATAGAACAACTTGTGCACTTCTCCAACATGAGAGTGTAGACAAGTCTATTCGAATAGATTTAGTGTGGCAAGGTGCACTACCTGGTCTTTTCATAGATTTTGTCTCAAGAGAATGTAGATGTGTATATTCAGAAACCTATAGTATGGTAAGCTAAACTCATGAATGACACATGAATGCTTAAGCAGAACACATTAGCAATAATCAGATACCTTAACCGAGCGCTGCCAATTGTGCCAGGCTACTGTCCTGTTCATTGAGCCCATTTTTTATCGAGTCCAAAAGGGACATCCATTTAGATTCACGTGTATTGAGAACTGTCAGTAAGTTACCCCCTCTTCTCCCTAGGGATACTTTTTCAATGACCAACCATCTTAAGTCAGACACCATATGTCCTGCCTTTTGCCAGTGTTCTACCAAAGGCGCACCTAATACTTTGCATCGCAGTCTACTGCAATGGGAGAAGATGCGGGATTTAATTTTCTGTTGGGTTTGTCCAACATATACATGATTGCATGGACATTGTACAATGTAGATCACACTAGTCGAGTTGCAGTTTGTGTAATGTTTTAAGGTATAAACCCGTCCACCATGGGCAAATGTCTTTGTCTGAATGGTGGTGTCACATGCAGTGCATGTGCCACATCTGTAATGTCCAACCAAAGGAGGTAAGTTCCATAAAGTTGTAAGAGTTGGTTGACTCACTGGTTCCAGGTAGGAATGGACCACCATATCTCGTATATTTTTAGCCCTTTTGAAGGAGTGAAGGGGGAGATCCGGTTGCTTAATCTCATCTGCTACCAGAGGCCAGTTCTTTTTGATGATTTGTTTGATCTCATTGCTTCGTGTCGAAAAGGTAGTAACACAGATGATACGGTCAAGCTCTGTTTGGTTGGTGATTTCTGGGTTCAGCAGACTATCGCGTGGGTTGTACCACGCCCGTTTCCTGGCACGTCTAACCATTCGGACTGGGTATCCACGTGCGACGAGGCGCTCATTTAGGATCTCAGATTCCTTGATGTAATTCGCTCGAGTGAAGCAATTTCTCCTAATTCTGAGAAATTGGCCAACCGGCAAATTGTCCTTCAGACCTCTGGGGTGGTGACTCCCATATTGCAACAAGGAATTACGTTCAGTGGGTTTCCTAAAAAGTGTAGTCTGTAAGTGATCCTTATCCACATAAATGGAGATATCCAAGAACGGTATAGTCTCATTACTAGATTCCATTGTAAATTGAATATGGGGATTTCTGAGATTGAGCCAATCATGAAACTCTTTCAGTTGTTGTTTATTGCCGTTCCAGATGCATAAGACATCGTCAATATATCTGACCCATAGGAGTTACTGTCTTACACAGAGGAGTATATTAACCAGTTGACCAAGTATCTGTCCACCACTTTTTTGTCTACATCTGTCCCCATAATTGATATCACTCTAAATGATAAAATATCTCGGCTAGAGAGATTAGAGAAAAAACTCATTAGAACACGACTATACGGGCATCTTTTTACAAGATACCTCCAAGAGAATATAATCCCGGTGGGATTACAGATAAAAATCGAGCCAGCAATATTTGTAGACGTCCCTAAGTTCAAAGAAGGGTTCAGCTACGTGGCGAATAATTGCTCCCGCCACTGGATGGTGCTGGGGGTTGAGACAGCTGCCGAACAAGTTGTTACGCTCAGTAAGGAAATTGCTGACCTCAAGGCTGAAATTCTAGGTGATAGCACACTTACAAAAGCAAAGGAGGCTCTGGAAAGTTTGGAAGCTTCAATTAAAGATTTTGATGTAACAGCACAGACCAAGAAACTGGAGAAACTAGCCAGAGACTTGAGATTATTTGACAAAAAGACTGTCTATCCGTACCTGCAACCTGATTATTATAAGCAGGACACTCAAGGACGCTTCTCCAACCGCAGCCGCGGTAGTTACAGAGGAAGGCGAAATTTTACAACTTTTTCTGACTCCTCCTACAGCTCAGGCAGCGACAGTGAAGCTGGTCCGAGTACTTCCTACAATTATCCACCTCCAGATACAAGCTACCAACAGTACCCTCTGCAATTCCAGCCTCATTTTTTAGACCAGGGCCGAGGATCATGGCGGCCCCCACGAGGACGTGGCAACAACTGGGCGAGAGGACAGGCGAGAGGTCAGCAACAGAATCCCGGATGGGATGGCAACAGGGGCAAACAGCAGAAACGGGTGACATTCCGCCCCGAAGCGCATGGGGAAATCTCGACCAGGAGAAACACCTACAGGTGGTGAACCACACACCCACCATTGGATTAAATACACCCAGCACCAGTAGGTCTATCCCTAACCCTGTGATCAACATCTCTAAGTATAAACTACAGGATGAAGAGATTAAGGTCTTAAGTAAAGGCCTTTCTTATGTTCCAACGGCTCCAGCTAAAAAATTCCTGCTAAAGACGGAACTATATAGATTCTTCAGAAAGATTAGACTCAGGTATTATTTCCGCAAGCAAACTACCAGGCAACAATGCTCCATTACTGGACTGAGGGAACCTTCTACTTTCTTCCCACCTACTTATGCCATGAGCCATAAGATCTTGGCTTTTGAAGAAATCGTGACCACTTCAGTGGACCAAGCACTAGACCAAAGCAAGTTTGTCAGATTAAACCTCAGTAAAAGAGAAAAAGGCATTAACTAATCTGGGCATTAATAAAGAAGTCGTCATCAAACCCGCCGATAAAGGCGGGGCTATTGTTGTGCAAGATCTTTCTAAATACAAAGAAGAAATCTATAGACAATTGTCAGATGGTGTCAGCTACCAACAACTACCAAGTGACCCTTCAAGAGATTTGGCTCTTATAATTCTGGCTACTACACAGAAAGGTTTGGATGAAGGATTTTTAAGCGAGCAGGAATTCAAATTTTTAAATAAAAAATTCCCAAGATTGCCCACAATTTACACCTTCCCAAAGGTACATAAGAACCTGGACAGCCCCCCTGGGCGTCCCATCGTGTCAGGCTGTGGTTCTATGCTAGAACCTTTGTGTAAATATATTGATTTTTTCCTAAAGCCTATTGCCCTCAACACCAGGGCTTATCTCCGTGACACTACCCAAACCATTAATTTGATAGATGAGAGACCATTTGACCCAGAAAGTGCACTTTTGGTGACGTGTGACATTGTATCGCTTTACACAAGCATCCCTCAACAGGATGCTTTGGATGTAATGCGAGAGGTTTTAGATAAAAGACCGGCTCCTGTCCAAGTCCCAACGGACTTCATACTTGAGTTGCTGAGCATCGCTATGAAGCAGAACTTTTTTATCTTTCAAGAGGAATTCTATGTGCAGACCAAGGGGGCTACCTTCGCCCCAAATCTGGCCATCATTTTCATGGACCATTTCGAACAACAACATGTTTTTTCATCCAATAACCCTTTTCAGACCAGGTTGACCCTATGGGTCAGATATATTGACGACGTCTTATGCATCTGGAACGGCAAAAAACAACAACTGAAAGTTTCATGATTGGCTCAATCTCAGAAATCCCCATATTCAATTTACAATCGAATCTAGTAATGAGACTATACCGTTCTTGGATATCTCCATTTATGTGGATAAGGATCACTTACAGACTACACTTTTTAGGAAACCCACTGAACGTAATTCCTTGTTGCAATATGGGATTAGTCACCACCCCAGAGGTCTTAAGGACAATTTGCCGGTTGGGTAATTTCTCAGAATTAGGAGAAATTGCTCCACTCGAGCGAATTACATCAAGGAATCTGAGATCCTAAATGAGCGCCTCGTCGCACGTGGATACCCAGTCTGAATGGTTAGACGTGCCAGGAAACGGGCGTGGTACCACGCGATAGTCTGCTGAACCCAGAAATCACCAACCAAACAGAGCTTGACCGTATCATCTGTGTTACTACCTTTTCGACACGAAGCAATGAGATCAAACAAATCATCAACAAGAACTGGCCTCTGGTAGGAGATGAGATTAAGCAACCGGATCTCCCCCTTCACTCCTTCAAAAGGGCTAAAAATATACGAGATATGGTGGTCCATTCCTACCTGGAACCAGTGAGTCAACCAACTCTTACAACTTTATGGAACTTACCTCCTTTGGTTGGACATTACAGATGTGGCACATGCACTGCATGTGACACCACCATTCAGACAAAGACATTTGCCCATGGTAGACGGGTTTATACCTTAAAACATTACACAAACTGCAACTCGACTAGTGTGATCTACATTGTACAATGTCCATGCAATCATGTATATGTTTGACAAACCCAACAGAAAATTAAATCCCGCATCTACTCCCATTGCAGTAGACTGCGATGCAAAGTATTAGGTGCGCCTTTGGTAGAACACTGGCAAAAGGCAGGACATATGGTGTCTGACTTAAGATGGTTGGTCATTGAAAAAGTATCGCTAGGGAGAAGAGGGGGTAACTTACTGACAGTTCTCAATACACGTGAATCTAAATGGATGTCCCTTTTGGACTCGATAAAAAATGGGCTCAATGAACAGGACAGTAGCCTGGCACAATTGGCAGTGCTCGGTTGATGTATCTGATTATTGCCAATGTGTTCTGCTTAAGCATTCATGTGTCATTCATGAGTTTAGCTTACCATACCATAGGTTTCTGAATATACACATCTACATTCTCTTGAGACAACATCTATGAAAAGACCAGGTAGTGCACCTTACCACACTAAATCTATTCGAATAGACTCGTCTACACTCTCATGTTGGAGAAGTGCACGAGTTGTTCTATACGGACTTGATAACAATTTTTTTGTTATGAATATTGTCACATGAAGTGTATTTTATGTCGCTCGTTTACACTCTCATGTTGGAGTAGTGCACGAGCTGTACTAAGGGACTTAATTGCACTTTTTCTAACAATGCAACATCTTAAGATACCACGCCAACCACCACCCTAACTTGGATATAATAATTTCTGTGTTTCTAACAATTACTCGTGTACAACCTCCTGTGAGAGAGTTGCTCGAGCTGAGTAAATTTTCTAGATTGTAACACATTTAACCGGTAAATTATTGTTTTTATTAACATCTCCTTGAATTTGATGCATACAATTTGCCTTCATCTATTAGTTGCTTTCGCTCAGTACCGGTTCACTGTGGTTATCCAGTAACTCTTCTATGTCCCTTAAGTTAGTGAAGTATTGACCCCGCCCCCAACTTCGCGTAGTAGCTTTGCGGAGTCTGCAGAGACGAGCGTCTGACTACAGCGGCTCTTTCGAGTTCCTGTAAGTAGTAGCGCATTCCTCTTCCCCGAATAACCGTGTTATTTAGCAAACTCCTACAAAGACCTCGCATTTCTTTTTTGACTGGCGGTTCTTCTCCCCGTAGGATTCAATCACCGCAGAGTTTTTTGACTTACGGAACAGCGGCTCAAGCGTCTGACTACAGCGGCCCCTTCGAGTGCCTGTAAGTAGTAGCGCTTTCCTTTTTCTCCGATTAACCGCGTTATTTGCCAAACCCCTACAAAGACCTCGCAATTCTTCCTTGACTGGCGGTTCTTCTCCCCGTAGGATTTAATCACCGCAGAGTTTGTTGACTTACGGAACAGCTGTTCAACCTTGTCCTGTTTCACTTTCGGGCTGGTGCTACACGAAACGACCTTATTCGCATAGCACACCGCTACCGAAATAATGGAAGACTGGCTCCCTGATTAGTTATCACCCCAGAGGTATGTCACATAACTTTTGTGCCTTTGACTGGTTTGGTATCTTTTTTAGCCTTTTACCAACACGGTCTTAATTGTATCCCTACAGTGACCTCTAACGTTGCCAATTTATACCAGGAATAACGTCTCAAGTGCTAAGACGATCAGCGCTTCTCACCCCGGTGTGTCTAATGTAAGTTATGAGGTGACCTACACGCCACAATGTTGGCTCCTGTTATGAATATCACCCGACCAATTTAGTCTTATACCCTTTTTCATTCCACAGCCTGTGTACATTAACAGCACTTTGCCCCTTTGGGATATCGACGACTGGGATTGTAACCCACAATACTTTTACCTTGGCTGATTGGTTGAAGCCCATGTGAGTTGAATCCCGATATTAAACCCAATATGTAACTATGCATGACAGAATAATCTCTAGAACACCCTTCATTTGGTTGTTCTTATCCCACACTGGTTAATTCTCCTCTTTTGTCACGATTTAATATCGCTGAGTTTGACCATGACCATTGGTTTGGTCTCACTCAATTCCCACGTTCAGAGGCCTGTTTTTGGCCCGGACTCCATGGTAATTTGTAGCTATTGTATTGTATTGTAGTAATGTCAAATAGGATGACGGTTATCAGTGCTTTACAAATACATTAGTCTGACCTTTGGTTTTAATTTTCACAGATAGGACCGCCCCTCCCAACTCCTGCCTCGCCCCCTTCCTGCACACGTCCTGATGAAGACCCCGTTTAAGGATCTAACGTAGCCTACGGCTAGGGGTCGAAACGTCAACGGCTCTTTTTCTTCACCTTGAACCTCCGGCACATGCCCCTGATTACTCTGAACTGTGTATGTGACCGTTGAATGTCCCTAGTTTAACAGTTTCTCAATGGATGCCTCAATAGTTTAGGCTTTTTGTATCAGATTTGTTTTGATCTTCATTTAAGACTGTTATAATTCGCATTCTTTTTTGACTGTGTTTACTTTCCTTTGACTTTACACCGCCCTGAGCACACTCTTCCCTCCCTTTTCCCTTCCCCCAACTGGGGCTATTTATTAAATGTGAATGTTTTCTCATAATGTTTGAAATCTGGTATTGTAAAATAAAGGACAATACCTGTTACAAGTCCTTCTGATTAATCTTTTTTGACTAATGGTTGTGTTATTCAGTGTTAGTGTGTGTTGTACACAACACGTTCTCCTTGCGGGGACCCCTTCTTTACACATACCATGTCTCTCTTCCTGGCATTTTGTTTGGGCCTCTATCCTTGTTCACTATCTTGAATGCCCAGCAGTGCAAGTCCATGCGGGGCGAGAGAGAGGCATCAGCGCTCCCAGGGGATCCCCTCACCCTGCTTTATCATCCCTCGGCATAGGTCAAGTGTGGGGGACCGCGGTGTTTACCGTGCTCAGTAGCACAAGTTCCGCGGGGGGTAGGCCACCGCTCCAAAACCCTGTTCAGCCCTGTGTTTAGTATCCGGGCCCGCTGTCTGGCAATAGCCCAACCAGATCCAAAGCCACCACCAGTGGCTGTGGGCCCTCCTCGTGGGTGGCTGCGCTTCACCTCCTAGTGTCTTGCTGTGCCGCGGGGACTCTCCAACAGCCCTTCGCACTGGGGGGTGCTGAGTCGCAGCCTACAGCGCTCGCCGGGTCCAGGCCTAGACCCTCCGGCCCCTTACCTCTGGTCACCGCTGCTCAGGTCCAGTGCAGGTCACTCCGCTTGCTTCACAGCCGGCAGAGGTACGCTCTTCAGTACCACAGGCTATCCGCAGATTACAGCGCCCACGTGGCACCCTCCTCGAGCTCTTCGCCTCCTCTAAGGGCTCGTTTGAGGTGCTGGGCACGGCCTCCACAGCACCACTCAGCACGTTCCTGCAGCCGAGCAGCCAAGACCATTGCGTTTCCGGCGATCACTCCCTCAAGGCGCCCCCGCTTGAGGCAGCCCAAGCAAATTATCTAACCTCGAGGTGTTCACAGCACAGTATGAGGCACTCAGTATCCCGATGCCAGGGATAATTCAGGATTTTTTGGCGGGCACACCGCAGAGCTCTCTCAGAGTGCATCTGCTACGGCCGCCATCTAGGCCACGCCCCAAGAAGGTTAGTTTTCATTGAAAAAATGTGATGTGTCCATTTTGCTTTTTGGGCCTAATACTATCACATGAGTTAGGCCCACCCACTAAAGTGGGCCACAATTTTGTTTTGGGCAACCTTTGGGATTGCTAGGAGGAACGAGATTTTTGAGTCTCTATAGATTCTGGAACTTTCCTTCACAGAAAGGAGAGGAAAAATTGTGTTTTTAGCAAAGTTTTTGAATGGCAAGACCTTCATGAGATGCTTGCATGCCACTCCACCCTGGACTCCACAGGTGTCTAGTTTTCAGAAATATGTGGGCTTAGTAGGTTTTCCTGTGGGATGGATACGTTAAGGCCAAAAATCCACAACAATCGAAATTGCAAATACAGAGTTGGTTTTGAGTGGAAAGTTTTCAGGTGTCCCTGTTGCATTTTGCCTTTTCCTATCATTGATTCTAGACCTACCCACACAAGTGGGGTACCATTTATCTGGAGACATGTGAGAATGCTGAGTGGTAGCAAATATGTGGACTCCTACAGATTCTGGAACTTTTCCTCACAGAAATGTGAGGAAAATGTGTTTTTAGCCAGATTTTAAAGTTTGCATGTGCATAAACCTCTTAAGATCCACCTAGGTCACAGTACCATAAACTCCCTGGAGTATCTTGTTTTCATAAATGTGTGGGTTGGTTCCCTGGGTGACAAATGAGCTAGAGCCCAAAATCCAAAGTTAACCGAATTTTTTTTTAAACTTTTGTTTGCGTGAAAAAATTAGATGTGTCTATGTAGCATTTTGAGCCTTTTCCTATTGCGGGTGCTAGGTCCACCCACACAGTTGGGGTACCATTTTTATTTGGAGACGTATGGGAATTGTGGGTGATTGGAAATGTGTGGATCCCCACAGATTCCAGTACTTTACCTCACAGAAATATGAGAACCAAACAAATCACACAATGCTGGACTCACCTGGGTGCCTAGATTTCAGATATGTCTCGATATGGCTGGTTTCCTTGGGTTGCGGCTGAGCTAAGGCCTAATATTTGCAGCTGCCTGCATTGTAAATAAAGCATTGATTTTGCTGGGTAAATTGTACAATACTCAGGTAGCATTTTGGGGCATTTTGTACTGCAGGCGCTAGGCCCAGCCACACAAGTGCAGTACCATTTTTATCAGGAGACATATGGGAACACATACTAGTAGAACATTTGTTATTACCATTGAATTTCTCTGCATTTTTTGCTTTCAAATATAAGTCATTGTGCAAGAAAGCAGA
Organism: Lissotriton vulgaris; assembly: GCF_964263255.1. Taxonomy (NCBI): domain Eukaryota; kingdom Metazoa; phylum Chordata; class Amphibia; order Caudata; family Salamandridae; genus Lissotriton; species Lissotriton vulgaris. The sequence goes on from NC_141689.1 coordinate 535,410,988, forward strand.
CATTTGAAAAATACACTCTGAATCACAAAAGCATGAGTAACCAAAAATGTTGAGATGTACAAGTAACCACTGTTCCTCAAATCAGTTTTGTGTATACTGTTCAGTAATACATAGGTTTACTTCATACATATTTTGCATTCTTTATATTATACAATTTGAATTGCTGTATAGCCGCTGCACAATGAACAGTCAGTGTAAGGTGCAGCTCAGTTCTTGGCTCTGGTTATGACAAGTTTTTAGAGAACTGTGATCAGAAAGGTCCACCAGACATTTTTTTTAACACACTTTATTATAGATTGCAAAGTCGGCACGGTGAAAAGCAGGGTCAAAAGGTATCGTATAATCTCTTTTTCAAATTTACCCACTTCAGTCTATAAAACAAAGAAAATCAAAGCACCATACCCAGCATCGTACAGTAGATCTCGACAGAAATTGAACATATTACATGGTCATGACCCAGCCTATCAATGGTGGAATTTGCTCAGGGTAAATCCGATAACAGTGCAATAAAGTGCATAGCTATTATTAAACAAGAAAGCTCCTTAACCTACAACCCAAGCCAACCCTAACCCGACCCCCACCCATTCCTGTCCCAGCACTTCCACTACTAATGGAGTAACACCTGGCGCTTCCCCGCATATAGGGTGTGTGTACCAGAGGAAATCACCTGCGTCAGCTAGAAGGGTCTCTAATCAAAGATACACATGAACCTGTGGAGTCATACACTTCACTGGGACCCAGTCCCCCGTGTTGGGACTAAGTTGAGTGTTTCTAGGCCAATCAACATAGCTTCCCACTCCAGTGATATAGGTTGTGTACGTAGCCCTCTCTCTTCCTCTCTCCGAAGGGCCGCTCCCTCCGCCCGACCCCACTGCATTAAGTCTGCCTGCCACATGGCCACCATGGGGGATCTGGGAGACTTCCATCTCATCGTTATGACCCTAATGGCCAGAATGAGTGCCAAATCTAAGAGATTCAGCATAACTTTTGGCCTACCTGAACGTCGTCGTAACCCCACCAGGCAAGGCAGTATCTCATTAGGGACCGGCAGCTGCGTCACAGTCGTGAGAATTTGACAAACCTCCGGCCAGTATCCCATCACTAAAGGACAAGACCACATCATATGGATGAAGTCCGCTTCTTCTACCCCGCAACGAGGGCAACAGTGGGGAGAGTCCGGGAACATGCGGTGTAATTTCTTGGGGGGTAAGACATGATCTATGGAGCAGCATCGATTGAATAAATTTAAGTCTGACATTACGTGACACCCTTTTAGGGTGTTCAAGCATAAGTTTCCATGTTTTGTCCATTATCTCAGTAACCGAATCCTCCGCCCAACATGTTCTAAGAAGCAGAAGTGGGATTGCTGCGTGTGCCCTGTTGCCCGTGTACAACCAACGCACCAGGTGGCCGCCTGATCCCATGTAATATAGAAGATGTACTAATTCATGTTGTGTGGGTTTGGACCGCTGTGGTGCCCAAGTGGTCCTAATGTAGTGTGTCACCATAGCATGTAACAAGTAGAGGCGTGGTGGGGCCCAGTCAACTGTACAAAGTAGCCATGATCTAATAGGGCATCGTCCCCAAAAAAGGATCCCACTTAATCCACCCCACTATCCATCCATCCTTGTAGTCTAGCCCGAGTGAGTCTACCCTGCGGCGTAGGGATGCCCAATAAGGGAATTTTTGCCGCGTAAGGTGGTACCGCCGACATGTAGGATAGGGATTTCCTCCAGCAATGTAAAGCGTTTTTAGCAAGGGGGGACAGTCCAGGGGGATCTGGGTCTTAGGAAACAATAGAGAATGGAGTTCCCCTCGGTTAAGTCTCTCTGGTGTGAAGCCAATCTCGTACAAATTCCTATCCGCAGTCCAATAGGAGAGCCACTGGAGTTGACTAGCAGAGTAGTATCCCCGAAAATCAGGGACCCCCAGACCACCTACCGTTGTCCCCAGCTGTAGTTTCCGAAGGCTGATCCGTCTCCGGCCAGCTCCCCAGAAGAGAGTGGTCAAGATAGTGTTCAGGGTGTTAAAAATGGATTGGGGTAGATTCACTGGTAAGTTTACAAAATAATATAGGAGACGAGGAAGCATGACCATCTTTGAAATGGCGATTCTACCCATCACCGACAAAGGCAAAGGAGGTCCAAAACCCCACATTACTACGGAGTCTCGTTATTACACTCTGAATATTACCATCGATCTGGACCTCCGGTGCCCTATACACTCGTATACCCAGGTACTTAAAGGTGGTAGGGGCAACAGGGATATCGGACATGCCAAATCGTATGTGAGTGAAGTGTAGCGTCTCGTGGAAGGAAAAAACGATTGACTTTCCGGGGTTGATCGCTAGGCCCGATAGTTGCTCGAACGTATCGACAAGGGCGGGTAACGGATTAATGTCCGCCGTCAAATCACGGATATATAGAAGAATACCAGCTGCGTAAATAGATATAAGGTGCTGTGTTCCATCAAAAGGGATGCCTAGACGATCTGCTGACTCCCGGAGGGCTAAGGCCAAGGGCTCCAGGGCAAGCACAAACAGCAGAGGCGAAAGGGGGCACCCCTGTCTCATACCCCTGTGAATCGGGTAGCATTCTGAGATATATCGGCCCGTGCAAGCTCTGGCCATAGGAAAGGTATACAATAGACGGACCCACTTAAGAAAGTTATCCCGGAACCCAAACCATTTCAGAGATTCAAACATAAATCCCCAAGAGAGGGAGTTGAATGCCTGTTTAAGGCCAAGTGCTATACATCCCGCCCGGGGAAGCTCGCATGAGGTAGCTGTCATTATCGAGTGTAATCTACGAGTATTCAGAGATGTGCTGCGATTCGGAAGGAATCCGCACTGATCCTGGTGGATAAGAGTGGCGAGGTACGTTTGTATGTGGCTGGCGAGGGCCTTACTGAGAATCTTATATTCGGTGTAGAGTAAGGAGAGAAGTCTATAGTTGGTCATTTTCAGCATATCCCGTCGCGGCTTAGGTACGGACGCAACCAACGCCTGCATAGTGGATTCCGGTAGGTGGCCCATATCAAACGCCACCAGATATACTGTCTCTAATATTGGCATGAGGAGATCTGAGTAAGTTAGATAGAACTTCACAGGGAGACCGCATGCCAGGTGCCTTATTGCGAGGTCCACCAGACATAACAGTGTATTGCATTTTTAAATCACAGATGAAAACGTGACAAATGGCTGCGCTTTCCAACTGGTTAGTTTCTTTGGAAAAAACTTGAAGTATCTACACAAATGACGGTAAAACACCTTCATTCCGCAATTTTCATTCCGCATACCTTTACTCCGCATACCATTAATACGAAAGTACCATCAGTCCGCAAAATTTTAAAACGCATGCCATTACATCTTATATGGTTTTACCACGCATGCTTTTACAACAAAATTCGTTGTAAAAGCATGAATGCTAAAAGCATATGTTTTTAATTTTTAAGTGTGAGGTAAGTATATGGTTTTAGTTTGGGGGTGTTGGGGTATATGTTTTAGGGGTTCAAAAGTACTTTAAGGGTGTGTTTGGGGATGTTGGGGTATATGTTTAAGGGTGTGTTTGGGTTATTGTGTATAGGGGTATTTTAAGGGTTCAGGGCTGGGTTTTGGGGTACAGGGGTATTTTTAGGCTTCAGGGCTAGGTTTGGGTTTAGGGGTACAGGGGTATTTTTAGGGTTCAGGGCTAGGTTTGGGTTTTGGGGTACAGGGGTATTTTAAGGGTTCTGGGATAGGTTTGGGTTTTGGGGTACAGGGGTATTTTTAGGGTTCAGGGCTAGGTTTGGGGTTTGGGGTACAGGGGTATTTTAAGGGTTCTGGGATAGGTTTTGGTTTTGGGGTACAGGGGTATTTTTAGGGTTCAGGGATAGGTTTGGGTTTTGGGGTACAGGGGTATTTTTAGGGTTCAGGGATAAGTTTGGGGTTTGGGGTACAGGGGTTTTTAAGGGATCAGGGATAGGTTTGGGTTTTGGGGTACATGGGTATTTTTAGGGTTCAGGGATAGGTTTGGGTTTTGGGATACAGGGGTATTATTTTGGGTTCAGGGATAGGTTTGGGTTTTGGGGTACAGGGGAATTTTAAGTGTTCAGGGATAGGTTTGGGTTTGGGGTACAGGGGTATTTTTAGGGTTCAGGGATAGGTTTGGGTTTTGGGGTACAGGGGTATTTTAGGGTTCAGGGGTAGGTTTGCGTTTTGGGGTACAGGGGTATTTTTAGGGTTCAGGTGTAGGTTTGGGTTTTGGGGTACTGGGGTATTTTTAGGGTTCAGGGGTAGGTTTGGGTTTTGGGGTACAGGGGTATTTTTAGGGTTCAGGGATAGGTTTGGGTTTTGGGGTACAGGGTTATTTTTAGGGTTCAGGGTTCGGTTTCGGTTTTGGGGTACAGGGGTATTTTTAGTTTTCATGAATAGGTTTGGGTTTTGGGGTACAGGGGTATTTTTAGGGTTCAGGGATAGGTTTGGGTTTTGGGGTACAGGGGTATTTTTTGGGGTTCAGGGATAGGTTTGGGTTTTGGGGTACAGGGGAATTTTAAGTGTTCAGGGATAGGTTTGGGTTTTGGGGTACAGGGGTATTTTTAGGGTTTAGGGATAGCTTTGGGGTTTGGGGTACAGGGGTATTTTTAGGGTTCAGGGATAAGTTTGGGTTTTGGGGTACAGGGTTTTTTTAAGGGATCAGGGATAGGTTTGGGTTTTGGGGTACATGGGTATTTTTAGAGTTCAGGGATAGGTTTGGGTTTTGGGGTACAGGGGTATTTTTAGGGTTCAGGGGTAGGTTTGGGTTTTGGGGTACAGGGGTATTTTTAGGGTTCAGGGCTAGGTTTGGGTTTTGGGGTACAGGGGTATTTTAGGGTTCAGGGCTAGGTTTGGATTTGGGGTACAGGGGTATTTTTAGGGTTCAGGGATAGGTTTGGGTGTTGGGGTACAGGGGTATTTTAGGGTTCAGGGATAGGTTTGGGTTTTGGGGTACAGGGGTATTTTTAGAGTTCAGGGGTAGGTTTGGGTTTTGGGGTACAGAGGTATTTTTAGGGTTCAGGGTAGGTTTGGGTTTTGGGGTACAGGGGTACAGGGGTATTTTTAGGGTTCAGGGATAGGTTTGAGTTTTGGGGTACAGGGGTATTTTTAGGGTTCGGGGCTAGTTTTGGGTTTTGGTGTACAGGGATATTTTAAGGGATCAGGGATAGGTTTGGGTTTTGGGGTACAGGGGTATTTTTGGGTTTAGGGCTAAGTTTGGGTTTTGGGGTACAGGGGTATTTTTAGGGTTTAGGGCTAAGTTTGGGTTTTTGGGTACATGGGTATTTTTAGGGGGTATAGAGACAAAATATCGACTCCAAAATATCGACTGGACATAATATCGAGTTTTAAATATAGACTGGACAAAATATCGACTGGACATAATATCGACTACAAAAATATCGTTTTTCAGGTAAGTGAAGTAATATCGACTGTATAAAATATAGATCGCAAAAATATCGATTTTTTAATAATATATAATATTTTATAGTGTATTTTTATGTAATAATATGTGTGAATAGTGTGTATTAATGTTATAAAATATTTTATTACATGAATTTTGATAATAATTGCGTAATGTAATTCTGTAGCGGGTTGTGGGTTTATAGGGGAATAGGGTGGGAAGTAATTTAATAATAATTAATTAATTAATATATGTTTGTTAATATTTTTAATTAATAATTAATTGATAATTAATTAATTAGTTAATTAATTAATATAATTTTGAATATATTTTGTATTAGTAAATAATTGTTAATTAATTAATTGTAATTAGTTAATTACATTAATTAGAGTACATTTTTTATATATATAATTTTGTGTTATTTTTAAGTAATTAATTTTGAAAAAATAATATTAATTATTAAAATAATTACACCTAATGTTCTAATATATTTACTTTATTGTTATTGTTAATTAATAATTAATTGGTAATTAAATAATATTGATAAATTTTGGGTAAAGGAGCATTTTTAGGGTTCAGGGTCAGTTTTCAGTTCATGGGTAAAGGGGTATTTTTAGGGTTCAGGGTCAGTTTTCAGTTCATGGGTAAAGGGGTATTTTTAGGGTTCAGGGTCAGTTTTCAGTTCATGGGTAAAGGGGTATTTTTAGGGTTCAGGGTCAGTTTTCAGGTCATGGGTAAAGGGGTATTTTTAGGGTTCAGGGTCAGTTTTCAGTTCATGGGTAAAGGGGTATTTTTAGGGTTCAGGGTCAGTTTTCAGGTCATGGGTAAAGGGGTATTTTTAGGGTTCAGGGTCAGTTTTCAGGTCATGGGTAAAGGGGTATTTTTAGGGTTCAGGGTCAGTTTTCAGTTCATGGGTAAAGGGGTATTTTTAGTGTTCAGGGTCAGTTTTCAGTTCATGGGTAAAGGGGTATTTTTAGGGTTCAGGGTCAGTTTTCAGGTCATGGGTAAAGGGGTATTTTTAGGGTTCAGGGTCAGTTTTGGGTTTTTGGGTAAAGGGGTATTTTTAGGGTTCAGGGTCAGTTTTGGGTTTTTGGGTAAAGGGGTATTTTTAGGGTTCAGGGTCAACAAATACGATTTTAAAAAATTATTTTTATTATTTTCATTTATTATTTTATTATTATAATTTAATTTAAGTCGTTTTAAGTATATTTTAGTAATTAAAATTTAATATTAATTTAATTTAACACTGTTTTTAATAAAGTCGATATTTTTTACATCTATATTTTTGTTAACGATATTTTGTACTCGATATTTTTGTACTTACCTGTTTGTAGATACAAACTCGATATTTTGACTGTCGATATTTTGTCCACGATATTTTGGCAAGTCGATATTTTGTCAGTCGATATTATTTCAGTGATCCTTTTTAGGGTTCAGGGCTAGGTTTGGGATTTGGGGTACAGGGGTATTTTTAGGGTTTTGGGGTACACGGCGTATTTTTAGGGTCAGGATGGGTTATTGTTTAAGGGTGCTGGGGTATTATAAGGAGTAAGGGTGGGTAATGATTTTGGGGTGCAGGGGTATTTAAAGGGACCAGGGTTGGATAATCTTTTAGGGTTTAGAGGGTAATTAAAAAAAAATATATATATAAATATCAAGTCCGGTTTGCCGGACGAAATGCATCATGCTGCTGCCCATTTTGGAAAAAACGTTCACTTTTTTGCACTCTTCATTTGTGGTCTGTACCTGTCTTTTGCGCTGGAGTTCGTTTGAGCCCTCGTGCCTGCAGGATTGTGGATTTCTATATATATATACTAGCGGCCCGTCCCGACGTTGTCTGGGTAAAAAAAGGCTAGGCAGCAATGGTTTTAGTATCATTGTACATTCGTCCCACATGATAAGAGACACATTTTGAAGCAGTGTCCCCAAAGGTCAGTTTTTCCGAATAGAGCATATTGAATCCCTTTCAAGGGAAACTGTTAGAGGCAGTTCAAAGGTAGAATGTGCTGTTTTCCCAGCTGTTAGCAAAGTGGCAGCTATTCCAGATGAAGCAACAGCTAGAGCCAAATTCCCAGAAGATCGAGCTTTGGCAAGTATGAGGTTGATTAGGTAAGTCTTTCCTGTGCCACTGGGGGCGACTATGAACAATAGTTTGCCTAGCTTCTTTTCAACACTATCACTATGGTGTTGTAGACGAGTTGTTGATCGGGAACTAAGTTAGGCAAGTGTTGAGCAAGGTAGTTATTTAGCTCTGGAATATTGTGTGCGGTAGCGATATTGTGGTATCCAGTTAGGTTAGTTCGGACCGCTGGCGGCAGGCTGAAATCTTGTAAGGACTTCTGGCTTAATAGATACAGTGAGTCTTCAATTTCTATAAGTCCTTGGTTTATGATTTCATTGTTGATAGCAGCCCGTGCCGACGTCCGGGTATGAATTGCTGCCGGCCAGTAGTATATTGTTTTGTAGGATTTCGTTTTGATAGCATTTCTTATCTGTGACAGGCCTGTGAAACGCTCCGATTCACAGTGCACTGCTGATGCACTTAAGAGTGCGCGTTCAGTAGTGTGTGAACTCGAGTTTCCCTACTTTATATTTCTTTGCAATATTATATAGCGCAAACTCGACAACATGGCATGAGCACAATTTACATTACAGAGGAACACATTCATTTGTGGTAGGCACGAGGAGACAAAGCGATTTGCCTGGAATCACAGAATGTTGAACTGATGCCAAGATTCGAACGTACCTCCCCAGCTCTAAAGTTCGCAATTCTACAACTTGTGGCGGGAGGTGTGTCTAAAAGTATATGTTGGTGCTGGCCATCAATGAGAGAGACCTGTGCATTTTTCAAATGAGTGGTGAAAAAATATGAGTATTTTGCTGGAGATGTGGGCCGCCGTGCCACCAATGTACTTACAGGGGGAGGGCAAACACCGATTATTCCGCAACTTTCTTTCCGCATACCATCACTCCGCATACTTTCATTACGAAAGTACCATGACTCCGCAATGCCATTATAACGCATGGCATTACATTTTATATGCTTTTACTACGCATACATTTACAACGAAATTCGTTGTAAATGCATGAATGGTAAAAGCATGTTTTTTTAATGTTTGGATAAGGTAAGTATGGGTATAGAGGTATATGTTTTGGGGTACTAAGGTATATGTTTTGGGGTATTTGGGTATTTTAAGGGTTCAGATATAGTTTTGGGTTATGGGGTACAGGGGTAGTTTTAGGGTTTAGGGATAGGTATGGGTTTTGGGGTACAGGGGTATTTTTAGGGTTCAGGGGTAGGTTTGGGTTTTGGGGTACAGGGTTATTTTAGGGTTCAGGGCTAGGTTTGGGTTTTGGGGTACAGGGGTATTTTTAGGGTTCAGGGCTAGGTTTGGGTTTTGGGGTACAGGGGTATTTTAAGGGTTCAGATATCGTTTTTGGTTTTGGGGTATAGGGGTATTTTTAGGGTTCAGGGGTAGGTTTGGGTTTTGGGGTACAGGGGTATTTTAAGGGTTCAGGGCTAGGTGTGGGTTTTGGGGTACAGGGGTATTTTTAGGGTTCAGGGCTAGGTTTGGGTTTTGGGGTACAGAGGTATTTTAGAGTTTTAGGGATAGGTTTGGGTTTTGGGGTACAGGGGTATTTTTGGGGTTCAGGGCTAGGTTTGGGTTTTGGGGTACATGGGTATTTTTAGGGTTCGGGCTAGGTTTGGGTTTTTGGATTCAGGGGTATTTTTAGGGTTCAGGGCTAGATTTGGGTTTTGGGGTACAGGGGTATTTTAAGAGTTTAGATATAGTTTTGGGTTTTGCGGTATAGGGGTGTTTTTAGGGTTCAGGGGTAGGTTTGGGTTTTGGGGTTCAGGGGTATTTTAAGGGTTCAGGGCTAGGTTTGGGTTTTGGGGTACAGGGGTATTTTTAGGGTTCAGGGCTAGGTTTGGGTTTTGGGGTACAGGGGTATTTTAGGGTTCAGGGGTAGGTTTGGGTTTTGTGGTACAGGATTATTTTTAGGGTTTAGGGCTAGGTTTGGGTTTTGGGGTACAGGGGTATTTTTAGGGTTATGGGGTAGTTTTGGGTTTTGGGGTACAGGGGTATTTTAAGGGTTCACGGCTAGGTTTGGGTTTTGTGGTACAGGGGTATTTTAGGGTTCAGGGGTAGGTTTGGGTTTTGGGGTACAGTGGTATTTTTAGGGTTCAGGGCTAGGTTTGGGTTTTGGGGTACAGGGGTATTTTAAGGGTTCAGATATAGTTTTGGGTTTTGGGGTATAGAGGTATTTTTAGGGTTCAGGGGTAGGTTTGGGTTTTGGGGTACGGGGGTATTTTAAGGGTTCAGGGCTAGGTTTGGGTTTTGGGGTACAGGGGTATTTTTAGAGTTCAGGGCTATGTTTGGGTTTTGGGGTACAGAGGTATTTTAGGGTTAAGGGGTAGGTTTGGGTTTTGGGGAACAGGGGTATTTTTGGGGTTCAGGGCTAGGTTTGGGTTTTGGGGTATAGGGGTATTTTTAGGGTTCAGGGGTAGGTTTGGGTTTTGGGGTACAGGGGTATTTTAAGGGTTCAGGGCTAGGTTTGTGTTTTGGGGTACAGTGGTATTTTAGGGTTCAGAGGTAGGTTTGGGTTTTGGGGTACAGTGGTATTTTTAGGGTTCAGGGCTAGGTTTGTGTTTTGGGGTACAGGGGTATTTTTAGGGTACAGGGGTAGGTTTGGGTTTTTGAGGTACAGGGGTATTTATAGGGTTCAGGGCTAGGTTTGGGTTTTGGGGTATAGGGGTATTTTTAGGGTTTAGGGATAGGTTTGGGTTTTGGGGTACAGGGTATATTTATAGGGTTAAGATGGGTTAGTGTTTAAGGGTGTTGGGGTATTTTAAGGAGTAAGGGTGGGTTATGATCATGGGGTGCAGGGGTATTTAAAGGGAGCAGGGTGGGATTAGCACACAATATGAGACATGGCATGAAGGGTGGAACGTACCACACGCCCCCAGTGTTTGTCACGCCCCCAGCACACGCCCACAGCACAACGCAGACACGCCCACAAGGGACTACTTTGCTGGCACGGTTCTTTTACCTTTTAAAAGTATATGGTGGGCGTCTGTATAGCCTATGTCTTTCTGCTGCAACTGCCCTTTCCAACGCTGTATTGGGTGTTGTGATTGGTGCTGTGGTTCCTGAGATTACCCGCCTCAAATGTTTGGGCTCTCTCTTTATATTATTAGTATGGATATATATCAGCTCCAAGGATCCCTCACCGCAATCCTGCGGAAATCAGGTAGCAGCACTCGCAGGGTTATATTCACAATTATTTATTATTCAAAAGAACGCGCTTTCGGCACTCGCCCTTCTTCAGTCTTTTGCGCTGGAGTTTGTTTGAGCCCTTGTGCCTGCAGGATTGTGGATTTATATATATATATATATATATATATATATATATATATATATATATATATATATATATATATATATATATATATATATATATATTACCTACTGGCGGCGCCAATAGGTATATATAGTTAGGACCTAGTTACCATAGGAAATTCCGAACATTCTATTGGGAATAACTTTGACGCCAATTGAGGGATCTGCCTGTAATTTTCCTCAAATTTGCCTCGCTGCGCTCCGCTCCTTCCCTAATAGTTTTGGCGGGATTCGTCAAGCAGGGGCCGAGAAAAAAGGGAGGTCGCAAAACGTGTTTACCCCATGTTAATTTCGATAGGGACATTCTGACAAGGCTACTGCTCGAACGGCTGAACGGAATTATACCAGATTTGGCAAAATGGTAGGGACTGGTATGCAGCAGTGCCTTTTGTATGTTTGGTGTAAATCCCTACAGTAGTTCTTGAGAAAATCGAAATTGAAATTTTTCAAATGGCATTTTAGACACGGCTACAGCACGAATGGCTGAACGGAATTACATCAAACTTGGCAAAGGGTAGGGACAGGTATGCAGTAGTGCCTTTTCTATATTTGGTGAAAATCCTTCCAGTAGTTGTTGAGAAAATGAATTTGAGCAAATTATATATCTATTTGCGCTCAACATTCTATTGGGAATAACTTTGGCGCCGATTGAGGAATCTGTGTGTAATTTTCCAGAATTTTGGCCAGTTCCGCTCTTCTCCTTCCCTGAAAGTTTCGGGGGGATTCGTCAAGCGGGGGCCGAAAGGGGGGTCCCAAAACATGTTTTCCCTATGTCAATTTCCATAGGGACCTTTAGACACGGCTACAGCCCGAATGGCGGAATGGAATTACACCAAACTTGGCAAAATGGTAGGGCCTGGTATGCAGATGTGCCTTTGATATGTTTGGTGAAAATCCCTCCAGTAGTTCTTGAGAAAATTGAATTTGAAATTTTTCAAATGGCATTTGCTATGGGACCTTTAGACACGGCTACAGCCCGAACGGCTGAACGGAATTACACCAAACTTGGCAAAATGGTAGGGACAGGTATGCAGTAGTGCCTTTTCTATATTTGGTGAAAATCCCTCCAGTAGTTGTTGAGAAAATTGAATTTGATCAAATTATATATCTATATGCGCTCACCGTACGTGCACCGTACGCGTACCGTACGTGCGCGTACCCTTACGTGCGTGAGCGAGTTTCTGATTGGCTGGCAGTCGACTGTCAACATTCCAAACTGTCCAAACCATGAAGTGTTGGCCACCATCTTGTTTTTCAGGAGAACTAAGGCACAAGAGAGCCCAAAACAAGAGTGGAAAACACGAAAAGGGGGCAGGGTAGAGACCCCCACCCCTCTAGCCCTTCTCAGGGGTCCCAAAAGAACCCCCAAGGGCAAAAAAAAAAAAACCCCAAAGAAATCACGGGGTACGCACACCGTACGCGTAGGGTACGCGTACCGTGCGCGTACCCCGCGATTTAAAAAAAATAAAAACATTTTTGCACTTGGTGGTCCTTCTGGGACCCCCTGAGAAGGGCTAGGGTGTCAGGGGGTCTCAACCCTGCCCCCTTTTCACGTTTTCCACTCTTGTTTTGTGCTCTCTTGTGCCTCACTTCTCCTGAGAAACAAGGTGGCTGCTCAGGTGGTTCCAGAAGGATAATCCATACTAATAATATAAAGAGAGAGCCCAAACCTTTGAGGCGGGTAATCTCAGGAACCACAGCACCAATCACAACACCCAATACAGCGTTGGAAAGGGCAGTTGCAGCAGAAAGACATAGGCTATACAGACGCCCACCATATACTTTTAAAAGGTAAAAGAACCGTGCCAGCAAAGTAGTCCCTTGTGGGCGTGTCTGCGTTGTGCTGTGGGCGTGTGCTGGGGGCGTGACAAACACTGGGGGCGTGTGGTACGTTCCACCCTTCATGCCATGTCTCATATTGTGTGCTAATCCCACCCTGCTCCCTTTAAATACCCCTGCACCCCATGATCATAACCCACCCTTACTCCTTAAAATACCCCAACACCCTTAAACACTAACCCATCTTAACCCTATAAATATACCCTGTACCCCAAAACCCAAACCTATCCCTAAACCCTAAAAATACCCCTATACCCCAAAACCCAAACCTAGCCCTGAACCCTATAAATACCCCTGTACCTCAAAAACCCAAACCTACCCCTGTACCCTAAAAATACCCCTGTACCCCAAAACACAAACCTAGCCCTGAACCCTAAAAATACCACTGTACCCCAAAACCCAAACCTACCTCTGAACCCTAAAATACCACTGTACCCCAAAACACAAACCTAGCCCTGAACCCTTAAAATACCCCTGTACCCCAAAACCCAAACCTACCCCTGAACCCTAAAAATACCCCTATACCCCAAAACCCAAACCTAGCCCTGAACCCCAAAAATACCCCTGTTCCCCAAAACCCAAACCTACCCCTTAACCCTAAAATACCTCTGTACCCCAAAACCCAAACATAGCCCTGAACTCTAAAAATACCCCTGTACCCCAAAACCCAAACCTAGCCCTGAACCCTTAAAATACCCCCGTACCCCAAAACCCAAACCTACCCCTGAACCCTAAAAATACCTCTATACCCCAAAACCCAAAACTATATCTGAACCCTTAAAATACCCCTGTACCCCAAAACACAAACCTAGCCCTGAACCCTAAAAATACCACTGTACCCCAAAACCCAAACCTACCCCTGAACCCTAAAATACCCCTGTACCCCAAAACCCAAACCTAGCCGTGAACCCTTAAAATACCCCTGTACCCCAAAACCCAAAACTACCCCATAACCCTAAAAATACCCCTGTACCCCAAAACCCAAACCTAGCCCTAAACCCTAAAAATAATCCTGTACCACAAAACCCAAACCTACCCCTGAACCCTAAAATACCCCTGTACCCCAAAACCCAAACCTAGCCCTGAACCCTTAAAATACCCCTGAACCCCAAAACCCAAACCTACCCCTGAACCCTAAAAACACCCCTATACCGCAAAACCCAAAACTATATCTAAACTCTTAAAATACCCCTGTACCCCAAAACCCAAATCTAGCCCTGAACCCTAAAATTACCCCTGAATCCAAAAACCCAAACCTAGCCCCGAACCCTAAAAATACCCATGTACCCCAAAACCCAAACCTAGCCCTGAACCCCAAAAATACCCCTGTACCCCAAAACCCAAACCTATCCCTAAAACTCTAAAATACCTCTGTACCCCAAAACCCAAACCTAGCCCTGAACCCTAAAAATACCCCTGTACCCCAAAACCCACACCTAGCCCTGAACCCTTAAAATACCCCTGTACCCCAAAACCCAAACCTACCCCTGAACCCTAAAAATACCCCTATACCCCAAAACCAAAAACGATATCTGAACCCTTAAAATACCCCTGTACCCCAAAACCCAAACCTAGCCCTGAACCCTAAAAATACCCCTGTACCCCAAAACCCAAACCTAGCCCTGAACCCTAAAATAACCCTGTACCCCAAAACCCAAACCTACCCCTGAACCCTAAAAATACCCCTGTACCCCAAAACCCATACCTATCCCTAAACCCTAAAACTACCCCTGTACCCCATAACCCAAAACTATATCTGAACCCTTAAAATACCCAAATACCCCAAAACATATACCTTAGTACCCCAAAACATATACCTCTATACCCATACTTACCTTATCCAAACATTAAAAAAACATGCTTTTACCATTCATGCATTTACAACGAATTTCGTTGTAAATGTATGCGTAGTAAAAGCATATAAAATGTAATGCCATGCGTTATAATGGCATTGCGGAGTCATGGTACTTTCGTAATGAAAGTATGCGGAGTGATGGTATGCGGAAAGAAAGTTGCGGAATAATCGGTGTTTGCCCTCCCCCTGTAAGTACATTGGTGGCACGGCGGCCCACATCTCCAGCAAAATACTCATATTTTTTCACCACTCATTTGAAAAATGCACAGGTCTCTCTCATTGATGGCCAGCACAAACATATACTTTTAGACACACCTCCCGCCACAAGTTGTAGAATTGCGAACTTTAGAGCTGGGGAGGTACGTTCGAATCTTGGCATCAGTTCAACATTCTGTGATTCCAGGCAAATCGCTTTGTCTCCTCGTGCCTACCACAAATGAATGTGTTCCTCTGTAATGTAAATTGTGCTCATGCCATGTTGTCGAGTTTGCGCTATATAATATTGCAAAGAAATATAAAGTAGGGAAACTCGAGTTCACACACTACTGAACGCGCACTCTTAAGTGCATCAGCAGTGCACTGTGAATCGGAGCGTTTCACAGGCCTGTCACAGATAAGAAATGCTATCAAAACGAAATCCTACAAAACAATATACTACTGGCCGGCAGCAATTCATACCCGGACGTCGGCACGGGCTGCTATCAACAATGAAATCATAAACCAAGGACTTATAGAAATTGAAGACTCACTGTATCTATTAAGCCAGAAGTCCTTACAAGATTTCAGCCTGCCGCCAGCGGTCCGAACTAACCTAACTGGATACCACAATATCGCTACCGCACACAATATTCCAGAGCTAAATAACTACCTTGCTCAACACTTGCCTAACTTAGTTCCCGATCAACAACTCGTCTACAACACCATAGTGATAGTGTTGAAAAGAAGCTAGGCAAACTATTGTTCATAGTCGCCCCCAGTGGCACTGGAAAGACTTACCTAATCAACCTCATACTTGCCAAAGCTCGATCTTCTGGGAATTTGGCTCTAGCGGTTGCTTCATCTGGAATAGCTGCCACTTTGCTAACAGCTGGGAAAACAGCACATTCTACCTTTGAACTGCCTCTAACAGTTTCCCTTGAAAGGGATTCAATATGCTCTATTCGGAAAAACTGACCTTTGGGGACACTGCTTCAAAATGTGTCTCTTATCATGTGGGACGAATGTACAATGATACTAAAACCATTGCTGCCTAGCCTTTTGTTACCCAGACAACGTCGGGACGGGCCGCTAGTAACATATATAAACGTTATCCGCTAATAGAATTAGCATTTACAAAACCTTTGAAATTTATTGGAAAAAAAAATTGGTTTCACGCCTGATATAGTTAGGAATTAGCATTTAAAAAACCTTGCAAATTCACTGAAAAAACCCTAGGTTTCAAGCCTTATATAGTTAGGATTTAGCATTTAAAAAACCTTGCAAATTCACTTAAAAGACCATAGGTTTCAGGACTTATATAGTTAGGAATTAGCATTTAAAAAACCTTGCAAATTCACTTAAAAAACCATAGGTTTCAGGCCTTGTATAGTTAGGAATTAGCATTTTAAAAACCTTGCAAATTCACTCAAAAAACCATAGGTTTCAGGCCTTATATAGTTAGGAATTAGCATTTAAAAAACCATTGAAATTGCTCCTATATAGTTAGTTGTACTAACTATATTTCGCGCACCCGCAATCCACTGCTGATGATGTCACATATTACATCATGCATGACATGGTCAGTGACATCACTGATGACATCCCTGATGACATCTCAAATGACATCACTGATGACATCACTGATGACATCTCATTTGACATCACTGATCACATCACTGATGATATCATTCATGTGATAATACGATGCACCTCCTCACAACCGCTGGCATAGCCAATAGGTCAACAAGGTGAGACCTATCGACTATGTCAATGCTTGTTTATTATGGAACCTTGTTCTCAGTTCTTTATATGCACATGGATGAAAGTAAAGATCACAGAATTGCTCTCTTCTTTCTGTTATGATCAGATACACTCAGTTAAACTTGAATCCTCCAGAACACTGTCCACCTCTGTGCTATATGGACTTCCCTATTCATCCTTGGCCGTATCATATTGTAGTATGGGCGTTAGCGTTATTGTCGACATTGCTAAGTTAGCATGAGCTCTGCTGCCATGATACTGCTTTGGCGCATGTTACTACATGACTTTTTTATGTAAGACTCTGTTTGTGCCTTTCACATGAGAACTGTCTCCTATCTGCGTTCTCTGACAGTTCCTGGAGTTTAGTCTGAACATGGAGTACAAGGTCGATAAACAATGCCCCTTGTTATTCTGTTCTGGTCAGTCCCCAGCACTTAGACAAAACATGCTACGCAGCTGCACCTGCTGGAAACTCGTGCTTTGATATATTGGGATTGCATGTTGGTTTAACACACACTCGGAGAGGAATGCTTCCAAGGAAAAGAGCTATGCAGTTCCTATGATGTAAAACTAAAATCTAGGCACTAAGGTATGGGGTCTACTGACAAAACCCAGAGATCTTCCTTTATATAATAAAATGTATTCCTACCAAGGGGAGGGTGGTTAGGCCTTATAGTCCTTTATCCACTGTCTGAATAAGATGACATCCCCTTTCATAGTCTAAACACTTGCTATAATGCTGTTTTAGATTTATGCGTTTTGCTGCTGGTAGTGGCTCGTAACCTGCATTGTAGAGCACTATAATTAATATACATTTTTTAACTATAACAGTGACTGCTTATCTTTATTGTGCACAAGTACGAGTGACTGAGCAAAAGGGTACGTCTTGCTACCGCAACTCCTCAGAGTCAGGAGTGTTGTGTTCTGGGTTGTCTAATCATTTGTAGCTTTGTGATTATGTAGGAGAACACATTTTCGGTACTGAGGCAGCAGGAAGGCTAAGCCCTACACACAGAGGTCCTGTTTTCCTATGCATAGTTCTGTGTATGTGCAGAATCCCCGCAACATGGTGCCGCCAACGTTTGGTCTGGTACTTATCTGAGAGGCGCCTGAGTAGTGGTTGCGCTTGTCCACGATACCCTCACTTCTGTTTCCGGAGACAGTTGTGATGGTGTAGCCTCCTATATTAAGATTTTATAGGGTTTTTAATGCTTGATTTTTAAAAGGTCTTTTTGTCTCTTCTAGCCCATTATTGTGCTGCCGCAAATGCATTGTCTTTTTCTTTCTGTTGATTATGGTGGTTGCCATTGTCGGTCCTAACCACGCTCCAGTTACCACACATTTGACTCAACATGGAGTCCCTAAAGCTGGTGCTGCTATAATCTTTGTTGTTGAAGCGAATGCTGCATTTTGCTTCGAGGTATTTCACTCTTGGGTCACTTTTCCGGCAGTGGATGGAAATGATAATTTATTTCACATTATACTGACACTGCGCTTACGCAGAATTATCGCCCCTATAGATCGTTTGAAGTTCTGTTAACAGCTCGGCAACACACCATATGGTTTACAGGCGCCGGTCCTCATCCTGTGACTGCGGTCTGTTTAGGCCCCTTATTGATAGCCTGGGTCACTTGGCCCGTTTTGGCTGGGTGCACCCCACATCCGAATTATCTAAATGTTCCTGTCGCAGAGATACGCATATAACATACATCAATAATACGTATCTATAGAGCTGTTATACAGTTTATGTCACGCAACATACAGATGGGACCCCCTGGTATTGTAGCCCAACCACCGTGTCCCGGTGGTGTAGTTATCAGTCCTGTCATGATTAACTCAGTGATGGGCAAGTGTTCACAAAATAAGGATGAACTTCCTTATTGGCTTGTTGAAAAATTTGGACAACTTGAAGCTGTTTTTCCGAATACCACATCTGTGGAGACATACACAGGAGAAACAGACACATTTATTACAGAAGAAACAGCAGATACTCAAGTTGCTTCACCGAATCGACTCTATGAAACAGTCCTCCAAATTGTGGGTGATATACAGCATACAATTACAGCGGTTTTCTGAGAAAATCTCACTTCTTCTTATGACATTTTGTTGGATGAGGTGGCTTAGCCTCCACTATTTGTTTTGGCCGCTTCTAGAGGGGAAGATGTGATACTTCCAAGTTTTTCACCATATGCCCTGAGGAAGCTAAACAGGCATATGCATCAGAGTGGGCCTTGGCCCAAGCCACGGCAGTGTACTGTAATCAAGTGGGCTGAGATAGAGATTCGCCGGCACACGAGATTCCATTACACTCTATGCCGCAGCCACAACCACAATATCCAATCAGACGGGAGGCTAAACCTCCTCTTTGTGACATTCTGACCCAATTGGAATATCAGGGTGTAATTGAATCCTGTGTGTTACAGATAAATAATCCTCTTTTTCCGGTATCAAAACCGAGCTGTTCATATCGCATTGTATTTGATTATTGAAATTTGAATAGTCCTTGTCGTACATTTGCGGTACAGAACACTTACAGAATTGTTTGTAAAAAATATAAGACAACACTGGACATCACCAATGGTTTCTACAGTCACAACTTGGCTCCTGAGAGCCGTTGCTTAACAGCATTTACCGCCGTCGGAAATCAGAAAACAATTACGCGTTTACCTATGGGTTATGAGAACAGCCATGGGGCTTTTGCTCCACATGTTGTGCCTTTATTACACAGCATAGACCCAGATGCATTCTCGTACATTGATGATATGTATCTAACAGACAACAAACTGATACCGCATCTTGTCCGAGTCGACCAAATTGTTTTGTTGTTTGCTGACCATGGATACAAATTTAATTTAGCAAAATCACACATCGCTTACTATGAGGTGCTCTTTCTGGGCTACGAGCTCAATAATAAAGGCCGGGGGTTGGCCCCCCACTTTCTGGAGAAATGTGCACAATTTCAACCTCTGTCTACACTGAAGAAACTTCAGTCTTTGCTGGGATTTTAAC